>NC_057869.1:12021998-12340844 GCF_019740435.1 Gambusia affinis | reverse complement strand
TGCTATTACTGCTGCCCTGACAAAGCAAGCCACCACCAAGCCGCGCACAGCACCGAGTGTGAGTGTGTGTGAGTGTGTGTGAGTGTCCACACACAAACAGAAGTATGCATTACCACCACAGGACACATGGACTTCATTACAGCACGGCCCTCTGGGTAATGTGGTTCTGTTAAGAGAACTACAACTATAGATCAATTGTCAGATCAGTTAGAGAGCTACAGGGAAACAGAAAGCTTCTGATTTAAAAATATGAAGTGAGGAAGAAAACAACTCTTAAATTTTGACTTTTTTTCTTTAAATAAATTCTGTATTCTAGATTTCACTATGTAGGTATAATAAACTTAGTCTAGATAAAATGCTGCATGTTTGCATCTTTCTATGTTGAAAGAAAACAACTTAATTGGGGAACAGTGTTGAAACTTAAACTGCTGCTGCGACAGTGACTCAACATGTTGTTGCTAGGTAACCAAAGAGTGAGCGAGTTGCTTGGTAACCAAAGAGTAAGCGAGTTGCTTGGTAACCAAAGAGTGAGCGAGTTAGTTGATCCCACCAACTTTGCTCAGCTCACCGAGGTTATTATCTTTATATATAAAGTTAATAAACAGGCATTTTTCAATTTAAAAAATATTTAATGGTTGCTAAACCTGTGGAGGGTTGATACTTCGTTGCTTATGGTTCGGTAGATTGATATTTGGGGGAAGAGGTAGACAATATTTAATATAAAATATAAGAATTATTTTTAACGAAAGACTTTTGTTTAGTGTTAACATGTGACATTTATTTTAAACTGTAAATTAATGAATAAACAAACAAACAAAAAAAAACAAGTAAAAAAGATCACATATAAATAGGGTTTTATATATATATATATATATATATATATATATATATATATATATATATATATATATATATATATATATATATATATATATATATATATATATATATATAAACATGCTTTGAATCCAGACGTTGACGTAAATGCTCGCAGATTCTTTACAAAACTACCTTTTGGTCATAAAACTCAAAAGTAAAACTCCTTCTAGACTTCAGAGAGTTAAACAAATTCTTGATAACCTTTAATCCCCTTAATGCAGCTCTGGAAACAATTGACAGACCACTTAAAATGATCTCTGATTTTACTTTTTATAGGTAAATGTTTGAGTAAAATGAACATTGTTCTTTTATTCTATGAACTACTGACAACATGATTTAAAGTCTGCAACCAGTTTTAGTACACGATCAAGAAACAAACCAAACTCTGGTTATGTCAAAAACAGAACTGTACCCATTTTTGATGTTTCATGTTTCACTGTGTATAGATGTCGTCAACATTATGCTGTGCTATTTTAAATGATTATCACTTTAACTTTTAGAGGTACTTTTTAAAAGCCCATCTAGGGACAAGTGCTGTGAATTAAAAGTTGCTTTTGCACTATGACGCAAACATGGGACTGCTGTTTTGTTCAGTTTGTCCATGTCGATATCCGTCTGTCCCTACCAAATAAACTCAAATAAATAAATGTCTCTGAAATTCAAAGCAAAAATTGAGTTTTTATTTCCACAAAATGAGAAATGGTCAAAATAGTGAAAAAGATGCAGAGCTTTCAGACCTCAAATAATGCAAAGAAAACAAGTTCATGTTCATTTAGAAACAACAATACTAATGTTTTAACTCAGGAAGAGATCAGAGATCTATTGATCTCTTTTGATGTAACCAGAGTTTTGTTTGTTTCTTGGTGGAAGAACCAGGAAGTTTTCAATGCAGTTCAGTGCTGTGGGCTTTTCATTTTTTCCAGATCTGTATATTAAGAGAAAGAAACTCCATCCTTATTTTCACTCAACAAGAAGAGATTATATTGTTAATTAACTCTCTTTTAAATATTATTATGATTGCCTTGTTTCAGTTTATTGGGCTCACATGTTATTTTATGTTTTTGTTAATGAGTTGAGGTTTGTCTGTATAACCTGTAGATAAACTTGTTACATTTTCTGTTCATTCTTTAAAAAATTATCTGAAAAGATGTAGATAAATACACTTAGAAATCTTCCTCTTTTAATTGCAGTTTTAAAAAACTCAAAGAGAAGCTTAAGACTCCAACGTCAGCCTCTGAAGTGCATGATATGAACAGTTTCCACAGTGATTCTTCTGTTCAGTATCTGAGCTTGTTTATCCTGTTGCAGTAGAAAGTTACTAAACAAGAAACAGACTGGAAAAGCAGGTTAGACGACGAGGGTCCCCATGGCTCAACCAGGACATTGAGGTTTTCTGGAATGCATTTGAGCCACAGGATCCTAAAAACAGCAGAACGACTCTTTTTTTTTTTTTCCTTTCTGACCCTGGAGGAAAGTTTCAACATCAAACATCTCTTCCAGAGAGTTCAGGCATAATTACGGCAAATAAAAAGCAATAGAAGATAAACATCCACAGCACAGAAAGAAAAATAAAAAGCATTTCTTTGTTCTGAAGGGACGTGGACAAAATTAGAGGTGATCATTAAAAGAAATATTCAGAACTTCTAATATTTCTATTTTCATTTAATCAGCTCTGGATTTGTGAGTTTTATACATTCAGACACACTTTTCAAGTAGTTTTATTTATACACTATTTTTTGTGTTGATAAAATGTTTTTCTTTAAGACAGAAACATGTAGATACATATATAATATCTTCTTACAACACCTTTATAGAAAAACAGTAAAAAACATTATTTTTACAGAATATACAGGAGCAATGAAATAAAAAAAGTTATTTTGATTGTTATAGTGTAAAAATAGTGATATTATAAAATCAATCTACTCTGATTACACAGTATTCTGCACATTTATTCCATTTTTAGAAATACAATAATACGTCGGGGGGGTTTTAAGATTTTAAAAAAATTTCTTATAATTTATATAACTATAAATGCAATCTTTCTGAATAAATCTTTTGTGTATATTTACCGGTGCGATATTTTGTATTTTAAACATTACTTGTACATTAGTTGTGAGATTTCATCAATTTTAAGTTTAGGAACGATGGATTTGTTGGATCTTTGTATCATTTTCTGATCATGATGCTATTAGCTTTCTGTCAAAATAAAAGTATGAATTGGTAAACAAGCATTTCCCCAAACTTCTACATAACTGGTCCACCAAGCAACAATCAGTGAATTGTATAATATCGCCAACGCTTCATCGTTCAGTGAGTCTTCCACTTCATATAATAACCCAGTTGTCTCTGATATGTTTGTCTTTAAATTACTGATGTGTGGTTTCCAGTTTATATTTTCATCAGGAGTAAAACACAGGAATGTAATCTCTCTCCAGCTATTCTGAGGTTGCTTCTTGATTTGGAAAACAAAAACTTAATTGAGGACCAAACGCTGCTTTATGCATCCCGCTGAATCAACATCTTCCTTATCAAACGTTGTAAATAAACGGTGGGTCTGCAGCCTCACCTGAAGTGTTGGAGCATCGAAGGTTTTTCTGTGTTTCTCTGGGTCTCGACTGGAGGATTCTGCCTCTCTTCCTGCAGGTTTCCAGAAGTTTCTCCTTCAGCTGAACAAACTCAGAAAGGCAGAACATCTAGAAAGAAACACAGATTAGGCCACATATAATTCACAGGGTTTAGACACTTTTCCCACAATGAAATTCAATTATTTTTCAAGCATTTTGAAAGCAAGTTTTCTAACTTCTACAGCACCAAATGAAGTAAAAATAAAAAGACAGCTTCAATTCACTACTATATATTATTTATTACTGTAGTATTCTGCATTCCACAGCAGGATATAAGTTAAACTAAACATAACAAATATAAACCTGATTGGTCCAAGAACAAAACATGAACAGAAAGTCCAACAATGACAATAATTACATGTAAAATAAAAGTCTAACTTTATTTTCACTACACAGATCAATAAGTCATTAAGCCATTAGGAACAATAAATATTCATCACATTGAAAAAATCCTAACAAATCATGTTAATATAAATGACCTTCCTGTTCAAATTAAATGCTTAAAGCACAATATACAAAGAAAGTTTGTATATTTTAAAAATGTTCTTGCTAGCGTTTCTGTCATTTAGCAAAGATTAATAATTTTGCTGATTCTAACTAATATAAAACAAGAACGTTTTAGTCTGATTTAACTCCAGACAGTGAATTAAAAAGTGTGTTTTTATTATTTTTAAATATCTGGTTCCAACTGCACTGTAAAAACAAATCTCTCTAATTTAAATTAGTCTTTTTTAAAGACTTTTTTTTTAACAGTGTGTAAATTTAGGGTTTTAATTAAACATTAGATTACACTTTAATAAAAATCTGCGCTGTCTGAAAATCACGAACCTTTAAGGACTTCATATTAAAACAAACCACTTCCCAAACCTTGAAAAGCATTTTCAAGGATTTCACTTAACCCAATATCTAAAACCTCACGTTTCTCACATTTCAAGCAGTCAGGAGTTTGAAGTTTAAATGTGGATGAATCCTCTTTTCCTCTCCCTTAGTGTTGACCCAATCAAGCTCTCTTACGTCTGCACTCACATCTCTGTCCAGCAGCTCGGACTTCTCCGCGCCGCTGTGTGCCAGCAGGTACTTGGAGTGGAACAGCCGTCCGTCAAAGCCGTGCCAAGGCATCAGAGCGGCGCTGGGCAGCGCACAGCCGCTGGCGTTGCTGGCTCCCAGCAGGTGGCTCAGTCCTCGGACGTAGAGCGATCCCAGCTGCACAGCTCGACTCGAAAGGACAGGCAGCTGAGAACAGAGAAAGTTCTCTGGTTTTCATTTTGGATTGCCTCCACCAGAACATTTCTTTTTTCGATTTACTAACAGGTGTAAGAGTTAGGAGGCATAAAAATATGAAACAGAACATTGGTGATCAAAGTCATGCTTGCATGCTCTGAAGGCATTTATTTTAATATATGGGACTCATTTGACTTCCAAGAAGTGAAAACTCTTCAGGACTGGATGTTGGGTCCCTTAATAAACAATTAGGGATGGACAATAAATCAATTACATTATATATGAATCACAAAAGACACGTGATAAATATCAGTACTAAAATAAGTAGGTAAGTAAAAATGTATTTTTATAGTGCCTTTCACAGACATATAGACCACATAGTGTTTCACAAAGGCAAGACAATTCAACAAAAACAAATATACAAATTTGTTAACAAATACATAATAGATCTGATAGAATATTTAATACTCAATATGTGGAATATATCTAAGCATTCTGGTAGATATAGACTTTATCTGCTTAACCCTCCTCGGTGAGCTAAGCAAAGTTGGTGGATTTAACCAACTCACTGCACTCTTTGGTTGCCCAGCAACTCACTCACTTGCTCTTTGGTTACCTAGCAACCACATGTTGAATAACTGCCGCAGCAGCAGTTTAAAGTTTCTCCTCCGTGCCTCTTAACTGCTTAAAGATAAAAACACAACAGCATGAAGTGAAAACTGTGGATAAAACGGTAAAGTTTACATCGCTAGTTTGGCAGTATTTCAGATATTTAAAACAACAAAACTAATCAATAATTATCAATATGAAATGCTTATTTTCTCACACATTTTTTAGCTATCTTGTCTAGCTTTATCTTAGATTGACTTTGTTAGAATTATTTACTCCTAAATTTCATCTTCTTTTATTGTAATTTTAGGGTTCCAACTAAAAATTATTTTAGTAATTGATTATTCTGACGTTTAATCAGATTAAGATTAAGAAATTGGCACATTCTAAAGATTTTTCATCGAACCACTTAACTTTTTTGCCTCATAAATGCTTACAAATCAAAATAAAAAAACAACAGTTTGGAGTTAAAACTGTGGACAAAACAGAGAAGGTCATGTTACCAGTTAGACAGTATTTCAAATATTTAAAACAAAAGACTAATCAACAATTACCGATGTCAACAAGTATCGATATTGACTGATATTGTGATATGTTTTTCAGATATATCGTCCATCTCTAATAACAATAACTAAATAAATAAATATTCTAATAAATCAATCATTTTTAGGAGGAAGTTTTACTAATAAACTGATGTAACAGTCACTGCAAAGCAACTTGTTTCAAGAAATCACAAAACTACTCTTACAATCAGAGCCAAATATCGCTGAATGCAATGGAATAACTGCCTCATTGCAAAAACAATCCATTTCCTCTGAACATGTTGAACCACTGCAGAGACTACAAGAACTAAACAATGGGTAATCTTCTCTGGCAATTTATCCTTCACGCCTTTTTGTGTTCAAGACAAATTAATGAACAAGAGACCACCTAGGAAGCCTTTGAACCTGATTATATAACCCAAACTGTGTGGAAAGAAGGTGGTTTTCTGGTTGTGTGTCCAAACATGCGAAACACATTAAATCACGTATTTAATGTGTTTCGCTTCATACTGCATTATCACTTCATGGATGAGTTAGTTCAGAGTATTAGTCAGTTTGTTTATCGGCTGTGCTCTGGTGGTGGAGCCATTTTTCCAGGACAATAATTTACTCTGAGTCAGTCTACGTCTCTCTGTTTTTAAAAAGATGGTTAAGTTTTGTTATTTTGATTGAGGAGAACCTATGAGTAGTCAAATTTCTGCTATCTAAACAATGTGAGACACTGTTGGCCCATGTTTATTATTTATTCCTTCTGTTTATTTATTCTTTATTCCAGTAGCGTTATGATTTGCCTGCTTGTTTCTGCTCTTGCTCCTTGTGTTTCCCTTCTTGTGTCGTAAGTTCTTGTTTAATTATTTTTTCATTAAAACTTCAACATCAACTCACTGCATCTGATTGTCTGCCTGTGAGGCATGTGGTTGTGTTTTGATACAAAATACCAGATTTTCCTTTTGCTTTGGGGGTTTTCACAACAGTGTGAGCACCAGTAATGAGTTGTTTTCATCCATGTTTTTATTTTTTGTTAGGAATCAAAACTTGCAGAAAAAAACTTAACCCACCTGGTGGCAAAGCTAATTAGTACCACGGCGTATTAGATCGTGTAGATAGAAAAAAAGAAAAATTTCTGCCAAAAGAACTGAAATTATCTAGAAAAAAAACCCCTGAAAATTTCTGAGCTCCAAATCAAGAATTTGCTAGAAAAAACTCAGGAAGTTTTTGTTTAATTTCTGGAAAAATACTTGTAAATTTTTAGGTTAATTCTAGGAAGTTTGTAGAATAAACAAACTCAGAAATTTCCTTTTTTTTTCTAGAAGATTTCTGAGATTCATCTAAAACTTTCTGTGTTTTGGCACAAATACACTTCTTTTTTTCCCTGTCTACAATTGCCCTAATACACCGCAATAAATCGGCTTTGGCAACTTCAACTGCCCGACCTTATCTGCTTCCCTGACATAAAGTAGCCAATTACATCCAGGTCAAGCCACCCGCTGCTGCCCTGTTAGCCGTCAGATAGCGAGGACAAATCCGTCCAGTTATCTGTCTACCTACTTCCTGAAGAGTTGGGACTATCAAGCAACGATAAGGTCAAGATAACAAGACAGTCCAAGACTGTGAGAGCCCTGACCACGTTTTGAATTTTATCCAGAAGTACAATCA
This sequence comes from Gambusia affinis, assembly GCF_019740435.1. Taxonomy (NCBI): domain Eukaryota; kingdom Metazoa; phylum Chordata; class Actinopteri; order Cyprinodontiformes; family Poeciliidae; genus Gambusia; species Gambusia affinis. Next base: position 12,333,313 of record NC_057869.1, on the reverse strand, counting down.
CGATGGTAAATAGCATGCTAAGCTACGTTAAAGAGAAACAAATTACATGTCAAAACTGAGGGATTTTAATACTAAATCTTAAAAACTGATGGCACTGCTGCAGTCTATGGATGAGTCAAGCAATCTCTACTCTCTCACCAGGAGAACATCTGATGCTACACTTGTGTATACAGACAACACACAGGACGCACTTCAGGGATTTACAGCTGTGAAAAAATTCGACATGCATATTAAAACAAACACCTTTGAAATCTACAATCTTTTACCTCAACATTGATTTTTATGATAAAACTAACTTTCATCCAACCAGATATTTTTTTTCTGATGGCTTCTGTTTAGAGTTTGTAGCTCCAGCTCTAAATGAAGACCTCTGCTCAAAGTATCTATGACTGGAACAAACCTCCAGAAAACTATAAACATCCAGAAAACTACAAACCTCCAGAAAACTACAAACCTCCAGAAAACTACAAACCTCCAGAAAACTACAAACCTCCAGAAAACTACAAACCTCCAGAAAACTACAAACCTCCAGAAAACTACAAACATCCAGAAAACTACAAACCTCCAGAAAACTACAAACCTCCAGAAAACTACAAAACTGCTGAAACACTGAGTTCCTTTAAATCAAGACTAAAAATGTGCATGTTTGGAATTGCTTTTGAACTATAATAAATGAAACACTGACCAAAATATTTGATGCGTATGATTTTGGTGATGGCAAACATCAAAATCAGTTGTTAACTGTATGGTAATTTTGTGATTTTATTATGTAAAGCACCTTGAACCGCAGTGCTGCTGAAATGTGCCTCACAAATAAACCTAATTGACTGACTGAATGTCTTAGAATGGTAACTTCTCCCAAATTCTCCAATTTGGAGTTGCTGTCCACTGCATCTAAGACACTGACAGCTCATTAGTACTCCACAGAACCCCTCATAATTAAAAAAACAACACTTATAATGTACTGTGGAAAAAGAAAAGGCAAAACTGGAGAAGACAATAAAGACTAAGAGCTGAAAACACGCAGACGGTAAGGACAGTGGTCCGTAACAGCAGGCAGATGTTCCCCCGGTGTGTGTGTGTGTGTGTGTGTGTGTGTGTGCGTGCGTGTGTGTGTGTGTGTGTGTGTCTGCTCTCACCTGTCCTCTGGCAAACAGCCCTGATAACAGTGATTACATGTACACACACACACAGCCCTGCCTGCCACCTGCTTCCAGTCAAACACAGCTTCATCTTCTGAAATCAATGGATCACTGAGCTGAGACACAAAGGGCCCAAAGAGGAACACAAACACACTGACACCAAAACGGAGAGGGAAAAAAGAGACGCAGAGAAACATGAAGAGAAACAGAAAAAGGAGAAAGTGGTCGGATGCTTAGAGTAGGAGAACATGAGAACACACAAAGGCCAGAGACAAAGACTGAAATGTGTCTGTCGCTACGTGTGTGTGTGTGTGTGTGTGTGTCCAACGGGGAGGAGTGTGAGTGGTGTAAATAGCTCCATGTGGTGAGCGTCAGCCAGGACAGGCGGCCTACTGTCGCCAGCGTAGCCTCCCTGTCACACACACCAAAATCACAGTCCCATGGGGAGGAATGCAACATAAACCTACCTACACTGAAAACCTACCTCCTTCTGACACACACACACACACACACACACACACACACACACACACACACACACACACACACACACACACACACACACACACACACACACACACACACACACAGAGTCAGTTAAAAAACCACCAATTTGTCAGAAACTGTTTTTGTGTCAGACTGCAGTGTGGTGCATTTAGTTTAAAATCAGAAAGTGAGTTAAAGAGGAACAAGGTTCAGTTCCTCCTCACCGTCGCATTCAAATCAACACCCAGCCCTAATTATTGTGTGGAGAACAGACGAGCTGCAAAAAATACAAATTACTTGACGTGAGTACAGTAATTAAGCTGTAAAAATAAATGGGGCTACAAAAAAAAAAAGGAAAAAAGGGAGGAAACGCTGCGGCTGTTTTTCCAGAGAGTGAAAATGCTCATCTGGAGGAAACCGATGGATCTCACCATTAGATTAACTAAACTCCCTGAAAACTGAAATTAAATATAAAGTTATAGATTATTCTCACAACTGATAGATAAAAAGGCTTCTTTACTTTCATATGAGATATATTCGATACGACAAGATTATCAATGGATAAGTTTAAGCAGCTTTAAACGCATTTACATTTCCCAAACATTTTCTTCTGGGCCCCTCTATGGATTACAATAAAATCCCCCCAAAAAGGAAAAACATTGTTCAACCAGACATAAACCGATCCACATATTTTGTTTTCAAACTCCACTGAAGTTTGTCTCACGCTTCAGGTTGCAACAAAACAAACTGCAAACCATCTTTACATTTTTTTTTTTCTTTTTCCATTCATCCATACCGCTTCCCGCGGCCCCCCTGCAATGGCACTGCGCCCCTCGCTAGGGGGCGCGCCCCACACTTTGAGAACCACTGCATTAACATGTCGATTTTTAACTGAACCGTTGAAAGCTTAAGGCATTAACCAAATAATTATTTTCTATAGATTAGAGAATTAGTTTACTTTCCAAAACTTTAAATTCTAAAAAAGAAGAACAGAAGAAAAAAAACAGAATTTAGGGAAAGGAAAATAATTTCCTACGGCCCTGGAAGAGCTGGACGTCTTATGTCTTATATCAATAATTATTTATTAGTTTTTTGTTTTAAATATCTGAAATACTCCCAAACTGGAGTTGCGACCCGTCATGTTTTAACCAGGTTTATTTAGTTATGAGGCAGAGTGGAGAAACCTTAAACTGCTGCAACAGAACTTCCTCAGCAGGTTGTTGCTAGGTAACCAAAGAAGAGTGAGTGAGTTGCTAGGTAACCAAAGAAGAGCGAGTTGGTTAAATCCACCAATCATAAAACTTTACTGTGAAAAATAAAAACAACTTAGGCTCACAAACACAGTTGTAGGAATAAAGATCCATTTTTATTATTTTATTTATCATTCGATTTTATTATCTAAAGGATGATACATAATAATCATGCTTTTGTGGAAAAAAATTCTTTTTTTTTTGCTTGTTTTAAGTCAATAATTCCTTAATATTCATGAAAAAGTACTTGATTTATAGGCAGATTAATTCCCTTAAAATATGGAAAAATGTATTAATGATAATTTACCAGTGGAGCTAGTATTTTTTCATCAATATTAAGAAATTATTGACTTAAACCATGCTTCTACGTGTGGTTGAAAATTTATTTGCAAGTTAGTTTTGTCTTATTTCAAGTGTACAAAGATATTAGCACGGGACCAAAGCTGTTTGAAAGAGTTTGTGTTTTTGCAGTGTGGTGCCCATCTCCAGCTGTCTTAAAACTTTCCCATAATTCAAAATACTACCAGAGTAGTTTATTGTACGCATTTTCCTCCTGGTTTTTTTTTTTTTAAGTTGTTCCATCATTTCTAGGAAAGTCAGCACTTTTCTTGCCGTCTCCTCTCCTTTTTTCCCTAAACTTTCTAATAATGGAAGCCCTTTCCGTGTTTTGTTTACCACAAGATGACTTTGTTTACTGTAAATTCAAGCATGCATTGTCTTTTCGGCCGCATAAAGCCTAGCATAGTTTATCACAACAAACGGGAGAAAAAAAATCAGTCATATTTTTTAAATGATGTTGATGATAATCCGTGTGACTGACCTCGATCTGCCGAAGCTCCAGGGGCGACTTCAGCCTCAGACACACGGCCTGACTCAGGTATGCATCTACGTCCTCCTCAGACAGAGTCTCTACCTGACACGCAAACAAAAAAACAAACACGCAAAAGTAAGAAACACACCACACACAGAGAGAGGAAAATATATGGTTTGCAAATTCAATCACATCCAAGTGTGGGTGCGTTTGTTTGGTCTGCTCGCTGCGCAACAATTCAACAGAGAAAGAAACAACGCTGACAGCAGAAACAAAGCTGCACGGTTGTGTGAGCAAAACAAACAAACCCCGAAGTTATTTAAATAGAGCAGTGAGAGGGGAATGTGAATGCAGCACAGATCAGACAACGGCCACTATTGTGTGTCAGGCCGTCGGCTCATCTCTGATTATCTACTCGTCTAATGGTCTGTTTGACAAGCTGCTCTCATGTCTGTCTGTTGCTCCTTCATCCATTTAAATCAGCGGCTGCCAGTCAACGTCTGTCTGTGGGACTGAAATCAGCGTGTCTGGAAAACGCTCAGCTGTCCATTCAAGACGCCAACTTCAAGTATTTACGTCAAATGTTAATACGACTCCATAAACTACAATTCCACCTCCATAAAAGAGAAGTGTTGCTGTTTAAATTACTTAAAATGTGATTTTGGTGTACAGGAGAAGTTCACAGGAAAACGAATTAAAACTTTAATTTCAGCAAACCTTTCATTGTAAAATGACATTTATTTTTGCTTGAGTTACCTGGAGCTTATTATTAAGCTACACGTTTAAAAAAACGTCAAGCTTCAACGGATATTTGGCTCATGATGTGCATGCTGACAAGAAAATCTGACTTTAATCTGCCGTTAAAGCTCTAAATCTTCTGTCTTGACGCAGAAGTGGCAAAAGCAAAGGACTTGGATTAGCATTCAGGACACGTTACCGTGGAATATTATCTGTGCTGAGTTTTTAATAGACTCGTCACAATTACAAATATTGATGGACAACAAATTTCCCCAGAGGTTATGGCGAAAAACGATTCTATTGTTGTTTTGAGACTCAAGTAATATAATAGTAATAGCATAAATATGAAAGTACAGCCTCTCAAATATCAATAACCTCTAATTTCTAACAAACATTTAACGCCTGAAATGGAAGACAATTAAAATATCCAAAATAAAACAAAACAACAGAATCAACAAATAAAATGAAAAAATAAAATTAATACTGAAGTCTCTGTAAACAAAACTGCTAGTTGAGGCCAAACTTTTGTCACCCAGTTTTTGGTAGAAAAAGGAAACAAATCATACAAATTATTGACCTTGTATGATTTATTATGTGATTAGTTGATTTATTGCTAATCACAACAGTCTTGAGACTGTCATACGCCAACAGTTTTCAGTCAGAGGCCTCATCAGATTCATTGCAACACTGACTGCTACTGGAGATCCTTCCTGCAGCTCTGGAAACTAAGAGCCCACTGATCTGAACCTCATTAAAAACCTCCTGGTTGTTCCACCAAATATTAATTTCTGAACTCTTCCTGAGTTAAAACATTAGTTTTGTTGTTTCTAAATTAATATAAACTTGTTTTCTTTGCAGTATTTGAGGCTCTGCATCTTTTTTCGTCATTTTACCCATTTCTCATTTTCTGATAATAAAAACTAAATTTCTGCTTGGCATTTCAGAGACACGTTGTCAGTAGTTCACAGAATAAAAGAACAAAGTTCATTTTACTCAAACATTTACCTATAAATAGAAACTGATCATTTTAAGTGGTCTCTTCATTTTTTTCCAGAGCTGCATATCTGAATATGAGTTATGATGACATATAATTTCCTTTTGGGATAAATAAAGTAGATTTAAATGAAATTTAATTGAACACATAAACTAAACTCAACAATACACATGTTAGATGAACTACAGCAGTTTAATTAAAACCTCATAAATGAGGGACATAATTATGTGTCTTTTAGGACTAACAAAGCATCAAACTGCTTCTAATTTTTGTTTTGTTCTTCATCATGATGCACGCACGTTAATCCAGGTGGTTTGATGCCGTGATCCCTCAGATAACCAGATGACGTTGTTGCAGACTCAAAACACACAAAGTCTTCTACTTTCACGTATTCTGAATTTGTTTAAAACTTACGGCCATTTTGACATGAGATATTCAAAGCTTTCTGATGCTCTGAAGACTTGCTGTTGACGTAAGAGCAGAAGTTACAAAGCCCGGTGTCTGCAGCTTAACTCCGGACTCTGTGGGCCTCATCCAACGGCAGTACAACACAACCCTCCGTGTCAACAAGCAGTGTTTAATTTCACATCACATGCTGACAAAAGAGCAGAATAATTGTTGTGTATGTTAGTGATGTGAATCCCAAATCCAAAGCCAACTTGTCTGTTTACATGTCACCAAATAAATTTGGTCTTTCATTTACTGTTGACATAAATCAGCAGGTGTAGCCTTACCACCCATTCATTACCAGCAGAATGTATTCTGGAGGCTACGCCAAACATGCAAACCTGACCGCGGAAACCCACAACAGACGTACTAATCAAGGTGGAGACGTGAGCACTTAGAAGCGCCGTTCAATCACAATGTCTCCGTGTTTTATGTAAGTGAACAAATAATGAATTATGATGACAGTGCATGAAAAGTTACCCGAGTTGCCACTGGGATTTTATGTATAGAAGAACACATGGCGGCACAGAAAAGAAAATGATACATGGTTCTTAATTTTTTACAATTAAAAATCTTAAAAGTGTGACAGGAATTTGTGTCCAACTCCTCCATGGACGGTTGTTTGGTATATTTGCTGCACTCTTCCCATTTCCAGCTGCTACATTGAGCAGTTCTCTGTGAAATGTTCAAAGATTATTGTTAACATTTAAACTTCTCCACAGCTTTATTTCTGACTGTTCTTTTGTGTTCCTTGGTCTGAATGACAGTTTATTCTCTAACGAACCTCTTTGCTGCGTTTCTACTGAGATTATCAGGTGAACTGTAATCACCAACCTGGACTGGACTTTATTTAGAGGTAGCAGAGTAAAGTGGGTTGAATGAGACAATACTTGTCTGTGTTTTATTTGAAAAACCTTTGTAAATCATGTATCCATTCCTCTACACTTAATAATGGTCTATTCTGTGTTGGTCTGCCTCAGAAAATCCCAATAACGTACAAAAACTGTGAAAAGCTTATGAACATTTTTACAAAGCAGCTTAATGAAAGTATTATAGTTGCCATTGATTAATGATTAATGTGACTTAGACAGAGAATACATCTGATTTCCTTCACTGATGTTCTCTACTATTACCAAAGGTTACAGGGGACCCATTATGTAAAATTCACATTTTGGATGTTTTTATATTTCCATTTTGGTTTCTACTGCTTCTAAAAACAGACCAAGCACTTTAAAAAAAACACCCAGCTATTTTTGGGAAGTAGGTTAATGTTTTTTAATGTCTGACAAACCTCCAGACTGTTACGTCATATTTGACAGGAACTGCACCGTTGCCTAGAAACTTCAGCTGAGCCCAGCCTGTCACCTAGCAACCCAAGATGAGCTCCAGCACATTTGGTCAGCTGGTTTTACCGCTATATGAGCTGCATAATGGCTGCTGGAAGAGACAAGTGTTTTGTTGTTGACTTACCATCCAGAAAACACTCGCTGCATTCTTGCTGGTTGTGCAGGAGGCTCCACTTCTGCTTTTCAAATATGTACGGTAGTATAATTGTGCATCTCTTTGCAGTCATTTTCATGTGTCAGTGTAAACATTGAGTTGGGGGTGGAGGGGTGGCCATCAGTGACTAATTTGGATTTAAAGTGACAAGACACCCTAAAACAGCTCAAAATAGGCAGAACCGAGCAGACTACAATATCATTATCTCAGAATAATGTTGTGCATAAAATGTAACAAACGTCCTGTATCACTCATTGACTGATGCTAATCTATTCAGGAAATCCCCTTTAAGATGAACAGAACAAACGCAGTGTTTTATCATCAGTGAAGCAAGATGCCGGTACCTGAAGGACGATGTATGTGACGAGACAAAGAGCCGCCAGGAGAGAGTCTCCAATCTCTCCATGCAAGTCAGAATAGTGAAGGCAGTCAAAGACTGTAAGGAAGGCTGCAAGGCGAAGAGCAGAAACCTCAGGACCAGAGCTAAACCATAACAGGTCCTGACTGGGTTGACCACCTACAAATTAAGACAGAAGAGAACACAATACGAGATAGATGCAACACACCATTTAAAAGATAACAGATGTTTTTGCTTTTAGGCCGTTTTCAGACAGTCGTTTCCAGTAAATAAGTAGGAGTGAAGCGTACTGGGGATGTTAATGGGGACAGGATGGACCGTGTCAGCTTCTTTCAAAGGGTTTCCGGGGAAGACGAACCATTCCCTGATGGCTGGAGCATCCACAGAGCTGCCTGAGAACACAGAAAATTACATGCCTCACCCAAATTTACTGTTTGGTGACATCAAACCATTCTTCTCCAGATGCAGCTTAAAGTGCATTCAGTGTCTTCGGCGCATTTTTATGAATCCACTGAAACCTTTATGTGTTTTTGCTTTCGTACCATCTTTTCCTAGCAGCAGCAGCAAACCATAGATGCGCTGTCTGCACGGCTTGTAGACGAGGGCCTGAGGCAGCAGTTCCTCGTCCTCTTCGTCCTCCAGAGAGTTGCTGCATTCGGTGACTCCAGCGCACACAACACTGTAAACCATGAAACCCTCCGCCGCTACATGTTTCTCTCTACATGCCTGCGGAAAACCACACAGCAAAAATATTTAGCTCTTCTGGCATCCAGTATGTTACAAGCTGTAGGGAGATTTACATCTAAAACGCACATTATGAATCATAACATACCTTTAAAATCTCAGGACTAACGTATTTCTCAAAGGCAGAGGGCGGAACAGAAATGTCAACCAGTTCATAATCTTTGTGTCCAGGAAGTAAGTAGGAGCAGATTCCCTTCTTCAGTAGCTCTCTTTGTGAAGATGCTACGTTCAGGGAATGTGGGATAAGTCCAGTTTCTTCCTCTGCAGAAGCAGACAAAGAGCTCACAAACTGGGCTACAGCCAGGAATACCTCGCCCTGAGGAGGACCAGAATACGGTGCCGGATTTGTTCTCCTGTGAACGATAAAGATCTTAGTTCGTTTCAAACATCACCAACAAATTTATATTCATCACTCAACTGTCTCCAGAAAATCACAAGTGAATGAACAGCTTCCTACATTTGTTAAGTGTAAATTACCAGAGTTAGTTAGTAACTAGTTTAATTTACTTGAGTAATTTTTGGACAAAAATTACTTTTAGGAGTATTTTTACTACACAGTACTTTTTACTATAAAGTATAGCTCCTCTCACTTGAGAATAATTTCTGAATTCTCTACTTGCTGTGAGTGAGAAGCTCATTAAACCCAAACTTAACTAGACAAAGACACAGGCGTGGATGTTTTTTAAAGTTTTATAAGTTCTATATTGAAAGAAACTGATTTGGATTTTTTTCTCTTTTGCCTGATTTTGTTATTTTGTAAGTTTTTCATTTTGGTCCTTAAAATGTCAACATTTCCTCTTAACTTTATATTTTGATCTGTCTGATTATGTAAATTTTAAATATTAAATGATTGATGTTTTGATAAGTTACTAGGTACTTTTTACCAAATACTTTTTTACTCTTTTATTTTTATTTTTTTGCTCTGTATCATTTATTTGTTTATCAGGAGATCATACATACATTGATATTACATACATTTTGCAAAGCTTACATGACTTCTCCGATTTTTTGTTTTCTTTTTTACACACAGTTTTTTTTCCCCTTCCCTCTTTCCTTGTCTTTCCCCGTAGCGAACATAAATATACTTTTTTACTCTTGAGTAATTTCTTGGACGGCTACTTCTTACTTTCACCCGAATAAAAATATGTCGAAGCAGAGTTGCTCTTACTTGCTATTCTACTCCTGCAAATCACTTTATTTCTATTGATATTTTAGTTATTTATGTTGTAGTTCAGTAACTGCAATTACAATTTTTTATAACTTTTATACTTTTTCAAAAGGTTCATATATGTTATACATATGAACCAATATTGACTGCATTCCTCTCTGTTAAATAGGTAAGTAAATAAAAATAACTTTAAATGAAATAACTAGATTTATTTTCATTTAAATTGAATACAAAGACATTTTTTCACAGTACATTACAGGTTTGCGACTGATACCTGTATGCTGCCACAGCACTGCTCCTGATGTGCTGCATGAGCTCCTCTGAAACCACATCATTACCCAGCAGACAGGCCAGCAGGGGCAGCCGGGTCACACTCAGCCCCAGGTTTCTGCAGAGCCTCTGCCGGTCATACATGACCGTCGTTAGGCCATTTATTCGCAGCTTTGCCACGGACAAGTAGGGGGCACTTAAGAGATGAGATAAAACTACGTGTTCAGATCAGTTTGTCCACGTTTTGCATCACTTATTATTATCATCTTCGTGTAAGATCAGCATGTAGTCCAACACAGTAATTTAGGCTGCACCTGCCATTTTGCAGCCATTACAAAGCACTTTTAAAATCCAGCTACACCATTGTAATCATTTTTTTTACAAACCTGTCATATATGATGAAGTCTGTGTCTTGTCCCAGAATCCCCATGCTGCCATGGCAACAAGCATAGCTGGCAATTTCATAGTCCGCCTCTCTCACTGAGCAGAACACGTCCTGACCCAGTGACCTGTGGACCAAACTGCACCTAATCAAACTCCATCCAACAAAACTCTGTATTCTCCGCCTTTAAGAATTCAACTAAAAAGCTGCATCATCTTCAGTCAGGGAAACGCTAACCTGAGAGCTAAAGGAGTGAATGTTGCCAGAGCGGATGGCAGACAAGAGAGCTGTTGACCCGGCTGTTCTCCATGTTGCTTAATGTGGTTGAATATTTTTACAATATCCTTGTTCACCCTGAGTCGCCTTTTCACCTATGAAAACACAAGCAGGACATGTTTGCTATGACTAATAAACGGAGCGAATAAATCTGTGTGTCTCCTCACCCACTCTGGTCTCTTCTGCTCTTCCACGACTCCATCGAAGAAAAAAACCAACTTGATGCCTGCAGAGGTAAAAGCCTCCACCCATTTCTTCAGGACCTCCATGTACTCCGTCCACTGGCCTCCACACACCCAGTTCATTCGTGAGTACCAGTGGGAGAGGCAGGACATGCCGTCAACAACAAGTGTGGGACCTGCACAACAACAAAACAGGAAAATAAAACAAAGTGCAAAACCAAAGTAAAGTCCAGCAGGGAAGAAATGTTTGGCTGGATAAGTGCATGATTTGGAAAAACATTTATTCAATAATAGTTAACATTATAAGACATCCCTATCTAAATGTCAGAAGTTCATTTTTTCTTCTTTATTAAGAAATAAATACCATAAACTAGTGTGAGCCAGAAAAAGCCTAATGAGTGGTTAAATAATTATTTCCCTTGCTTCCATGCATAACCAGTATTTTTATTGGAATGTTTCTTATTTGTTTCTACAAACAAGTCAAAAGCTGGTGGATGTAAATTAGGATTTTTGACAAAACAATGTTACTTTCAGCGACAGATTAATTTAAAACCTGGCATATCTCAGTGAGATTTGCATTGCATGGACTAAACTAAAACAAGTAACAAACAGGAGAGAAAGTGTCCACCTTAACAGTATGTAAAGGTTATGTTTGGAAGAAATATTTAAAGCGTAGACTTGACACATATTCAGAGAGATGCATCACCCCTCGCAGTTTTTATTAGTGAAAAAAAGGTCAAAATAGTTTCAGCATTACGGTACAACGCCACAGTGAAAAACAGAGAAACTCAGCTGGTGATGTTAGAAGAGCAGCGCTGCTGGTTTCTGGTGACATGCTGTCTGGCCATGTCTCTCAGGCTCACTGTAACACACGCCTCTGGACAACATCGCTCCACGAAGCTCTGCAGACCTTTTACACCCATTTCTGCACAGCGCAAACAAACACATCCATAAAGCAGATGAATAAATATGTCCACTGAATAGGTCAAAACTTTACTGAATAGCGTTATAATAACATTATTGTTGCTGATATCTTATTTATATCAAGTTTTTGTACCCGAAGCATGCGTATCTCTGCTGCTGCTGTCACAACAGATAGTAGGGCAGTTTACTCACATAAAAATACTGATATTTTTATTTTTACCAGTCACAGAACTGTTCACAACTGCGAGTCACGTCTTTACAACAGGAATATTTAATTATCTGCTGTCGCCAATAGGTTAAACTTACTACGAAACCTCTGGGTGATTATCAGGGGGGTTTTGTCGGTGCGCTGTTTACAAGACGAAAATTCAAATTACTTCCGGTGGTGCGCGCGTGACGTCATCGCGCTCCATTCCAAGGCGCGGAACTAACCTGCAGTTTCGAATCAAAACGTAGGTACGTTTCTGGAACGGTTTAATTTATTTCTTTGTACATAATGTGTTCGAATATTAAATATTTTCTTGAAAAGTATCTGCATTCATTTAAAAACAAAACAACAACAAAAAACTTCTTTCATCTCAGAGGGAAATTAAATGTTGTTGTAACTCAAAGTTTGCAGTTTTCTTCAAAGAGTTACTGGAAGAGTTACTGGAGATGTTGGTGACCGAAGGCAGGTATCTCCTGTAGGTATCCGTATCACAGGGAATCTGAAGAAGCCTCTGACTGAAGACAATCTATTGTAGTCTCTTGAAGAGCACCTGGTTTTAATTTTTAATTTACACAATAAAGAGTTGCTAAGTTGGTGTTGTTAAGTCCCTGGGTCTCAGGGTGCTACCCCAAGAAATAAGAGACTACATTCCCCATAGTAGACTTTTATAGAAGATTTGCTGAATCTTCATCAAACTCTGAAGGACTCTGCTCTGTCTTTTCTTGTAGATGTCCTTACTGTTGCACCTCTAGTCCAGCCTGTTGCCCTGGTTAACAGGTATTTACAATCCTGGACCTTTATTCCCAAGATGGAAATAGTACTTGACCTAAACTGACAGATTTGGAATGTAAATAGAAGCACATTCTGGCATTTATATATTCTAAATCAGGGCTCTGAATAGCCTGTCCTCGACTGCAACTATCCTGCAACTCTTGAAAACTACAAACAAACAAAGGCTGAAAGTACTTCCTTGCCATGTCATTTGTACCATGTTATAAGTGAAATAATCTGCCAATGGAACTAGTACATTTTCATCAATATTAAGGAATTAATAGCTTAAAACCTTCCCAACACTTATTTCTACCTTCCCAACACTTATTTCTGCCTGAAACGTTACTTCTGAGTTAGATTTGTTTGCACAAGAAGCTGGACCAAAAATACTTAGTAAGATTTTGTGTTTTTGCAGTGTAATAGTCATTTTTAATTCTGTTGTTAATTTTTTTTCCACAGACAAAAATTGAAATCATCCTGCAGAAATCCAAGTTTAAATTACACTACAATAGATTCACATATATTCAACTGTGGAAAAAAATTAAGAGACCACTTAAAATGATCAGTTTCTCTGATTTTACTCTTTATAGGTATACATTTGAGTAAAATGAAGATTGTTATTTTATTCTATAAATTACTGACAACATGTCTTTGAAAATCCAAGCAAAAGTTTTGTTTTTATTTGCAGAAAATGAGAAATGGTCAAAATATCAAAGATGCAGAGCTTTCAGACGTCAAATAAAGCAAAGAAAACAAGTTCATGTTAATTTAGAAACAACAATACTAATGTTTTAACTCAGGAAGAGTTCAGAAACCAGTATTTGGTGGAATAGGCAGGAGGTTTTCATTGTGGTTGCAGTGGGCTCTGAATTATTTCTCTGTCGTCTCCAATGATCCACTTAACTATTGGGCCAAACTAGTGCATAACTCCTGCACAATAAATAAAGTCTTCTGTATAAACCGAAATGTTTATGGAAGTTTTTAGTTATTTCTTGCACCGAATTTCAATGTTTAATGTTTAAAAGTACATCTTTGTGAAATAATATGTCCAAAACAGAAGGTTAATGAAAATGCAGGCTTTTAGAAAACATAACCGAGGTTGCCAGTGCTCTGGTTCTACCGTAATTACAAATACACTTTCTAAAATGTCATGAATGAGAATGAACCATTGTAGTTTTGTGGGTTCAGTCAGACCTCATAATACCTCTCCAGGCAAGAGTAAGTAAGGGTCTAATTGCACTCAAAGTGAATGGGAGGGGGGTGGTCCTCCTCTCTGGAGTCACAAGCTATTAGGTCTACCTTCCCAACACAAAGCAGCCCCATCCCGTCCATTCTATTGTCCGCACTGAGCAATAATAAGGAAGGGAACATATGCTGGCAGTCAGTCCAGCTGTCAGCATCTGTTGTTTCTCAGCCAGATGCTCCATGGGCTGAGTGGACAATCCTCCCAAACAACCAGTATTCTTCTCAAACACTTTATCCAAGGAAGGAGGAGCAGCGCTGTAAATTTTGGTCACAAACAAGAGAGAGAGGAAGCAGCAGGACTCCTCCTCCTCTCAGTTTTAGGATTGGACATTTCTAAGTTTGGGTGAAACTGAACTGAAACTTTTAATTCATTCATGAGGCAAGAAGAGAAATAAATTTGCATGACATTTTTTTCTTGAAATAATATAACATTAGAGAACCAATGCATTCTTAATTTTGTTTAATTAAAGTAGACTAGAGCTGGCAGACGTTCCTATTTAAAATATAAGAGCTAATCCATTTTTCAGTTTGATAATGTAGTAAAATGTGTTAAATCTGCAGTATGTAACTTTTATAAAATGTATGTTTTTTTACATATTTATTGAAACCGTTACTTTGTCGTGACATGTTGGTACAAAACAGATAATCAGTGAAAAATGAACTCTTCTGTCTTCTCCCAGTGCAAACTCTAAGCAACCAATCAGACCCAGGAGGAGGTTCTTAGCGCTGTCAATCAACTCTGTGTGGCGCTACTCCTCTTTCTTGCTTCCTCCCTTGTTCTCTGCTACATTGCAGCTTGCATAGCATGTTATGGATGTTCATGCTAATTAGCATAGCCACCAATATTGGTTTTCCTGTAACTGTAACCTGTTTCCCCACCACATTTAGCAGCCAATACATGAGGATGATTGACAACATTAAGACCCTCCTCCCTGCTGTTACTGGTTGTTTTTGGTTGGGATCAGTGCATTTCATCAGACAGCAAGAGTAGCTCAGGGAGAGATCGATCTTTTCACAGGTTTTCTGTCTCAAACTGTCAAAACATGCTGACAGTTTTACAAATATGTAAAAAAGAAAACATTCTTTATAAAAGTTACTGCAGCTTTAATGTTGAGTTTTATCAAAACTCCAGCCTATAAACAAACACCTGCTCGTAAAATACGTGTTTGCTCCAGTGAACTGAACACCTGCTTTTGCACACATCTGCACGCATACATTCATACACAACCCCCACAAAGTGCTACACAGTGGCCAGTCCAGAGTGGGGCTTAAACTCTATAATCCTGCATCTCATTCTCATTTCTCATAGTTTGGGTCTGCTGCCTATTCACGTTAGATCTTTTCAGCTTCCTCCTCCTCCTACACTTGCTCTTCTTTCTCCTCTTCGATGGCATCCCCTTTGATTCCCGTCTCCCTGCAGCCCCCTGGCCCCCCACCTCTTCTCCTGTCCTGACCAAAGCTTGACTCGGGGGTAACAGAGGCAGATGTTCCAGGAGCACACGACTGCCCTCAGCCCCGCTGAAAGCCCCCACCCACCCCCAGCACCTCCCATTTGTACTGGATCAGCAGTTAACCCCCGGAAAGAATCGGCCATACAAGCACGCACACACTCGCACAAAGAGCGCTGCTGCCCAAATCTGTAAGAACTCAACAGTTGTCCGATTGAATGAGCAGCACACACAGATACGCAGTCACACACACCGAGGCCTGTCCAGATCCCCTCAGGTCTCCTGATAGCAGGAACACTGGGGGTCGGGCCTGGTGTCAGTGTCCAGCGTCTCTGCGGGCAGCTGGCCCGGCTAATCCAGCTGCTGGAGACCGCTGCTTCTCCAGCGAAAGGCCAAGGACTCCTGGAGGGCGGCGGGTCAGGCACCTCCAGGGGCAGCTTCTCTGTGATTTGTTCATAATCCAGGGGAGACAGATTTGTCTGGTTGTTTTTAGTTCATATCCAGTATTAAAATTCACGCTGATTTTTGATACTTTATTTTTTGGATTTTCAATTGCTGATCCATTAGATCAGTGGCGTCAGACTGACTGAAAAGGGCCAGTTGGAGCAAAATGTGTTGCTAAAACTTCCTATTAACAAACTGTTAAAATTTTCCACCTTTTCTGTGGATTCCAAAAGTACTTCTTAAAATTAAATAATATTTGCTCCGCAACTGCAAAAAACCTTAGAGGAAACAGAAGATTAATACTTTAAACTGAGGGTCTGTTTCTAGTTTCTAGTGCAAAAGTTATTAGTACACTTGAAATAAGAAAAACTAATTTACAAGTAATTTTTCAGCAAGAAATGTGAGTTTGTTTTAAGTCAGTAATTCCTTAATCTTGATGAAAAAGTTCTAGTTATAAGTGAAATAAACCATCTTAACTAATATATGTTTTTTACTGGTTTCTCGATTGGTGACTATCTGATGTTTTAATGACTTTATTTTTGTGTTTTAATGACGTGAAACATTTTGAACTTCCTTGAGGCTGAAATATGCTATACAAACAAACTTGATTAATTAATATGAGTTACAGTATGACACCACTGTTAAATAATTGTCCTCTATCTCTCTATCTATCTCTGTGCAGCATCCAGTCAGTTTTGAGAAGACTGGAACTGATGGTTAAATGAAGATTTATTAAACCCATTAACCACTGTAAGAGCTAGACAAGAACAAATAAAAGTTGTAACATCGGTACAATTTATTCAATAATGCAAGCAATAACTTAATTTTCATAAACATTTGAAATTACTCAAATAAACTTCAATCGCCTTGTTCCCTTATTGACTGAAACTAAAAATTTAGGTTACCTTTTATTCGTTTTTCAGTTTTCTTTTATTGCGGTAGAACTGTGTTCTGTTACCATAGCTACCTTAACTGGGAAGTTACCAAAATAAAAGCATTGACCCTGTGCAACTACGTCACTTAATCATTTGAAGAGCCATGATGGACGTTGGAAATGAGGGACGGGAGTATTGAACAGAGCGACTTAAGTTGTTTTCCAAAGTTGTTTTTGCCAGTTCATTCATGGCCTCTACTTGTTTGAATCGAGCTAATTGTCTGTGAACGTAACACACCTGGTTGGGGCTCATAGACAGCGGTACAGCTAGTTTAGAAACCGAGTCATACCTCCTCCCTCGTGATGTGTTGATCAAATTACCGACTTCACACCAGTCATGATTGACGTCACTATGTCATAAACAGCGTTTCCCCTTTCTATGTTTGATATTTTCCTAGCTATACTTTTAAAGTAGGCCTATATTAACGATGTTCACTGCTGATCCGCGGTTACGCCGAGGGCTGCCAGTCATTATGATTGACGGCTGCTCTCCGTCACCGCCATATCTTTTCTCATTAAAAGTTATAAAATAAAATGACACGTTTAGGTTTGCATCCTTGTCTGCACAAACAGACAAGGATGCAAACCTAAACGTGTCACAAACATCCTTGTGCATCCTTGCACCAGGATGCAAGGACGCACTCGTCATATATTGACGCATGTGAAGGTCCCTCACACGATGACGCGTGGGGTATCCCCTTCGCGTCAGTAATTGAGTTCAACTCTAAGCCTAACCGTAATCTTTACCCTAAACCTAACCAAATCGTGGGTTTTGCACGCTTAGGGAGCGGTTGAGAGAACCCTTCGCGTCAATAATTGACGGAAAACATGTGACGTTGAGGGAACCTTCCCAAATCGTCAACATGTGACGAGTTTGACAAACACACCCTGTGACCATTTTAAAAGTGAAATCAACTAAATCAAAGCAATATTTTGCCACCAGGTGTCTGTTTGTTGGCAGGCTTTAAAGGAGCTCATTGCTTTGACGTCCATCATGGCGGAGCGGTCTGAAGAGCGTGACGTCACAGTAGAACTTTAACACAATACCGTAGTTACAATTAACGAAAGTAACTACACTCAGTTGGCCTTTACAATCTATCAATGTAAAGCTCAACTGACATGACTGAATTTCCATGTCAGTTGAGCTTTACCTCCATTAGCAGTGATGCTAATCTAAAAGAGTATTCCTTCATGTAAACCAGAACCAGCGCTATGCTGAACCATGCAGTCCAGAGTCCTTTTGAACTTTGATTTCTACAGCTGACTGAAGCAAAGGCCATCACGCTATGTGCAACAATGTGCATGTGTGTGTGTAGCTGGTGTGATGGTGATGATGTGGAGGTTCCCACGATGGCCATCCATCCATTTCTTGGCACGCACATACACACACTCACAGGCCATATGGCCACCTCACAGCCCCTGCATGCCACCACTGTGATTTGGCTCTGGAGGCCAGCAGCTTCACCGGTGGCTTCTTCTTCTGCTGCTGCAGATCAGGCAGAGAAATAAAAACGATGGCACAGAAAATGATGAGTTATAGGAGCCAGTAGGCAGTCCGTGATGACCGAGGACATTTGGTGGCGGCTCGGTCGGTGTTGTGGTGTTTGGAGAGCAGATGGCCGGGGCTCGAGGAGGGGCGTGTCCTGTCCTCGCGACCCTTCACAAATCACAAGTTCTCCCCTGAGGGGCTCACGACTCGCCGTTCAATAGGAATCAATGGGAATTACTTCACCAGAGAAAGAGATGAATGGGCGGCGGGGCGCGAGACCTCTCCCTTTGTTGTTCCCGCTGAGCGAGCGCGCGCGTGCGCCGACAAACACGCGCTCACATGCAGCTATTCTGTCGTCTCACACGCGCGCACACACAGATAGACAACAGGAAAGCACTTCAATTAAACAATCAGACCTCCACTTAAACAATTTTTTACCCCGCCCGCACTCCCACTCACGCGCGTCCACGCATCTACATGCACGCACGCAAAAAAGAGGGATCAGAGGGGAGGAGTTTCTGCTGTTTCCTTAAGACACACAATCTCCTGACATAAATTATGTTTTGGGGGGGAGAAGTGTCGTCTTGATGTTGTTGAGCTGAGGGGGCTCATCTCACATGCCCTTCAGTCACGCTTTGCTGCCATAATCAGGAAATGTGCGCCACGTCATAGCGATGAGTGACTGATAGATACAGAGACCACAGAGGACCTCTGATAGTCGGGATGAGTTTGAATAAAAGCCTTCAAGACACAGATTTTACGGCATGCCAAACGAGCACCGGTGGCAGCAACACTGTGGGCTGAAATCAGAAATCCCGCAGCTCAGGGGGTAAATGTGGAAAAACTGAGGCAGGCAGGAACATAATGGTGTCAGCGCTTAAGGTTAAAGGCCTTCCAGTCAGGCAATCCACAGACACCAAAACAAAGTTACTGCTCAGTACCCAAACATTATACTCAAGGAAGCAAAGCCGGTCCAAACCTTTTTGAGGCCCAAAGCAGATTCTTATTTGGGGCCCCCATGCCAACATGTCAACACCAGATGATTTATTGTTGCTAAGCTACCGTGTGTCCTTGTTTGTCATTAACTTACATCACCCCAGTGTTATTTTAACCTTAGAGGAGTAGCAAACAAACCAAAACAAAACTTTGGTTTTGGAAAGCAGAGTGGAATTTAAGTGTGCCATATTATTTTATCTATTTGAAAGTTACATCAGCTGATAAACACCAAATTTACAGTTACCACGTTTGATATCTTCCCAAGAGTGGCAGCAGCAAAAAGGGAGCAACCTTTTATCATAAAAATGATAGAAATCGTTTTTCCAAGTGTAACAGCATTCAGTTTGTGTTATTCAATGTTATTTTAAATATGTATGTTATAATGCTATACAGTTGAGTATTAGGGGCCTTAATCAGCCGCTTAATTCACATTTTCCTTGGGCCGGCCCTGCAAGGAAGAGTGGCACTGTTTCCACATATCTTTAGCTTAAACTTATTTTTATTTATTTGCATTTTTAACAGAGAGAAGTGCAGTCAACGTTGGTTCATATGGGTAATAATATGAATCAGATGCTAGGCTTTGAAATTAGTATAAATGTGTAATAAAAAATTGCAATAACTGCCATTGCAATTTCTAAAGTACAACATAGCTTTTAAAACACCAAGAGACTACAGAGGCGGGTAGAGTACCAAAAATATGTCAAGTAAAAGTAACATTACGTCAACATAACTGAGTAAAAGTAAAAATAAAAAGGCGACTCAGTTAATGAGTATCTGATCAAAACATCATTCAAGTCACATCATTGATCATTATTGCAGTAGGTAATTCATAAGACCAATGAAGATACAAAATTATATGATTGTGATGTAGTGCAGTGGTACTTTTATCCCTTTTTTCTTCTCCTCCACTTATTAAATGTGATATAAAAACTCGTGTGCAATTCTGTGTTCTTTTGTTTGTTTGTGAAAACACAAAACTAACAAAACTGCTTTAAAAACAATTACAAAATATCACGTTATGTGTAAATGTTGGTATTTTAAGGACCAAAATGAAACGAATTCATATAAATAACATCACTACAAAACAATAAAATCAGGTCAAAGAAAAGAAAAATACATTTCTTTCAGTATAAAGCTGCAGGTCTGTGTCTGGTGATTTTTTTTTATTATAACAAACTTCACATTTGGTCAAAGTGGGAAGAGAATCACGAAATTTTACTCAGGTAAGAGCAGAAATACTTAATACTAAAATTACTTAGGTAAAAGTAAAGGTAGAAATAATCCTAAAAGTCAATTTTTTTAAAGTTTTACTTAAATAAATGTAAGAAACTAAATGTGGTTAGTCGTTAGTAAACTATAATCAGTGCATGTGACACAGGCTGAGGCTTCACAATGTTTCTACACTTTTCATTGTACTCACTGTCCCAGACATGGTGGAGGCAGCATCATGCTGTGGGAACACTTTTATTCTTTCTAATAAACCTTGAAGATAGAAACGGATCAGCCCTGTATGTGTTGACATGGCTGAAAGCTGGCCATATGTTAGCTGTAGATTGTGAATTAGCTCCTTGTTTGTGGACCAAAACACTGATGCTATGCAGCGCAGCTTCCACTGGAGATGTTAATTAAGGCCCCTCCTTTCTCCTTCCTCCTCTTCCTCCTCCTCCTCACCAACCTGTGTGCATGTTGATAGACATAAGAAGTGGCATGGCGCTCTGATGCAGCGCGCCTGTTCCTCAGTGGACGCTGCTGCTGTGCCAACACAGTAATAAATAAATAATTCAGAGAGGAGGCCCTTTCTCCGGTCTCTGCTGCAAAGCTTTAAGCTTGAGGTGATTGACAAGTGTGGCACCAAACACCAATTAACTGTTCTGGCCAATCAGCAACTCTCTTTAAAGCCTTTCATTTACTTTTTGTGAACATAGCCCACATATTCACAGCTAGCATGTTTTAGCTGTAACTGATGGCTGAAATGAGAAAGCCTTAATATATTTTACAAATATGACACAGCAGAAGAAGAGCAGCATGCTGAGGGATTTACTTATAGTTTGATCAAAGAACCATTAGCATCTAAAGCTGCTTTAGGGCCAGAGGCCAGCTCATGATAACTTCATGGCAACGAGTGCGCATTCTTCCCCGCATTTTTCTGCGGATAAAAAAAACACACATATGCAAATAAGCCTGAGTTCATGTGAGCTGATGTCATCCGGCTGTGAGACAAACAGGCTTGCAGGTCACTTTTTTAAAAGCAGATTGTTAAAACCAGCTCATGCTCGCGTCTCTAGATGATAAAATATTTATTTATATGTATATAAACACACGTTGAGATTACCGTTTATAAAACTGGCCGCCGTGCTTTCCGTGTCTCTGTGTGTGTGTGTGTCTCTGGTGTTGTATTATTGTGAGAGAGCAGGTGCTGCCGGCCCAATTAACATACAGCTGAAAGCACAAAGAGAAAAAAGTTTACTCCCTCTGTGAGTCCCCTCCTCCTCATCCTCCCTCCGCCCTCTCCTCACAAAGTCCCTTAATGACAGCCACGCGAGTGACACACCACCGTGTAATTTTTTTTTTTTTTTTTTTTTTTTTGCTGCCTATAATAAAGAGCATGTAAGGAAAAATACAGACATGAAGAGAAATTAACGTTTGAGATGCGCTCATCTTGTGATCCTTGTGCGTAATTTGGGGGATATTTGCGCACCGATGTGATGTTTTTGTTTGGAGAAAGCAAGATTGATGTTTATTGGCCTTCCGCGACTCAAGAAAAACACAAATACACAGTAAATATTTATAGAAGGCTGTGATTTAACTAGTAGATAAGCTCTTTTTAAGATGTTTTACTATTTATTAATTAAGCAAAATAGTTAATCTGCCAACAAAAAAATAATAAATTTAACGATTATGGACGCACATTTTAGTTTAGTTAGCCTGCACGGAGCAGATCTACGCGTCAATAAATTACTTCAACAGGAACAGATTGACTGGTTTTGGGTGGGAACGTTGAAAAAAACGGGGTAACACCATAGGAATGCGATGGAGCAGATGGTCGTTAGCGGCTGGCTTGCGCGGCCAGCCAGCCAGCCAGCCAGCATCAGGCCAGCCAAGACTTCACCATAGTCAGCTCAGATATGAGAACCCACCGTCTAACTGGCTGCTGCTGCCGCTGCGCAAATCATAAATCTCCCGGTAGAGTTGAGGATTTCGTGTGGAGGTAAAAGAATTTGTCGGAATGTAAATAGGCTCCGCGTGGAGGAGGGAGCCATCAGGGGAAACGAGGGGTTGTTGTACATTTAACAGCTCAGTAGCCATTTGGTCTGTCCCCTTGAGAGAAAAAGAGAGAGGGGGGCTACAGTTTTTTTGTTTTTTTGGATGGGGGACTCCTACCCTCCTCCTCCTCCTGTTTCTTTGTAATGGCCCCGGGGCGGACTTGTGGTGGTGGTGGAAGGAGGGGAAGAAGAGAGGCAGAGGGCCTCATTTGCATCTTATTACCCTTCGCTTGCTGGCCCTGTATAAAACCCTGCGCAGGGCAGAAAACCTATCAGACTTACTCACTGATACATGTCATCAAAGGAGAGGAGC
The DNA here is from genome assembly GCF_019740435.1 of Gambusia affinis. NCBI lineage: Eukaryota > Metazoa > Chordata > Actinopteri > Cyprinodontiformes > Poeciliidae > Gambusia > Gambusia affinis. The sequence goes on along the minus strand of NC_057869.1, from coordinate 12,310,530 downwards.
GGAGGTTGTTTTCTGTGTTTGGGATGAAAACATCCTGAAAACAAAGAAATAAACTGGAACAAATGAAGAAGATCATCTTTTCTACAACCTAGTTTGGAATTAACTCCGATATTTCCGCTCTGGATTTCTCTAAGGGGGAATATTCCGCTGGATCTTACTTGAATCTGTGAAAGACCGATTCGTTTTGAGAAACGAAAAGAAAAAATAAATCCGACACTTTTGAGGGAGTGAGCAGATGGACAGGTGACTGACGCGCTCCAGGAAAAGTGTCTCCTAATTTTCAGCCTTGTGCGTAAAAACGTCGCCTTGACCGTGAGCGCAGCTTTGAAAACTTTCTCCATGAGTGTTTGAGTGGTGAGACACGGACCCGCGGAGCTTTCACTGCTTGTTGAGGAGGCTGTCAACACAATGGGACGCCTGTGTCTGCTCCTCATTGTCAGTCTGTCCTCACTCACCTGCCAGGTACGTCCCAACATCCAGGGCTCCTAAAATCTCATTCTAATTTCCTCACTCTTGAGATTCTTATCTCAGATCGATCCCATATGAGTGTTTCCCCCCCTGTGTTGTAGGTTTTGTGCTCAGGCGTGTTCGAGCTCAAACTGCAGGAGTTTCTCAACAAGAAGGGGATAGCTGGGAACGCCAACTGTTGCCCGGGAGGCGCCGCGCACCCGCAGGGCCACCAGCAGTGCGAGTGCAAGACTTTCTTTCGGGTCTGCCTGAAGCACTACCAGGCAAGCGTCTCTCCGGAGCCTCCCTGCACCTACGGCGGCGCGGTGACGCCCGTGCTCGGCTCCAACTCCTTCCAGGTGCCAGAGACCAACGCGGACAGCTTCACCAACCCGATTCGCTTTTCCTTCGGCTTCACATGGCCGGTGAGTAACCGGAGATGACAGTTGTTATCCCCCACATCACTTATCGTCACGTTTTATGTTACTGGCGTTGGAATTGGACTTTTGTGATGGGTTTTATGAAGGGGGGAAAAAGCCCTAACAGATGCTCCCAGACTCAACACTTGTGAGGGTCTTTGTCAGCAGCGTGTGAGAGGGGCTATTGTAGTAACACTGCGCTCTTTGGTGGGATAAAACAGGGAGGGGATGCGGGTGAGAGAGAGGGAGAGAGGGGCGGTGTCACCAAAAAGATTTCCCCCTCCGATCAGCCGTGGTGGGAAATCTAACATCCTCTGAGTTGGCACATCATTTGCAGCGCAGCGTGAAATTCCGCCTCATTTTGGGTTTTACAGCGGTGTAAAACCACTGAGTGTGATAGTAGCAGGGGTGTGAAAAAGAGAAGAAGAAGCTGGTAGCCTGGGCTTATTAGGTCTCTAATCAGTATTAGAATTAGACTGTGAAGTTTATGAGCCTCTGTGGCTCTGGAGGCTGAAGGTAAGGGGGAGATTTATCTGCAAGCAGAGCAGCTGTTGACTGTCTGTCTGTCTTTCCTCAGGGGACGTTTTCACTGATCATTGAAGCTCTGCACACGGACTCCCTGGACGACCTGACAACAGGTGGGTGACAGGACAGGGTGTGTGTGAAATGATGGTCTTGTTGGTGTGCAGTGGCGTGTTTTCCCACTCAGAAATCATCAGGATACACTCATTTCAACTGTTCACCTAAAATAAGGTCATTTGTGTGTAATTTTGACTCTTATTTTGGATTTTATTTGAAAGCTGCCCTTTGCTCTCTTAGCATCTTCCCAACATTTATTGCTCTAAAGTCGCAGTCAGTGACAGTAGAAATTGTTGTTTTTATTCCAGACACTGGAAGTAAGTTTCGCATCTCGACCTTCAGAGTGACAACAAATGACCTTGTTCAAACTGTGATTGCTGATTCTGCAGACAACCCAGAGCGGCTGATCAGCAGGTTCACCACGCAGCGGCACCTGACCGTAGGAGAGGAATGGTCCAAGGACCTGCAGACGGCCAGCAGGACGGAGCTGCGCTTCTCCTACCGCTTCCTGTGCGATGAGCACTACTACGGCGACGGCTGCTCTGTCTTCTGCCGTCCCCGGGACGATGCCTTTGGACACTTTACCTGCGGCGAGCGAGGGGAAATCATATGCAATTCTGGCTGGAAGGGCCAGTATTGCACTGAACGTGAGTGGGTTTGCTCATTGATCGAACTCTTTCATTACGCCGGTCAGGGAAGCTAAATGAAAGAGCAGGAAGGAGGGATAAAAAATGAAGGGAGGCTTTTCCAACTCAGTGGTGAAGCAGTGGCTAATATTTGGATCTGATGCTAAGCAGAGGATGCTGATGTGTGCATCAAGATCACAGTAACTGTATATTATTGACTAACAACAACAGTACATCCGTCAGATGCAGAGGTGAGTAGAGTACCCAAAAAGTTGTACGTAAGTGAGAGTAGCACTATTTCAACATGTTTTCAGTCAAGAAAAAGTAAAAAGCAGCCTAGAAATTACTCAAATAAGTATTTGGTAAAAGTCTATTCAAGCACTGAGTAACTGATCAATCATTTAACATTTAAAAAAATACATCATCAGACGGACCAAAATATAAAGTTATGTGTGCATTTTGTTAAGGACCAGAATGAAAATTATTCATATAACAAAATCACAAATTTTCCAAATCAATTTCTTTCTTTAGAAAACGTTAACAGAAGTGTTTGAATCTACGTAATGTTTGGTTAAAACATGCTTGTTTTTCATTCATTGGATAAAAGATCCAGAGATTTTACTCAAGTAAGAGCAGAGATACTTCACAATACTCAATTAAAAGCATAGCAAAAACACTTATAAAAGTAATTTTTCTCCAAAAACCTACAGAAGTAAGGTTTCGGATTTCCCCCAAACTGGTTAGTTGCTACCTACCGGTAATCACTTCAATTTTAAAGGAATTGCCTTTCAATCATCATCGTCAAGATTTTGTTTTTTTTTCTTTTTCCTGCACAGTTTGAACAACAGTTTTTCAATCTGAAGTTTATTTCTCCAGCAGTCGTTTGCCTCTCTTTATTCTCTGAGACTTTTTCCAGCTCATAATGGAGGGCCCGTGTGCAACAGGCGTCAGTCAGTTATCCCATTGCACCAGAGGCCTCCGTTCTAATGAGCCGCGGTGGCTCCTCAGTAATTCACACGCCGCGTGCCTTCCATTAGACCGCTGGGGCCTCCTCGGCCCCAAACCTCCTCCCCGATTGGCCAAGTGGGGGTCCTATATTGTTGCGGCTGGGGCCGGTGATTGGCCGAGCCGGGTCGTGTATTGTTGTGGAGGGGGCAGCTGCTCAGTGAGAGGAGACAATGGAGCAGCTGTCTGGTGGTTAGCTCCTCACAGACCAGCTGGCCCTGGGGGGGAAAGGTGGAGGAGGAGGGGGATGAGGAGAGAGGCAAAGAAGGGGAGAGGAGGAGGAAGAGGAGATAAGGAGTAGGGGAGGGGATGGAGGATGGAGGATGAAGGAAATAAAAAGGAGGAGGACAGAGGCAAAGGGTGAGAAAAGGGGACTTCTGACCCACAGTCAAGGGGAGAAAGGGGGCTTTGTGTGGGGGGCTTTTTGTTGTGGAACTAGCCTGTTAAAAGAGGGGCTTCTTGGCTGGTTCTCCTTCTTTGAGACCCAAACTGTGATAGCTTCCAGCTTGGCTGAAAGGTAGTATTTCATCAAAACACCTAAAACCTAAGGGTGGTCAGACATGACCCGATGACAATGATTCCCTTCAACATGCTAAAACGTGAACCAGAGAGACTGAAAGAGGAGTCAGATGAGTAAACACACAATTCAGAAGGCAGACAAGCAAGAAGCAATGTAAATGTTGCTGTTTTTTTCCAGGGTTGCCGTTTGAAAATCTTTTTTTCATGGCTGATCTGTTTGTTTTCTTTTTACAGCTATTTGTCTTCCTGGATGTGATGAAGAACATGGATTCTGTGACAAACCAGGAGAATGCAAGTAAGTTCAAAACAAGCTGCTTTTATGTGTCTCTAAACTAGGCTTGGGCAGTAAATCAATAACAACATATACTGTGATAGACTCATGACCAATTTTAAATAGATAATACATCTAATAGAATATTCACTGCAATCCAGAACAGCACAGCATTCTGGGAGACGTAGGCAGATTAAAGGCTTTAGCCACTCAGCCTCTCAAGGTTACCTAAGCAATTTCTCTTTGGGATCAATAGAGTATATTTGAATTGAACTGGTGGCTTCAACTAACTCACTCACTCTTTGGTTCCCTAGCAACAACCTGTTGAGTAGCTTGCCCAGCAGTAGTTTAAGGTTTTGCCACTGTGCCTCATAACTACTTAAAAACAAAAAACTACAGCCTGGAGCAAAAGCTGTGAATAAAAGAGTAAATGTCCTATCACTAGGCTGGTAGTATTTCAGATATTTAAAGCAACGAACTAATCAATAATTATCAATATCGACTGATATGAAATGCTTATATAATAATACGCTTTTCAGCCATCTTGTCCAGCCCTTCTCTAACCTAAGTTACCCTGGCCTTCATCTCCGTTAGTTTGATATTAACTGGTTGGTGTGTCCCCAGGTGTCGCGTGGGATTCAGTGGGCGTTACTGTGATGACTGCATCCGTTACCCAGGTTGCCTCCACGGCACCTGCCAACAACCCTGGCAGTGCAACTGTCAGGAGGGATGGGGTGGGCTCTTCTGCAACCAAGGTGAGTTTGTAGACAAGTTCACTAAAATGCTGTGTTGCTCTTTAAATTCCTTCTGTCCTTGATTGTTTTGTATTTAACGTGTTTGGCTCATAAGTGCAACTGTTTGTATTTTCAGACCTGAATTACTGTACACACCATAAGCCTTGTCTTAACGGAGCCACCTGCACCAACACGGGTCAGGGCAGCTACACATGCTCCTGCCCTCCTGGATACACCGGTGCTAACTGTGAGATTCAATTCAATGAATGCTCAGGAAATCCCTGTCGAAATGGAGGCAGCTGCATTGTGAGTACCACCTTAAAGACATGAGGATGTCTTTGGGTACAGCAACATCCTTAAGCTTGTGCCTAACCAAGAATTGTTGTCAACAGGACAATGACAATGACTACAAGTGCACATGTCCACCTGGTTTTTATGGAAACAACTGTGAGCTAAGTGCCAATACGTGTGCAGACGGGCCGTGTTTCAACGGTGGACGTTGTGTGGACAACCCTGAAGGTGGCTACTTCTGTCAGTGCCTAATGGGATATGCTGGGTTCACTTGTGAGAAGAAAATTGACCATTGCTCCTCCAATCCCTGTCTAAATGGTAGGTTGTTGTGTTTTATCAGTATAGCCTACTCCACATTTACTTCTAAATCAAGAGGTGGAGAATTGGGAGACTAATCTTAATGATGCTTCACTTTACAGGCGCAGAATGTGTGGATCTGGTCAACTCCTACCTGTGTAAGTGTCCAGAGGGCTTTTCAGGGCCCAACTGTGAGGTTAGCAGCGGCATTTCTGCATTGTGCCAGTCCTTTCCTTGTCAGAATGGTGGAACTTGCCAGGACACAGTGGATGGCTACACATGCAATTGCCCACCAGGTATGACCGTTTTTAATCTACTTTCTTGCTAAATGTTGTTTGGACCCATTTTTGAGACTCTGAACTGTTCCTTGCAGGCTATACGGGCAAAAACTGCAGCTCACCGATCTCTCGCTGCATTCACAACCCGTGTCATAATGGAGCCACTTGCCATGAACGTGGTGGTCGCTATGTGTGTGCCTGTGTGCCGGGCTATGGTGGGAATAACTGCCAGTTCCTCCTACCAGAGGTTCCCAAGGGTTCCCAGCCAGTCGTTGATGGACCAGATCGGCGATATTCATCTTCAGAAAGTGGGAATACTGACACTGAGGAGGATGACGACAGCGGATTCCCCTGGACGGCTGTCTGTGCCGGTGTTTTCCTCGTTCTTGTGATCCTGATCAGTTGCTCTGTGTTGGTGGTCTATGTTCGCGTCAAACTACAAACCCGACACAGTCACAATAGTGACGGTGCTCACAGTGATAGCCAGGAGACCATGAATAACCTCACAACCAATAACTGTCTTCGAAGTGACAAGGAGCTTGGTGGTATGATGACGACATCAATTAAAAACACCAATAAGAAAGCAGATTATCATTCGGACCTTGCTGGGTCAATTGGGGGTCTGAGTGGAATCAGCAGCCTCAACGGGTCTGAGAAAAATGGTTTTAAGTCTTGTTACCCAAGTGTGGAGTACAACCTGGTCCACGAACTTCGGCAAGAAGATCTGTCACCATGTACAGAGGAGGAATGCAAACAACCAGAGCCCAAATGTGAGCCACTGGATGAGCCCAGCACAGGGGAAGGATTCCGGAAAAGACAGAACAGGTACTCAAGAATTACCCTAAACACATTACAACCCCACCTAGAATGAAGAACAGTATTTCTAATCTCTTTTTTGTTCATCCTACAGTGATGCTTCAGAAAAGAAAGCATCGGCAGAGTCACCAGCATGCAGCGTAGCAAAAGATCAGCCATCCTCTGATTTAAACTGTCATACAGCGAGGGATCCTCAGTACCAGTCAACCTGCGACCTCAAATTCCAGCCAACCAGTGAGGCTGTGTACCCTACTCCCAGTGACAGCCGGTACCCCTGTTCCAGCGATACCAAATACCAGTCTGTTTACGTCATATCAGACCAGAAAGATGAATGTATCATTGCTACAGAGGTGAGAACACAGTCTGTTTAATCTGTTTGAGCAACTACACCAGAAAAATAACTGTCCATCTGTACTGGTAACACAGCACTAACTTTGTTTTCTTTGTTTTACAGGTATAATTATGGTACCAGTTTCCTGTGGTTGATGTTATTCCACACTCACCAACCCTGAGCAGTAGAGCTCAGTTTGTTTCTGGGAGGTTTTACTCCTGCTGTTTGCTGCTGTTCCCTGGGATTTCCTAGAGGACTTTGAGCCATGGTGATGATGTGCCAGTGCAGACGCATCACCTGCTTGGCCTTGACTGAGGACTACAGTGATACTACGGGTCAATTTACAATATCCTTGGCCTTCGATGGACACAGGTCTTTTGGTGACTCTATGCTATGGATGAAGCGACAGAACAAGGTGCCAGCACTTGTACAGACATTGTACAGACACAAGGCTGTCTCAGACGGTCAAAAACTGCTGGAGAACTCACGAAGAGCTTGCTTGATGTCTCCTGGCAGCACTGGAAGATTTTCAGCTCATCAGTGGATGAACTGTTCTCTCCTAATAAGCAGCGGAGCATTGACTTGGATATTGACCGATGATATTGTACGGTGATGTACCGACTATATGAACAATGTAGTACCTTTAGTGTACTGAAAACCTTTAAAGTACTGCTGTAGTACTGTTACGTGCTGTGGTTTTACATTGCTGTGTAAAATCTGTCCTGGATTTCCGGTAGTTTATGTTCTGCACAGTGCTGCAGAGTAGAGTGTGGAGCTGTTGCAACAGTAGGAGTCCCTGTAATTTTAGGCTGACCGTTTTTAGAAATTTATTCAAGGCACCACGAGCAGAACTTTCCATATCAGATTATCTAAAGTTTAGGACCACTTGTAGGACAGCCGAACACCTTCAACTCTACAGCACTGGCAGATGTAGCTGAGCTGGTTCTCAGCAGGAAACAGAGAACTGAAAACTCCAGTAGTGACTGCAGATCGATCCACCATGGATACTGTTGGGCCATACTGGCCTCTGAGCCCTGAAATGTCTGATAGAAAGGGCAGTGCTTGGGGCAAGGGATATAAATCAGACCAATACATGCATCATATTTAATTATCAAATCATCTGTTCAACTTAAACCTGACTGTTTTGCTTCTTTTTTTCCTGACTTCGTAATGATGTTTTTCCAAGAGAACAAGGCTGCGCTATAAAGTCTTAACTGCCAAGACCTCATTGCACTATAGAGGTGTGTGTGCATATGTGTGTGTGCAAGTGTGTGTGTACAGAAGAAGTAAATGGCCGCTTTTGGTGTCGATGTATGCACTGTCCTCTCCCGCTCCAGTCTTCCACTATCAGCCAATTCAAGGACACCATGACTCCTCCTGCCGCTGGTTAGAATCTTTTGTTTTGTTTTATTAAATTTATTTGTTATCTAAAGAAAGATGTATGCGTTTAATTTAATTATGTAATTATTTTTGCTTCATTTTGTTGTGTTGTTTTTGTTAATCTTGTTATAATTTAAGTTGTGCTGTTTTTATTTGGCAGATGATGTATGTATGTATGTATGTATGCATGTGTTAGGCACTTGAGACCACTGTGACTGTGTTGTATTTAAGAGAAAAGTCGTATGTACAGAGCCTGTCATTTTTATAACTGGAAAATGCGATATTTTTCCAAAATAAAAGAGAAATGAAATCTACTCTGGTGCTGGAAAATAATTTCATGCTAAGCCAGTACTGCTTGGATTAACTCAGAAGACGGCGACGAAAGCACAAGCACTTTAAAAAGTTGTCGAACAAATTTAGGCAGAGAGATTTGCCGTCACTAAGTGATTGTGTAAGTAGTGTTTGCATGAGTTTGTGTGTGTGTGTGGGGGGGGTGCCTGTGTGTGTGTATCTGTCTGACACAGCAGAAGACTGTCTCCTTGTGGAACCACTAAATGAGACAAAGACACACCCCATAATCATAGACCGCTTAGCAAGCCTCCTCTGAGGCCAAAGTCATTTCTCTGTGCGGATCCGAATGTTAGTCCAAATGTGTGCGTTTCATTTTCTTAATGTGTTTGTGACTGGATCTCTTTTTGTCTATGAGCCTCTTCATTTGAGTACAAGTTCATGTGTGTGATCTTGTTTAAGAAGAGGGGTATTTATAGCTGGAGATAGAAACCACCAGTCTGGATTTAGTCCCAGTTGCCCCTGCCTGACTACACTCTGTATATAAATGTGTGTGTAAGTGTGTGTGTGTCCCATTTAGCGACCACTGAGAGAGTAAAGGCAGCCATCAAAGAAACTCATATGGTTTGCATTCTTTTATAAACACACACCAGATAGGCTTTAAAACTGGATGACGGATGATCAAAACTTTACCAAAAAGATGAACAGGATTAAGTGTTGACATTCATCACATTAACACAGAGACACAGAGGTCATAATGTGGCTGACTGATCTCAAAATAAGAAATAGAAAAGATTAAGGACAACTTTTTGACATCGCTTTGTATTATTTTTACCAGCAACATAAAAAATAAGCCAGCTTTGTGTTGCTCGCAAATATTTGTGCATTTTTATGCACTGTACATATTGATGTGACATGGAGTTTACATTTATTCTTTCCTCATTTCATGTCCTAAAAGTCATCTTTTATATTACAGTTTGTGTTTCACACTTTTAAATGTGAATGAAGAAGGCCTGATAAGTCTCAGAGTCATATAATTCCTCAATGTTTTCAAACTGAATCAGTGTAAATCACATTAAAATTAACAAAAGCTTCAAAGGTCTGGCTCAAGATTTTTGAAGTGAGGTTTCAAGCAACTAATATTTTAACTTTAAGAACCTGGATGATGCAGCTAATTGCTAGTCTGTAGGGTCCAAAGACCAAAGACCAAACTTACCAACCCCACATTTCAAATTTTATTTTTTAAAACAATTATAAACAGACACTTCAATAAGTACAGCTGGCTAATTTGCGACTGGACCACATTTTGCCTTCACCATGCCTTAAATCCTCATGTTATAGACTCAACAAGGCATTGAAAAGGGGACAAATTATTCAAAATTCACACTTTGCAGGTTTTTATACTTTCATTTGGTTCTGCTTCTAAAAACAATAGTTTTAACAATATATTTTTTAAAAAAAAGAAAAAACATAAAACCATTGTTGGCCATTAAGTAAATTTTTTTGGTGTGTGAGCAGTTAGTTGTTTCAAAAGTCTCATCATTATTATGTCACATTTAACAGGCAACCAGCTCTTCACCTAGAAATCCAAGCTGAGCTCCAGCACATTTGGTCAGCCGGTTTTACTGCTGTATTCGCACTACAATGGCTACAGGAAAAGACAAGTGTTTGGTTGGACCCACCAGAAACTACTTGCTGCATTCTTGTTGGTTGTGTATGAGGCTCCACTTCTGCTTTTCAAAGATGTACAGTTGTATAAGTGTGCATCTGTTTGCAGGCATTTTCACATGAAAGTGTAAACATGAAGTTAGCGGGCATGGCCAGCAGCAGTTTATTTGGATTTAAAGTGACAAGAGATCCTAAAAGAGTTCATTATGAGGAGCTCAAAATAGGCAGAACTGAGCAGATTGATTTAGTGCAAAAGATTTAATGAACATATTTTGTACATGTTCAGAGACCCACACTAACCTGTTCTAGGAAGCATAATAGGTCACTATTAAATACATGTTCTCAGAGGTGACCAGAGATATTTTTCCATTGTTGACTGGTACGTTGGTATGGCCATGATTTACTCTTCTCCTGACTGAAGGGTCATATGCTGACCTTATGTTGATCCTGGAAACTCTGAGTGTAGCTGGGGGATGGAAATTAGAAAATCTAACTACGACTCCAATGAATTGTTCAGGGTTCATCGGAGTTACCGTAGTTCATGGTGTCAGCTCAAGAAGATCAAATGTGTAATGTAAATAATAACAAGGTTTCACAGTAAAGAATTTATTCAATAGTGTACACACTTATGCAAGTAAGTTATTTCAGGTCTTTAATTCCTATTCTCCCCTCTAACAGCTTTGTTTGTTTTGTAGCTGAATTCTACTGGACTAGTGTCACAAGTTATATGGAAAAAGTTTGGAAATGTCTCTCATCACGTCTCAAAAAGCAGTAATTTTGACTGGGGTTTGCAGCTTTTTCAGCGCCTCCTTAACCGAACCGTCCATGCAGCCCATCAGGCTCTAGAGACCAGAACATTGAACCAGTGACCTGCACACCGGCTGCAGACACAGTGACGGTTACCCTTCTAAAGACTGCCACTGTGGCTGCTCAGAAAGCATTTGCTTGTATTACATGAGCAGCAGGCAGTTGTTAGCACATACCATGCTAAGCTTTTTAACTTAACTTTTTTTCAGTGCCACAATAGCTTTTCGCTGAGTTGGAAAATCACAGGAGACAGGCTTAAAGCTGGCCCTTTGTTGTTGTCAGGCTGTCCTCCGGCCCCCGAAACAGTCGCAAACACTCGTGTCCTCCCTCGCGGCATCTATCTGGTGTCAGTAGTCAGACAAAGCCCTGGTCACTGGCTGCCATATGCTGCCCTGCTGCACATAAAGAGCAGCACTCTTTGAACTTCTGGGGTGAAATCGAAACTTCTTCATGGTCAAATATATAGCGAAGTGCTCATTCACTCAACAGAGCTTGCTTCTAATTTTCATCTGCTGCTAATATTTAGCAAGAGCTGAGCTTTTCCCATTGTCCAGGCTGTGGCTTTATTTAAATTGTAGGACATGGGACAAAACTAAAACATGGGTAATACTTCAAATAAATCAGACATGTTTAAAAGTTTATATATATATATGTATATATTGTGTGATAGTCTGATCTCTGCTCTTGCACTTTTCATCGTGGTGAAGTGTAGGCAGGACCGTGGCTAATCCAGAGAACAGCCTGTTTAAGTGTGTCACTGCTATAATCTGATTAATCTGTCCATTCATGCGCCCCTCTCCACTCTTCTCTCCTGTTGCAGATCTTTTAGAAAATCTAAGTGTGTGTATATGTGTGTGTGTTTGCTGGAGCAATCTGAAATCCCATGTGTAAAAATCCACGTTAATGCCTGCTGGTGTGTTTGACAGGTGACCAGACAAAAGGACAGTCACTGGCTAAGTGGGAACTTTTTTCCTCCTCCCTTGTTACACTCCCAAACAATCTCTTTGTGCCTGTCCCTCACACACATACAAAAATACCATGATGAAAGTTTTGTTGAAACTGGATTATGGTTCTGCAATGGCAGAAGAAGATTTCTGTGTCTCATACTGTCAAGCAGCATCTGTAGTGACCATGAACCCCAGTTAAATCTGACCTTTCACACACATTTAACTGATTGCTTCCAGCGTTTAGAAAACACATTCTTGCAGGATTCTTAGTCAAAACAACCTGTAATTCCAAGTGACCAGCATCTGTGAAATATTGGTATTAAAAGAAGTCAAAAAGCATTTCAAAATGCAATTTTCTTTGAAGAGATGACCTTATACAGATTATTTTAGGCCTACATGATATGCAAAGTATGTCTATTGCATTTTTTCACAAAATAATTTCTATATAATGATATTTTGGTCTGCTCAGTTTTGCCTATTTTGAGCTCCTTTCATAATGAGCTGTCACTTTAAATCCAAATGAGCGGCTGCTGGCCACGCCCCCAACTGACTGTTTACACTCACGCATGAAAATGGCTTCAAACAAATGCGCAATCATGCAGCCGTGAATGTGCAGCAATTGGTTTCTGAATGGTAAGTCAACAACAAAACGCTTGTCTTTTCCATCAACCACTGTACAGCGAATACAGCGGTAATACCAGCCGACCAAACGCTCTGGAGCTCTGCTTGGCTAGGGTTGCTAGGTGATGGGCTGGGTTTTGCTGGGGTTGCTAGGTAACGGCGCAGCGACCTTGTGACTTAACACTCAGAAGCTTTTTGAAATGTTCTAACTTTTGATGTGATTATTTAATTGTTTTGGGGGATTTCTGAATAAAGAGCACAATGTTTTTATTTGAGAGAAATTATTCTGATAGTTTTTATATTAACGATGAACAGACACAATTTTACAGTGTTTTACTCAAGAACATATTTACATGATTCCATAATTTAATGTACATTTAACGTTTCAAGATATGAATGTAATTTCCTTTTATTTTGTCATTTTATTGTAAAGACAATAAACTTTGATTGTGCCAAAGGCATTTTCTTTCATCCTTACCTGTTAAAGGTTAATGCCAATGAATCCAGTTTGTATTGTAAAACGGTTGAAACAAGTCCGAACAGCACAGGACTTAGGAAGCTCCGATCGCTGTACTGCCAAATACAAGACAGCATTTGCCCCATGGGGGCCGGCCTCCATGGGACCCTAAGCGAAATCTGGTTTTGGGGCCCTCTAGTTCTTTTTCTTTTTTTCTCCCCTCCAGTGGGTCTTTTGTGGTGTCCCTTATTTGAAAGTAGGCTGACAGGAAAGAGGTAAGGAGAGGGGGAAAGACATGTGGCAAACGTCGGCCGGGTCCGGGAATCGAACCCGCGACCGCCGTGTCGAGGACTGAAGGCCTCCAAATGTGGGTCGCACTATCCCCTACGCCACCACAGCACGCACAACGGGCCCTCTAGTTCTAACAATGTGGACCGGCTGCAATCAGCAGTCCAATCATTAGATCATTCACACACCTGCCATAAACATATTGCATCTCTGACTGTTTATATTACATACATGTATAATATAGGATCCATTTATTGGCCAACTGATTTATCGGCCAGTTGATTTCTGGGGGCGGATTTCCATAATTTTGGGGAATCGTGATCGGCCGATACTTACATGTGAAGCTGATCTCATCCCCTGATCTTATCTTTGTCAGCAAAGGTGTAAAAATCAGCCTCAGTCTTCTTCTGCTCTGCAGTGAGAAGTACGACTGACAGACCGGCCAGAAAACTGCAACCAGTGCAGCTCTACACACATATTCATAACATTCTTTGATTACATTAATTTCTCTTAAGCGTTACTCCAATAGCTAAAAATGTAATTTATACCAGCTGAGTCTTTCTCCCCTGAGAATGTGGACCGGTACCAGTACTGGACTGATTCTGAGCCTTCCAATGATTTTCACATATCTTAGAAGTTGATGTAAAAATAATGTTTGTTTTAGCCACAAAATGATTATGCTCAGCAGCAAACAACAATTTACAACTATTACCTGATTGAATAATATTGGTGCTTAACTTCCCCTCATTGGGAAAACTCAACTCAGATTTTAAAACGATGTGCCGGGAGTTAGCCGTTCTCTCCCGGTGAACCGAACCTGGAACCTGGACCAGCTGATGGAGGCGAGGGGAGCTGGCTGTTAATGCAGCGGGAGAGGGACGTCTCCGAAAATGTCGGAGCAACTGCAATTAGGTGTTGCATTGATGAACCGAGCAGATATTTAGATTTACACAGCTACACTCTCGCCTACAAACGTCTGCTTCTTCGTCAGCTGCTTATATAAACAACATCATAAAGGTCCAGCTGAGCACTGGGACCAGGGCCAGAAACTGGTTTGTAGAGAATGGTTCAGGTATGATTATTTCATTACTTTTAAATAAAATATGTTTATTTTCTTATTTATAGATAAATCAAAATTCTCTCAATTTATTCTCATGAGAAAATAAATTTGCTATAGACAGCAAAGAGGGAAAAAAATTATAACAGTAAATTATTTTTATTTTATTACATAAGCTGTCTTAATACACTAACAGTGAAGATTGAGATATTTAAAAATACACAAAAAGTGAAAAAATAGAAGTGCAATAAAACACATTTATTTATTATACTGGGAACACTGGCCACAGGCAGGGCTTCAGTCTGCTGGTCAAACTGGGAGAAGTCCAGTGAGTCCTGGTACACAGGCTAGAGCCAAGGATAAAAGAGAAATGATCAACTAGAAAATTCCTGAAGAAATTTAACTGGGGCCTGCCAAAGTGTGCCCGTCGGTTTGGACCCAGCGTTCTGATGCTAAGAATTTGCATCAATGCTAAAGAAAGCTGCAATGTAATCAATAGAATCAGTAGAATGTTCAGTAAACTGGACATGCACCATTCAGTATGATAAAGTAAGTGTATTAGCTAAATTGAGCAAAAATGCTAATGTTAGCGTGAATGCTCTCAGTAGCATGTGGGATATTATTAGAATGTTCTCTGTAATTTACTTAATTCCTTCAGAATACTAAACATGGCAGATAAGTAAGAAAAATAGGTAATAGCTTATTTAAGCTAAAAGGCTAATGCTAATGAACTCCCTAACCTGAGAGAACCAGATAATGCAGAATGATATCATTGCACCGCCTACGACGGTGCACTATTCAGAGGGGCATATTGAGGCTTTTATTTTGAAATTCGCAGTAAGCTTCATATTAAATGCCCACACTAATCCAGTGTCTAAGAGTGCTTTGGATAAACCAATCACGTCAAGCAAAAATTACTAAATATTTGATGTAAAAATTGCCAAGGCTTTTATTTTGAAATTTTCAGTAAGCATCATAAGAAATGGTCAAACTCATCCCATGTGTAACAGTGAATGTGTTAAATCGTTTCTATAATGCTCAAAACACAAGTAGTTCTAAAGGCCAGCTCAGTCCTCCTCTGTAGTAACTGACAGTTCCACCATGTTGTAGTTCTAACCTTCAGTCTTTGTAGTTCTAAAGAGCAGCTCAACTGTCCTTGACAATGAACACAGGGAGAGATGGAATACTAATAGTTTGAAGCAGTTAGTTTTTCTGATCAAAGCAGGCCAAACATATCTTTACCTAAGTGTTGCCAATAGCATGTGGGGTATCATTAGAATGTTTTCTGTAATTGATTTACTCAATTCAGTATATTTAAAATGACTAATAAGTAAGTAAAATAGCTAATAGTTTATTTAAGGTAAAAGTCTTGTCTTAATCGATCTGCCTTGCTGCGCAAGGCAGTTCCCTAACCTGAGAGAAGAATATAAAGCATTCTAATTTTATTGCATCGCCTTACGGCGATGCATTAACCTGAGGGCAATATGAAGGCTTTTCTTTAGAAATATAAACATAAGCTTCATATTAAATGCTCACACTAAACCAATGCCTAACAGTGTTTGGGTTAAATTCTTATTTACTGGCCTAAACAGCCAGTAGTTCTAAATGGAAGCTCTGTTTTAACTGAGTGTTAGTTAGAACTACAGATATGGTGTTCTGATAGTCCTATTTATTATCATTAGGTCAAAGGTTAATGCCATTGCACTGGCTTGCTGCGCAAGCCAGTGCCATAACCTGAGAGGAAAAGATTATATAGGCAGAGACCTAGGCACTGACCTGACAGAGATATTGGGGCTTTTATTGGGAAATTTCCATTAAGCTTTATTTAAAATTGACACATTAATCCTGTGTGTAACAATGGTTTGTAAAAATCAGTTATAAAATGCCCAAAACACAAGTAGTTCTAAAGGCCAGCTCATTCCAGAGTGTCCTCCCATAAATCAGCTGCTCTGGCCTCATGTGTTCCGTTGCCATGGTAAATAATCCTCTCTGCCAGCTGTGAGTGAGACATCCAGGGGGAGACAATTCTCTGTTTGAGCCAGCCAGTTTGACTAAAAAAAGCATTGCAAAAAACTGTTTCCCGTTCGGGAACCGTAATACATATTCGAAAACCGTTTGAAGCATATGAGAGGGCTATTTGTCGTCTCACATAGTCCCGCCATTCATATCTCTACCTCACTCACAGTATTAACAGCGATGAGATAAAAAAAGTGTGTGCCAAGGTCTGTAATTTTTCAGAAATACATGGAAGTGAATCAGTGAGATCTGTCTGCTACCCTGGCGCATGACTTTGCTCTGAAGCACCTGGAGAGAAAACTGTAAGCGCTAGATAATTTTTGAAAACATTTGACCGGAGCAGGCACGCGTATCAATGTCATGACCAAGTTTCATACCAATCATGCAATATTTGTGAGCGTGAGGGCGAGTTAAAAAATGATTTGGGGTCAAAATGTCGCTCTGACTCTCACTCTAGCGGAGCGGCCTTCACACTCTGATTTTTCCAAAAATCAAAAACTTTGGGTCGCTTAGAAAGAAGTTGTGGACAAACCATAATACATATTGACGTGCTGTCTTCACTTTAAAAGAGATCACGGACGTATCTACAAAATGAAGTTTGAATGGCGTTTCTACATGAAGTTATGACGACACAGAAAATCCTCAAAAATAGGGTATTTTTAAGATTTAGAGGTTGCTTCGTCCCCTTGACGACGAGATTTCACCTGGTGAGCTCGTTAGTGATTTTGGGGTCGTTTTTTGCTTTTTACGTCGCCATGGTAACTCCAAATCCCACCAGAAGTAATAGCACACCTCCCGGGATCGAGCCGCACGTTTTGATACCACTTTTGTGGGTGGGCTCGCAGCGGTACGAGCCGCATTCCGGGTGACGGAAGAATAATAAATAATAATACTTAAAGAGACATTCTATTGGGTGTAGAACAATAGGTGCCTGCCATGCAATGCATGGAGGCAGTGACTGACTTGCTTCGCAAGTCAGTCACTGCTCTCCTTATGCATTGCTATGGGCAGGCCCCAAAAAGTGTAATAGAAAATACATATCTGGATCTTTCACATTTAGAAAAAACATATATTTTCAGCATGTTGGGGCTCTGACTCATAGCATCTTTAGCTGAATACTTCAGCTTCTGCACTGTGAAGCTGAGCTGTGAAACAGAGACTGAAGAACAGACTGACGATCCTGAATGACCTTTCCTCACAAAATCCCCTGGTCTTTAATGCACTTCCCCTCCAACAGCAGTTTCTCATCAGCTCTCTCTCATTAGAAAACATTAGCTACACTAACAATCAGTGGTTACTTTGGGCCAATTTAGCTACATAGAAAATATTTCTCTGTTTAGAAGCGAGTTTCTGGCTGCAAAGTCAAGTAATTCTGCTCCTAAAAATTATGTTATCATTTTCTTCCATCCTTACCTGTGAAAGGTTAATGCCAATGAATCCAGTTTGTATTGTAAAACGGTTGAAACAAATCCGCACAGCACAGGACTTAGGAAGCTCCGATCGCTCTACTGCCACATTCAAGATGGCAGAAAACGCGTAGAAAGAGCTGAAAAAGTGTTCCGGTTACACGAGCTCTGCCCGGAGGAACGCGCTAAAATTAGACTAAACTATTATGAGAAGCTTGAGGAAGCATATCCTAAATGTTTGACTCGACCCATAAAGACTGAAAGGAAACAATAAAGGTTTTGTTCTGGCAATCCCACCTGAACTAAAACAGAAAAGGTTTAGTCTGTATTAATGTCAGACGGAGAAGAAAACAAACTTTGTTTGCATATTAATAATACAAATATCACCATAAGAGATTAAGTGTATAAAATATATGTATACCTAAAAGTGATGTAAGTAATTCAATATGGCTGAGCATAAATAAATAAATTAATAACAAGCATGTACATGGAAATATGTTAATCTAAAAATAATCTATAAATGTGTGCAGAGAAAACTCGATTTAAGATAATCAGTGAGATATTAGGCAACATGTTCTGAAATATGTTTAATTATTAGGATGTAAAATGTTTGTTTTATTTCATCTGCTCTGTCTTCACCAAAATACAATGAATGTTTGTTCATTTATCTTTGAGTTATTAATTACAGAATCACTGTAGGAATCAAAACAAACCGATCCAATTCAATCAACTATGAACACAGAACAACTGTATTGAAGAGATTATGGGTTTTTTAATTAAGTGCTTCAGCCTCAAAAGTTGTTTCCATTACAAATCTGTTTGTTAATATTCTGAAAATGCCAAAACAGATACGCAATTTTACAAATGCAATTAAAATCTCGTGAAAAAGTTTGTGATCCTCCAAACTGCTGCCTGTCATTTTCTTCTTTGTGGTTTGTGAGAGTGGCAACATCCGGTTGTTGATCATGTGATGCGAAGAAAAGTGTTTCCATTGATTGCAAAACTGTATGTCAAAAAATTTTAGTTTTTTTTTTTTTGTTTTTTTTTTTTATTGGCATGTTTCCATAAAGTGAAGAAATTTTTGTAACTGTGTGGTCATTGTAAATGTATCTAGTGACTTCATACTTCTCACCACTCTTGTCTATTATCATTTCAAATTGCTATCGGAACAAATCCCTACACACACTCAGCATCCCTGACTAGAGATTTTCTAGGCTAAATCTTGTGGGAAAACAGAGGTTTCTCTCTCAGCCATCCTCCATTGTTGAGTCTGAACAAACGAAGTGACCACAGCAGTCCAAGTCACACAATGACAGACAGCTTATTCAGCTACTTCATCTGTCGCTGCTCCCCAGGGACGAGGCTCTGATCTTTTCCCAGAGCTCCATCTCCTTCACGATTGTCTCTGTTAATATTCACACAATATAATATTCCACTCCCACTTCTCTTACAGTCACACGTTTTCTTTTTAAATTACAGGTCGTGGTGTGGTTAATTAGCAATTAGAGCCTTCCTCGTTCCTCTGCTGCCTTTGGGAGAACTGTTTTTGTTTATGTTTTGTTTTTTGTCTCCTCTCCCTTGGGAGCTAAAACGCTTTGCAAAGGACACGGTCATTCCTTCAGAGACACCAGCTCCCATCAGCACCTTCTGGTCATTACTGGTGCATCGTGGGAACAGCTTGGGGAGGACAATGATTGGCTAGAACAATGAAGCTTGAGGGGCAACACAAAGGACACGCCCACTGCATGATGGGAAAGAGCAGCGGAGGAAGCAGATGTTGCTACCGAGGACACAGAGGAGGGGACAGAGAGATAGAGGGATGGCAGATGTCTCTCTATCTCTCCCTGATGAGTTTGAATTGTATTCAGCTCTGCTCTTTAGCAGCAGGTGAGCAGAGACAGAAGCCTTACCTGCCTTTCACTGGTCCACAGCACAGCAGGCTACTGGTCAGTCGCTTTCCGTTTGCTGCTTGGAGATCAAATTTCTTTTTCACGGCCCAATCTCCAGAGGTCACTTTCACAGGTCCTGTCAGACGTTAAGCCTGTGACAAATAAAATAGGCTTAACTGATAAATGACTAAACAAGAAAATGCTGGGATACATGAGGACAGAGACAAGAGGGATATTCTCCTGTACCCTTAAAAGATAGTTGAAATCAGATATTTACATACACCGAATAAAAAGACGAAGACTCACTATTTTAGGGTGCATTCCCACCAGCCCTGTTTAATCCGCTTTAATCAAACTCTAGTTCGTTTGCATACAAAGTCCGGTTCGTTTGTGGAGGTGAGAATGTGCAACCGAACTCTAATGCAGATCAAACAAATGAACTCTGATCTGCCTGAAAACTTTGGTCTCTGTTCGGCTGAAGTGAACCCTGACACGGTTTGAATGCAGTGTGAATGCAACCGAACTGGAGTCCGCTCCAAAAGCAGGAAGCTCCCTGAATTGCAGGGCATTCTGGGAAATATATTACTCTTTGGGTTAGCAGAGATGTTATGCCTGCTGCCATGGCAACGAGTCTACATAAAGCAAACACAGAGAATGAGGAAAAGCAGAATATAAGTGGTTTACTGTTGTTTTTCACCTGTTTACCAGTTTATTATCCCACTACAGCTGCTGTAACCTTTAAACCTTCAATAAACAACAAACTGGACTAATTGCCTCAATTGTAGAACGTGGCAATAGTCCATCAAACAGAATGAAATATTTCTTAAAGTATAGGATGTTTGTTACATTTTAATTAGTTTTAACAGCGGCAATTGTGTAATACTAAATTATTGACCGATATAAGAGAAATTTCCTTAGTTCTCTTTCATCTTGACAGAAACCAAACTGTTTCAAAACATCAGCAACTTCCTCAGCTTTAATTTAAGCCATATTTATAGAAAACAGGTAAGAAATGAGGGCACTACGATCATTTTTGTGACAGATTCCTGCTCAACCCGCATTAGAATAGTCTGGTTTTGTGGACAGACTCACCGCGTAGTAACGGCGCCTGCAGGAGCGTTGCTAGCATTAGCAGCTAACCCGCAATATTTAAACATTGCTAACACGTAGGAATGTGTTAGAAATTCCTACGTGCTCCTAACACGTTGTAGGATTTGATAATATATATAAAATCTTACAAATATACATTTGATAATGTATATCAAATCCTTCAACCGTTAAAATATGACACAGCTCCATTTTTGTTTGCATTTAGTGAAGAAAGAAGCTGCGCTGTTCTTCTTCAGAGGTTTTGTGTCGATTCCCTGAGGAGTTCTTGGTGCAGCGCCACCACAGGCGACTTGGGGAACATGTTTTTCAGTTAGTTTGGGTCTTCTGACAAGTGAGAACGCAAACCACAGCAGCTGAAAATGTAATAAATGTGGCAGCTTTGGCTCCCATTCAAACAGTCGTGTTTTGTAAGTATATGTTGATGTGTTTTGTGAAAGTTTACATCTTTGATGGCCATGACTGAACCCAAAACAACATTGGTGAAAAACCAAATGATTTTGTTTTGCTCACTTGTTCCATCTTTTTCTTTTTTTGTTGAAGTTTTATATCATAAATCATAGAACACAATCTGTTAATGTATTTATTTTTAAAGCAGCATAATTCAAGTAATTTCTGTCTGTAACTCTGTTACCTCTACGGTCTGTCTTTAAACGCCGCTTTCTCTCCTGCTGTTAGTCCATGGGAATCGTTCTTCTCATCAATGTGGCCATTCATGATCCCCCAGACAAATTAGACAGCAAATTCCCACAATAATACTTGCCAATTCAACCTATGAAGACAAAGGAGAAAACAGCTGATGGGAACAAATCTTCCTGTGTTCGCTCAGAGTGCCACGAGGGAGCAGTCATCGCTGGACGGAAAGAGGCGATTGAGACATCACAGGGACGGCAGATTTGATGGACAAAAATTCGGGTTGCCAGGTCTGATCCGCTGAGACGAGAGGAGTGGTCGAGATCAAGCAAAGTGTGCTCTGGGATATGTGTGTGATTAAGGGCTGGGTGTGTGCGAGCACTGGCTTTTGTCTTGGTGTGTGTGGTGTGTATGTGTGGGAATGGAACCTGGTCTGACTTGTTGATTAATGGCCAGTGTGTGTATGTGTGAAAACGCTCCTGGTCCTGTTTCCATGCTAATGAGCAGCGGCAGATGGGAGAGAGGAGTTTGGAGCAACAATGAACAAACACACCAGCAGACGTACAATTAAATTAGGAGAAAAAAAAACAAAAACACAACAAACAGAAGCTCCAGTATGGTGAGCTTCCTTTCAGACAATATACTCCGATATTATGTCCTTTCTTCCTGTCTGTGGCAGCATGTAAACATCATACTATTTCACATAGAATATGGGGATGACTAGTTGGTCCTCAGTGCTACATGGAGAAAACGCTTTAAATTAACATATACCGTTAAAAACAGATATTTGTATGCACCACATGAAAGAAAAATATATATTTTTTCCTCACTGTCTGAAGCAAAATCTAACTAAACTGTTGCTGTTTTAAATCAAATAGGATTATTTTTGCTAAATAGCATGATATTTAATGGAAAAAAATGCTTATTTTCTTCATTTAAATGTTTCATATACATTTGTATTTGGTAAATTTAACTTTTATTCTGTTTGACTTCAGATGTTTTGGTTTTCTTATGTTTCATCTTTGTTGAAAATTTGTCCTATTCCTCCTGACAGACATGATGAAACTGAGTCAGGTTTGCGCACCTTTTCAGTTTTGCTCACAAGTTTTCTATTTGGCTTGGTACGGTCACAGTCACTAAAAAACATATAACATTGTTTAATATCTATGAAGGTGTAACCTGTTTATGTTCGTCTCAGGTTCAGTAGGTCGACTTCATAACAGAAACAATCAGGTTTAGTGTATTTATTCTAACAAAAGGGGAAATCAAGTTGGTAGTTATCAGTCCAGCAGCTTCTGCCCCTATACATTAAATAAAATATAATAAATAACCATAAACAAACTACAGAGCAACATCTCCCAATGA
Organism: Gambusia affinis; assembly: GCF_019740435.1. Classification (NCBI taxonomy): domain Eukaryota; kingdom Metazoa; phylum Chordata; class Actinopteri; order Cyprinodontiformes; family Poeciliidae; genus Gambusia; species Gambusia affinis. The sequence goes on along the minus strand of NC_057869.1, from coordinate 12,287,988 downwards.
GCGGTTAGCAGTTGTAAAATTAAACATAGCTAACAAGCATAATATACAAAACGTAGAAAATTCCTCATGAAACACTGTATATTATTAAATTTGTCTAAAATATATGTTAAAATATAATATTTGTGACAAAACCACAGTTTCAAACAGCAACTGAAGAAAGGGGGGAGGAGCTGTCAGTTACCGGTTGCTATGGTAACCAACTGCCAAGAGCAGCAACTAAACTTAAAGCACCAATAAATGTCTGAAGAAACAACTTGATTAAACGAAATACATTTAAAGGATAAATAAAATCTAGAAAATCTATAATATTGTTAAAAGAAGGTGAGAGCTGTCGTACTCGCATGTCTTGACAAAATATATGCAATATACGACATAAGGTGATATTACGCTTCAGTTTCACATTTCATTTAATTTTATTCTTTATTTCATCCATCCATTTTCTAACACCCTTGTTCCTAATGGGGTCAGGAGGGTTGCTGGTGTCTATCTCCAGCTACGTTCCGGGCGAGAGGCGGGTTCACCCTGGACAGGTCGCCAGTCTGTCGCAGGGCAACACAGAGACAGACAGGACACACAACCATTCACACACACTCACACCTAGGGAGAATTTAGAGAGCCCAATTAACCTGACAGTCATGTTTTTGGACTGTGGGAGGAAGCCGGAGAACCCGGAGAGAACCCACCATGCACAGGGAGAACATGCAAACTCCATGCAGAAAGACCCCGGGCCGGGAATCGAACCCAGGACCTTCTTGCTGCAAGGCAACAGCTCTGCCAACTGCGCCACTGTGCAGCCTTCTTTATTTCATTCACTCAATAATAAGTATGGATTATGTAACAACTAAAATAAATCTTTTTTGAAATGCAGGAGAAATAAGTTGGAACTTGTAACGTGCCAAAAAAAGCCACAGCAGTGTTTTTACACTAGATAAAGACGAAGACTAAGCAGTGAATTTATATCTTATTTCATTATGTGAAACTTGTGACTTTTAAAACTTTTTCTTAGGTAAAGAAAAACAATAAATCATGACAAAAATAACCAATGACTTTGCAATTCTTTGGTGGGGTTTATGCTGCTCGATTTGAAGTTAAAATGTTTTTAACCACATCCTGCAACCAATAAAGACTGAAATGGTTTCAAAACAATAACAGGGGGTAGAAATGTGGGATTTGACTGCTTTTAAGTTATCTAAAAGAGATTTATTTTCCACATATAAACACACCCACACATTTTATTCCCTTGTTTCTAATTTTACAAATCCCAACCATGTAACCATGTCCCAATAACAAGTGTTTACTCTCAGCTGTAGAGAAAATTTAAACTTGGAAGGCATAAACATAATGTTTCCATAAACTGCATATACTGCAGTTCCTTTATATGCATGAAGACAGTTTCTACATACATTTTTAGAAGAATGCGTCACTCTTAGGAGCTCAGCAAATTTATGGAGGTCGCAGTTATACGATGCCATCTGTCAAATATCTATCCTTTCATGACTTCCTTTTCTTGCTGCTAAATATTCTGCAGCAAGAAATATTGCTTTTGCACAAACTTTATGGCACAATAAAGTTGTTTGCAGAACTGCAGCAAAATCACAAACTTCGTACAGAGGTGAAAGTTCACACTTCCAAACTTTATGCTGCTTTCAGATTAGCTCAAACTCATTTGGTGGTTGCCAGGGAAACAGTAGTTTGGTGAAAGGAAGATCATTTTTGGTTGTTTAACAGGGGTTAGCAGAAAGTGCAGTATACCAGGATATTTTTGATAATTTCAGTTTGCTCCAGTTTGGAGGTGACCCCCTGTAGTTTGAACAGGACTGCATCAGTCCTGAAACCTACAGAGCTAAATTGGTGCCATAAAGTTTGTTATAACAAAAAATAAAATAAAAAATATCTGTAATTGAAAAGGTATTCTGAAACTGAAAATAAAGCTTAAGACTGGAAAGAAAAATGATTTGAAATTGAAGAAAAGGTTTAGAAACTGAAAGAAAAATCTGAAACAAAAATAACTTTAATCTGAGAAGTAGTTTTGAACATTTTTCCAAGTTGAACATTTTATTTCAGACTCAGTTTCAGTTCAAGTATTTATTTTGAGTTTCAATTTTCTTTCTTTTGAACAAACTTTATGGCCCCAATTTAGCTCCATAGAAAGCAGGGTCCTAAAAGACATGGATGAGCGTCTGGTGTTGAGGAACTTGACTGATCTCTGACCTTAACGTAACATCTAACCATCTTGTCCAACATCAGTGTCTGACCTCACGACTATCTCCTGAAAGAACAGTTTAAAAAATCCCATAAATACTTGTAGGCACAGAATATGGAGCAGAACCGTTCTCTCAGACCAAAGTAAGACTTTTGTGCCTCACCCCTAAAAACAACAAGACAAAGTAAAGTTTCCTGTCAGACCTCCCAATAAGTCTAAAATTAGATTTACACCTAAAGTCTGTTGTATCTTTAGTAAAATCAGCAGCTTAAGGGAAACGTGGGTTTGTCTCCTTTACAAACACAGTGAATACGGCTTCCTGTCCTGGTACAGTGGATTTATGTTGCAGTGAGTCGATGCCTGTCAGAGATGAGTCTATGTGCTGATCAATAATGCTCTGTGTGTCATTTCCAGCACTGCATGGTGGTCCGGCCTTTAAGACAAATATAAACACTTCCCCCCCTGCAAGTCCAGATAACAGGGCCACTGATTAGCTACAAGCATGTATGCGTGCGTGCGTGCGTGTGTGTGTGTGTGTGTGTGTGTGTGTGTGTGCTGGGGATCTCCTCTGTCATACAGGCTCGTGGTATTAACATCACAGGAAACCGTGCCTGTTTCCTGCCAAGAACTTTATATTTTTCATTCCTACTTCCCTTATCTTCACTCCTTCCCCTGTGAATCACCACCATTCATTTAGAGCCGACATTTTATTAGCAAAACCGTTTGTGCTCAGTTTAAGATTACAAAATATTTTAAAAAAAGCAAGAGACAAAAATTTTGAGAAAAATAAATCATGCTCTTCGAAACCCTAAAAAGTCTCAGATATTTTGATTTTCACATTTGTTAAGCTTCTTATTATACATTCATAATTACTAACAAGTAAAACAATCCCAACATTTTTACTGATGGACAGTGAGCCGGTGTGAAAGTGAGTAAAAAAAGGTTGAAATTCCTGAGAAATGCTGTTAAGAGTTGCTGTGATATCTGTGAGCAGGAAATGGATTTCTAGCGCCAGGAAGTGACTTCGGGGAGTGAGGAAGTGTTTGGCAGCATCCGCCTTCTGTCTGCAGGATGGGGAAGGAAGGACAGGGTGGTGGAGGAGAGAGCAGCGGAGAATGAAACTGAGAGTTGATCTTGGGGAGTGTGTGTGTGTGTGTGTCTGTGTGTGTGTGTGTGTGTGTGTGTGTGTGCGTGTGTGTGTGTGTGTGTGTGTGCGGGTGCATCTGAACACTTAACATCTGAACTTCTTTTAAATAAACAAGCAGTTAGTGTTCTTGCCCCATAATAGAATTGTTTCCCGTTTTTTCAAAAATGGGAAACTTAATACCTTAAGTTTAAGGTATTATTTTGTAATACCTTAAGATGAGATCATTTTTCCCACAGCAGGTGATTTTTTTGCGTCTGACTCTTTAACTTCTTGTCCAAATCCCCACAGAACTTTTAATCCTGACAATTTACAAACTAAATCAGGTTTTGCGTGTGCATTTCATTAAACCTGCCACCTTCAAAAATACCTTTTCCCTTTGCCACCTGTGTCATGCCTGGCTGAAAAATCGCCAGCCAGATTTATGCGCAAATATTTACTTTTTAAGTTGATAAACTTACAAATGTGCACGAAAACTTTGTTGACATTCTGCCAAACCAAAATTTTGCAATAGCAGTGTTTCCATGAAATAAACGCAATAAAAATCACACGTGAAAAAGTTTGTTCACGTGATAACTAATTAAAAAACATGCAGCTTCATTGTCGTCCTGCCACTTCCTGCCGTCTAAATTCCTTAAGAGACAAATATTAAAATTCAAGACTTCTTGCACGTACCACACTCATCACTCCAGATGTAAATAAAGTGATTCCCTAAGAAAAAGTTAAAAAGTAATTTCAGTAAGTGTAACTCGTTACTCCTCAGCTCTGGTCTGTCTCCATAGATCAGTCGCTGCATGTGTGAAGTTTTAACGTGTCGTCCCAGCGCTGCTCACACTCTTAAAAAACTCCCCAGAGAGAGATTGTTGGAGGTGAAAGGTCGGGGGTCAGTACGGTGTGTGTGCGTGCGCTCAAGTCTTTCTTGGCAAGTATTTGAGGCACTTGAGTTCAGAGGAGAAGCAGCATACCACTCACTCACACACACACACACACACACACACACACTCACCCTGCCTGTTTTGTCATCATGGTGGCATCTCCTGGTCTCGCTCTGGGCCGTCAGCAGGACTTTGTCGGTGGTTCCCTGCTGAGGTGAAGCCACAAATCATCCGAAGCTGGATCTCAGCTAACACAGTGAATCAAACACACTTTGATGATTAAACTTATTCGACTAAAACAAAAGCAACAAACAGGAGAGACAGATAAAGCCCTGTGGAAGCATCTTTATTGATTTAAAGAAGAAAGTTTAACGTAGCGTGTGTTGGGGGAGATGGCACTCGATGGACAGATGGTCCTTTGTGACTCCTGACACCTGACAGCTGCTGCTTTTCTCCTCCTTACCTCTTTTTTCTCCCCCACCTCTCCTCTCACCTCACTCTTCTGCTTTTCTTCTTGCTGCTCCTCTCTTTATCTTCTTTTGTCCTCACTATTCACTGCAAAAGGCATTTAGAAGACAATGGAAAACAACTGCAGCGTGAGGAAGGAGGTGTGGCGCATTGATAGGTGAAAACTCTGATCGTTGACTCCTTTGTCTCTGCACTTGTTACAAATAGGGGACAGGGCAGCATCAGGACATCTGGCAGACACAGCACTCATCCTAAATATTGATTATGACATGCTTCCATGGTGTGTTGAATCATGATTTACCCAAAAATACAGCTCTAGGTTTGTGATCTTGTCTGGTTAAAACCCGTTTGTTGTTTTTACAGTGAAGTTACTCGCTGTGGGAAAAGTATTCAGAAACTTTACTTAAGTAAGAGTAGCAATACTTCATATTAATATAACTCAAGAAAAGGTAAAAATACTGTTAGTATTGGTCAATAAAGACTTAAATGTCAGCTAGAAGGTTGGTGGCTTCAACTCACTCACTCTCTGGTTACCTAGCAACTCACTCATTCTTTGGTTACCTAGCGACAACCTGCTGAGTAACTTGCACAGGTTTGGTCAGGTTTACTTATAACTGCTTAAAAATAAAATAAAAACAACAGTGTGGAGTGAAAACTGGATAAAACAGGAAAGGTTACGTCACCAGCTTGGAAGTGTTTCAGATATTTTAAACAAAAAAACTAATCAATAATAACTGATATGAAATATTTTTTCATATTAGTTACTTCCCATCTCTGTTTACAACAGACAACTCTAGAAAAAGTCCCTGTAAAATGATCCGTTTCTCTGATTTTACTCTTTATAGGTTTGCGTTTGAGTAAAATGAACATTGTTCTTTTATTCCATGAACTTCTGACAGCATGTCTGAAATGCCAAGCAAAAATTTAGTATTTATTTACAGAAAATGAGAAATGGTCAAAATAGCTAAAAGATGCAGAGCTTTCAGACCTCAAATAATGCAAAGAAAACAAGTTGAGTTAGAGCAGTAGTTTTAGTTTTTGGTTAGATTAATTCGTTCATTTGTGGGTGCAGAATTCAAAAGAAGCCCAAATATTGTTCTGTGATTATTTATATATCAGTTGGGTAAAGATATTTTCAATAAAAAAGAACAATTATTCAGTTATTGATGAACAACCAACTGAAGTGTTTTGTCCCAACTTTTGCTGCCGCCATTTTGTGGACTACCATCAACTGCCACCAGGGGGAGTAAAGAGAGCTGTAATTTGTGGACAGCATGGTGGGCAAATCAGTTTTATATCAGTTCTACCATCATCAAGATTCATAAACATAAAAAAGAAGAAGAATATATCTATAAGTTCAGTATGTCTAGTATAATCTTGTCAAAAAATGTCTGTTCTGCCTTTATTTCAGTGCTGAAGGGGAGTAAAAATTATTTGGATAAAACTTCTGAAGGGGTTAAAATGTTTTTGCTTGTTTATTTGCGTGTCTAAGATAAACGTTATTCAATTTTAAGAATATTCTAAAGAAAGACAAATCCCTATGCCCGATTGTTTTCGAGTTATCTTTTAATTTCCACAAACCTAAGTTCCTGGAGGGATTTTTTTTCTCTTCTTTCCAGTCAACTTGTGATCATCCAGAACTGTTTTTTCTTCTTTACTGGTGGCATCTCATCGAGCAACATGTGTTTAAAGAAGGAAAAGAGCTTCTGCTGCGGCGTGTTGGTTTTCCTGCTGGGTGACACGTGGGTTAAAGAAAGTCAGTGGATTCCTGAGCTGCTCTCCCTCTCGGCCTAAGCAAACAGCCGCTCTCCCCGCCTCTCTGCGCAGGACGCGCCGGCGGTGGGGACAGCTGGCCGGCTGGGAGTGGACATATATCTGAGGACGTATGTGTAGGTATCTGGGTCTCCGTGTGTGCATGCCGTTTTCTTTGTGTGATCCCGAGAGGTCAAAGGTGAGGCTGTGGTTCACAGAGAGCCACGCTCGTCCCCTCCCAACAGGAAGGAGGGCACTGTCCATATGTTGTCTTCACTCAGACACTAATGTTGATTCACACGCTCAGTCACTCTGCGGCCTCCAGGTACAAGCTCACGATTAGGATGAAGACACGCCGCAGCTAACACTTTCTGCACACACTCACTGAAAAAATGTGCAGATAAACTCATGTTCACTCAGTGAAGCTTGCTGATGCTGCATATAATTATCACCGTCTCTGCACAAACGGCCAAGACAAACAATGTGAGGATTCTCCTCCTCCTTCAGTACTTTCAGTTTTAATACAGGAAAACCTGAAGAGTCCACTGCACTGAGCCCCATTGAAAGCCCCCTGGTTGTTCCACCAAATATTGATTTCTGAACTCTTCCCGAGTTAAAACATTAGTATTAAATGAACATATTGCTAAACGAACATGAGCTTGTTTTCTTTGCATTAATTGACGTCTGAAAGCTCTGCATCTTTTTCCTTCTTTTGATCGTTTCTCATTTTCTGCAATAAGGTTGCTAAAAGGTTCTGTTTTAGTGAACCGAGCAGATATATGAGACTTACACACTTACATTGTTGCCTAAAAATGTTGCACAAAATCACATTGTGTCATTTAGAGTGTAATATAACAAAATAAATTGTCGCTCTTCACCGCCATGTAACAATTTATTTGTCCTATTTTTTCCATTTCAGTCTTTAAAATATCAGAATTTGTGAGTCATTGTAGATTTTCTTCTGTCTGACATTTTTAAATGAAGCATAGCATCAGGTATTTTAATCAAATAATTAATCAAATAGTCTTTTTATAAAATACTTTTTACCATCACTTGAGTAATTTCTTGGATGGTTACTTGAGAACAAGATTTGAGTTCTCTACCATGTCTGATTGTATATTAAAACTCTATAACAATAGAGTCTTTTTACAGCTAAAACTTTTGTGGGCTTTAATTAAACTGTATGTGATAGGCGGATATAATAGTGAAATACAAGGAAAATATTGCATGGTTTTCACATTTTCACACATAAAAATGTGAATAAATGTCTCAATAAAATGGCCCAAGATCAGATTCAAGTAAATACAGCAAGCTTTTGGAAGAATGTGCTCTTCCAAATGTTTGCTGGATCAAAAGTGAACTTTTTAGCCTACATAAAAAAAGTTATGGTTGAACACAGCAATCCTCATCTGAAACATGGTGGTGGCTGCATCATGCTGTGAGGAAGCTTTTCTAAGCAGAATAATGGTTGAGAAAAGCTTTCTAGATGCTACAAAAGATTTGAGCTTGTCTTCCAGCAGCACAACAACCCAAAACATACAATCAGAAGCAGAAAATAATGGTTCAGATCAAATTACATTTATGTTTGAGAATGGTCCAGTCAAAGTCTACAGTCTCAAGATGTACAAAGTTGGTACCGAAAACCCCCAAAAGATGTGAAGCTAACTGTAGTGAAAATCTGTTAACATTTTCTTGAACGTCACATAAAACGTTTGTGGTTGTGACATGGCAGAATGGGGAAACATTTATGGGGTATAAAATAAATTTAATACCGTTGAAATAGCAAACACAAAGATTAAAGAACGACAACTAGTCTAGACTGTGAGGTAATTTATTTTTCCCAAACAGCAGCTTGTCTGGACAAAAAAAAGTCTTCATGGCTGGGCAGCAAGACAAGACTTTTGATCAAGAGGTTGGAGAAAATTTACATGAATCAAAGGGTCATCAAAAAGACGCAGGACAAAAATAAAACCACAGAGTAAGAAGCAAATCTCTGGAACAATTAGATGAAAATCAACAGAAACAGAGAGGAGGCAGAGCTTATTTCTACTTTTACTTGTAAAACATGTTGACGGCTCTGCTGCAGTATGACTGAATCTAAACCAGAAGTTATGACTGGATTTCACCGCTGCTGAAAGACACTATGCATGAATATTTCACCCATTTCTTTTTAAATCAGAGAATGACATACATTTCATAAACTATCAACTGGCTGAAGAAATTTTTACTTAGAGGTTTCACGTCTGAAAATATCCCTGAAGAGAAAACGGTTAATATGAGCAGTACAGACTCTGAACGCAGCTCTTTGGATTTTCCATCCATTAGAGTTGATTTTAAAAGAGTAAAATTAAGCACCACAATAATCCAGTTTATTTTAAACGCCAGCTGCTTGTATTAGATGTTATTTCCAGACAGTCGCTTTTGAAGGAGCGGTCGTTGGGATGCAGAAAGCTCTAAAAACAGAAAGTGGTTCTCACACCTCTCCATTTGGACTGATCATTTTTCATGTCGGCCACAACTGGCAAACACACAAACAGATCTGAAGAACGCTAAAACAAATGCTGCCTGTTTGCATTCGACCTGTTGTTGTTTCTCCACCAAGTTAGTTCTGCTTTACTTGGTCTAGACAGAAAACATGCTCCATCCGCTTTACTAGTCTAACTATCCTTCAGTATTTGCTCAACAAAAGATTAAAAGTTTATCAATAAGTTTGACCATAGTGTTTGCTTGGCTTTAGTTTTCCACAAAGATGTGACACCGCAGCATTAATTTAAAATAAGGGACATGAAAAATACTTCAGTTTAGAAACTTTCTATAAATTAACAAAATTCCCCACGTGCATAAGACATACTACCTTATTTCAAGTCTATTTATTTAAACTGAAAAATATAATAAAACAAATCATCATTCCCATTGACATGTCGTTTGACATAATTTGTTCAAAAAAATTTCAAATCAGTGTTTTTATAACCTGAATTTCAACATTTTACTGCTATGTATACAATGGACAGAGTAAGCAGATGCTGCCCCCTATTGATGAAAACATATGTATGGTTATTCTTAGCTGTTGAGTTTTTCCACACTGTGGAGGATCTTTGCATCTCCTCCAGAGTTACCATTGGTTTCTCTTTCCATTTTGGTGAATTAAACGTTGCTCTGGGATGTTCAAAGCTTTGCGGTATTGTTTTGTAAGTTTACCCTTAAACTTTACCTCAAATCTTTAACAAGGGGATACATTTCACTAGAGTTTAAAACCTTGTATCCCTTACACTACATTGTGTTTGTCTACTTTCTAATTTTATCGTTTATTTAGGGAACGATCCAACCATCTAATACCTGCATCACAGAGTTTATATCTAATCCGCAACACCCATCACCTGAAATCTTTAAAAGTTGATTAAAATGAAAATATCAACAGTAAATTATTTTTTTTTTTTTAAACTTACAAAACGCATTAAAGTTTGTGGTGAATAATGGACTCTTTTGCAAGGCACTGTATTGTATAAAGTATTTATGTTATGGCACAAAAACTCTAACCTAACATCTATTATGAGCAGTATTACTATTATTATTATTATTATTATTATTATTATTATTATTATTATTTTTTTTTTTTTTTATTTATGTTTTTTTTTTCCACTTTTGATATACCTGAACGATACTTTGGTTTTTTTTAAAAAACGCTTCATAAATAGACAATAATGATTATCCTTTCTGGATGTAAATAATTCTAATAAATATTACCAATAAATATTCTTCTGTTATGCACAGGTCACACTGAGAGTCCGGCATATTAATACAGAAGGTAACAGACCAGAAATCAAAAGGAGAGAAAGTAAAACTATTGGCCATTTGGAACTACGTCACTTAATCATTCGAGGCGCGAGAAACATTTTCGAAGAGACGGCTAGCTTTACCGCGGTGAAGTGAGAGACTGGAGTATTGAACAGAACGACTGGACCTGTTTTCCAAAGTTGTTTTTGCCAGTTTATTCATGGCCTCTACTTGTTCGAGTCAAGCTAATTTGTCTGTGAACGTAGCACACCTGGTTGGGTTACATGGAGGCGGTATTTACAAAGGTTTTAAATAGCTAGCTTAGAAACTGACCCATACTTCCTCCCTCCTGACGTCTTGATCAAATTACCATTTTTGTCTGAATTCACACCACGATTTATATAATTAAGTCATAAACGGGGCAGACTTAAAAACGTACATAAGACGAGATGCAAACCAGTTTTTTCTATGCATGCTAGGCTACATAAAGGTGCGGAACTGTCTCCATAGTTACTATTGGTTAGCCGTGTACCTTCTCCATAGTGCGATATTTGATATCTTTGCAAACATACTTTTAAACGCTAATCTTACCTTGTAAAAAAGTGTTCACTGCAGATCCGCGGTTACGCCGAGGGCTGCCAGTCATTTATCATTAACGGCTGCTATCCGTCACCGTCATATTTTTCTTCATTAAAAGTTATAAAATGACAAGTTTGGTTTGCATCCTTGTCTTTTTCAGCACCCGACCGCGCGTCTGCCTATGACCATTTTTAGAGTGAAATCAATAGAAGCGATATTAGGAGACAGATCTGTTTTCAGACTAGTTTTAAGGGAGATCAGGTTGTTTTAACGTCCAACTTGACGGAGTGGGCGGCGTTCTGGAGAGCGTGACGTCACGTGCAAAGGATCGATAATTATGTCGCACTGAATCAATGGTGTATGAAAAAAAAAATGCAATTAAATAATAAATTGTTAAAGGAGACGGCTGTAAACCAGTTTGTAAAATGTAAAGAAAAAATATTCAAATGATCAAAATCCAGTTTCTGACAGTCATTTCATTTATTTAACTACAAAATCCAAGTAATTACAACATATTGACTATTCTGCAACATTCTGGGTCAACTGGGAAAGTTCATTTATTTTACACAGATGCATTCCTCCAAGCTGAGTAATACATGGACACAGCGCCCCCTACTGGAGAACAATGGCATTTCTTGTTAAAAAAAATTGACTCAGAAATCAGTGAGCTTCTGCTTCTGTCATTTTATTGTGTACATGTATAACTCTCTAAACATTAAAAACATCCCCTCGACATTTTATTATTTACATTGCACCTCAGCTCTCAGCTCAGTGTTTTTGCTGTGGACCAGAACCTCATTGATGGCCTTCTGCAGTTTCTTTACGGACTGCATGACGAGGCGGAAGCTTTCCTGGAAGTTTCCGTTCCCTTCCTTCGCCCAGGCTGCCTGTGTCTCTCTGACCCAGGCCAGGATGTCATCCAGCTGCTGCTGCACCTGCCTCTGCTCTTCCAGCTCGGCCAGCAGAGCTTGTCTGGCACAAACCTCTGCCTCGTAGGCTCTGTGGAGGTCTTCCAGGGACGACTCGAGCTTCAGCACTTCCTGGATGGAGAAGCACCAACAGAGAAGGAAGATTTATCATGTATAAACAATTGAGACACAAAACAACTATAGATGTTGTCATCATTTGTTGCTGAACAAGGCATTAGATAAGACTAGAGCTGGGCAAAGTCGATTTTATCAATTAAAGTTTTGGTTTTTGAAGATGTAATTTTTGAAAAGCGTGGATTTTTTTCCTTACTAATGCACTTTTTGAGTTTTCATAAGTCAGAGTGATGTCAGCATGCACAGGGCCGCCATCTTGTCAAGTTTGTCAAGTATGTTTTAAAGCTTTTATTTTAAATTTAGGTCAACTCTACAATGGAATATTATGACCAGGCCAAAATGATTGATATGTTACAAGACTAATATTTTATCTTTTAACACATCAGTATCAAATTATTATCAGTAGCATGATTTTAAATGATCACACAAGCAACTATTTCAAAGAAATAGCCACATGAATTGAGCTGATTATGTCAGATCATGTTATCTAATGTTTGTTCTCATAAGAAAAACATCTTGTTTGACAACAACAAACCTTCACACACAGCCAGAGCTGCGATTAAATGGTTTTATATTTTTCAAAACAACCCAAAAGCAAGACTAAACCTATTAATAGCATAAAGTCACAATAAACTAACAAAATATGAAAAGTATTTATCTAAATTAGTCCAACTTAGACAATGATAGATATTGTAGACAATATTGTTGTTGAGATAAATGATACTATTGTTGCTTTAAGATATTTTTTAGTAATATAGCAATGATAGCTTAACGATACAAGAGAACACATTCTCAGAAATCAATAATCTTTAAATTCAAGTCAACATTTAATACTGGAACTGGAAGACTTTTAAATATTAAAAATCAATAAAGAAAACAACAGAAACAACAAATAAAAGGAATTATGAAGTTTCTGTAAACAAAATTGTCCTTCAAAAAAAGGTCTAATTCACCAGACTGATAACTTATGTCATCTAATTTTTGGCAAAGTGAAAAACGATAAATCATGCAAAAGGAAATTACTGAGCTGGTTTCAATCATGCGATTAATCGACTTATTGCGACAGGCCTACTCCCATTCACAGTTGTGAGACAGAGACGGTATTTATTAACCATTCCCTCCGCTCACCTGTACATCCTGGGGGTATTTCTCATGGGGTTGGTCCTCGGGCAGCAGGACATTCGGTGGTATGGTGAAACATCGGCTCATTAGCAGCGCCTCCATCCGCTCCGACAGCTGCTTGAAGCGTTTCTCCAGGAACTGCTGCAGCTGGCGGGTGCACTCTCTGGCCCGGGACCGGAGCAGCTCCTCGGGCACATCCGTCCCGCTCTTCCCCAGCTCCCTGACACACACCTTCTCCACCAAGGCTAAAATGTCGCACAGGCTTTCATGGAAGGAGCTGTATATCCGAACCATGCAGGTCTGAGGGGTGAAGTTGAAAAACTGCGTTTCGTAGAGTTTTAGTGCCGAAGAAGAGAAGCGGTCACTTTCTTCCTCGTCTGCCCCGACAGTTTTCATATCTGACTCCGTTTCCCGCGCCATATTGAACTAGAGACGCTTCTTCTTCTGCTTCTTCTTCTTCTTCTTTAAACTTTAACGGCAGTTTACATCCATTATTGTTGCACTACTGCCATCTGTTGATTCCCCAAATTCTCCTAATGAGCTCAGTATTTTTAAATAACGAAAAATCTTCTCTTTCCCCTCATTACTATTTATCTGATCAACCACATTCTCAAATTTCAATCCCCTATTAAAACCTATTTCGTTTTCAGTAATCTTCTTTGATTCTCATATTTCCTACAACTACTAAAAACATGTTCCAGTATCACACCAATTACATAAACCAGTAAGATGTTTCCCCATCTTAAAAAGAGTGCCATTCAAAAAACTTTGACCAGTTTTTATTTTATTTATAATTATCTCCTCCCTCTTGTTTATTCCTCTAATCCTTAAAATATCAACTATATTTTGTATCCTATAAATGCCTTCCATTCATTTCACTCCCACCTTATTTTTCATAACTTATTACTTTCTTTCCAAACTATACTTTTGCCTTTAGATTTAGATAATTTTACTGATTTGATTTGATTTGATTTGATTAAATTCAGAAATATTCTAGAAAAACAAGGAAATTTTAGAGTTTGAAAAGTCAAAAATGCCTATGTTTTTTTCTAGAAACTTTCTTAGATTAATCTCAAAATACCTGAGTGTTTTCTAGCACATTTTTGACTTTGTACTCATCAATTTCCTTTTTTTTCTTGAAGAATTTCTGAGACAAATCTCAACATTTCAGAGATATTTTCTAGCACATTTTTATTTTTATTAATTTTATTAATTAAATTTACTCATTTTTCTATCGAAAATGATTCTAATACTGCATTATAATTTATTAATAATTTCCAGGTTATTGCGTATTTTACAGTCAGTCCTGTAGGTGGCGGTAATGCGCCTTTCAAATGGTTTACCAACCAGCTCGAGGTGGACAGAAGAGGAAGTAAAAGTAGCAGTAGCAGAAGGAGAGGGAGGAGAAGACAGCGGCTTTTATCGTCACACGTGTAATAATTTCTATGTGAATCTACCCTCTTCACCTTTTATAAGCTAAACCTGCTCGGACAGAAAAGGTAGGTTTGCTGCGGCTCAGCGTGCCGCCTCTCGGAGGCTGCTGTCGGTTCCCGCTGGAAGTTGAGCCGGTTTGGCTGCTGTTAGCACCGAGCTGGTCCCTTTTTACTTTTTGTTGTGCTGTTGCTAACTGCAGCTAGCTGGTTAGCGGGGGTAACCTGCGGAGCTGCTCAAATGAGACCAAACTTCACCCGCTGATATTCCCGTGTCTTTATAAAAGGGACTAACATGTGCTGTCACCCTCTCTCCCGGTGGGAAGCCACTGTAGACGAACACCATGGGGGCATATCTGTCGCAGCCGAACACGTCCAAGACCTCCTCCGACGGCGGCAACACCAGCATGAGCTACGGCTTCTCTGCCATGCAGGGCTGGCGGGTCTCCATGGAGGTGAGACAGAATTTCAATCACCCCTCAGCCATCATGGTAGCTCGTTCACTGAACGATGAGAAATCTGCCTTCAGTGATTTAAAAAACCAGCGCATCAAAAACATGTTAAACGCCTGTTTGATTATATCGAGGAGAGGTGTTTTAAAATAAACCCAGGAAAACAGCATTCATGCTGACGTTTCACTAAACCATCTGACTTCGTGTGACATCCCATCCTCTTAATATCCTCCGTTAACCGGCATTCATGGACTTCAGTCATTCCTGTAACTGGGCTCCATCTATCAGACATGAAACACTAATTATTGGGTTATCTTTACATGCCAACTTACATTTAAAAGAATATTGTTGGTAGAATAAAGCAAAAATATCTGTATATCATTTAATTACGTCAAACAAGTTGTTTGAATCTTGAATTTTGCATTTGCAAACATAATTCTCAAAATTAATTAATTTATAGCATAAGAGATGCATTTAAAAACATACTTCCACTCTGGAGTTGCCCAAGGTGAGAGGTGTCGGGCAGGAGTGAACCATTCCTAAAAGTATTTTATTGTCAAATATTAATGAATCACATACACTTAACATATTATAAAATCACCAACCTGTCTGAAGTGTTTAAAATACCTCACAGGGTTTTCCCCAGTGTATTATGAGCCTGGGAGGCCACCAGACTTTACTTTCCCCCCACCAGGCTTAGCATTACTTATTTAAGTCTTTTTAAAAGGTTTGCATTCTTTAAGACTTTATAGTTGGTGTTAAGGTGTTAATCTTTCAATAACACATAATTATCAAGTGATATTTTGAAAATTTCTGTCAACTTTAAACATTCCTTTACTCAAAAAAACTTTTTTTTTTTGAGTTGAATGAATGACTGTACTAGCACCCAACCACCAGCCAGTACTAGCACAGTGATACATGATTGTTTACTCAATCATGGGGCATTTTGCACTTGTTCCATCACTTTCTATGTATTACAGTGAGCATAAATTTAGGTGGAAATGCCAGTTCTTTCATCGCATCACCATCTGTAGGTGTGCAATGTAAGAGGAAATTGATCCATACTTGCTCATGGACCCCCATCTAGCATAACACTGTTAGGCTGAATGAGCTCCTTTGTTTGGGTTGTCCTTCACAAAGAATGTTATAATGTTTCCCCATATTGAGCACATTTTGCTCTTTCCTGTTCTTGTGGTATGCAGAGAAAACGTAAGGAAAACGTTACAATGGAAGAGAGCGTGTATTTAATGAATCACATGGAGCAAGGGCTGGCAAAACAAAGATATGAACCTAAGAGTTGTGCAACTAGGTGAGCTGCACTCTTGCTGCAGTTATCCTACACATCTTTGTGCAAAGGAAAATTATTGTTGACGCTCCAGTCAAAATTAATTCAGACGCATGTTTTTCTTTAGACATTTTTACCATTCGATGACTTCATATTAGTTGTAAAAAAAAAAATGCAATCATCATGCAATGTTTGTATTCTTTTGGTCAGAATCTCATTGCTCATTGATTTATTGCCAATCAAATGTTGGGAAGGAGAGAAAAGGGTTTTCTTTAGTGTGGAGGAAAATTTAGCAGAGGCAATGCTCACTTTAAATCTGGGGCAGCTGTTCAGATCAAAATAAAATTAACTGTTGACGACAAATAAGTAAAAGAAAATATAGAAACCAGAGATGACCAGAAACTTCTCCCTTAAATTGTTATGAATGACCAGATTAAATCAGCCTGAAGGAAAATGATATTCATCTTCATTTGCAACAACCTGAGGCATTTCAAGCAAGAAACAACGCAAACAAATCCAAGAAAAAATAAAATGAAAACTGCAGAAACTTGATATTTTCATGGACTTGTTCCGCCAATGCCTGAATTTTCACACACATTTATTTGTATCCAGGTTAATTTAGTAGCTCCACATTCCCAATTTATATTTTATACACTTTTACCTAAACCATTGGGTATCTGAGGGGCTTTCTTTTGGTTTTTTGTTAAAAACAATTTATGATTTAAAGAGATAAATTTTATATAATTTTTATATTTATTTCTGAAGGTTTATGAAATGGAGATTCAGTCTTAAACTATTATCTCTGTTTTTGTTTTTATTATTTACAAAATGAATTTGTCACTTCTGAAGATAAAACTGGCCACGTTTTCCCACCAGCCTTTTGTTGATGTTTTGATTCATTTCATTTTTTCAGGACGCTCACAACTGCATTCCAGACTTCGATGAAGAGACGGCCATGTTTGCTGTGTATGATGGCCATGGAGGTAATTAAATTTAAGCATTGTTTTTTTTAAGTGAAATTGAAGTTCCTCTAAAAGAGTTTGGACTCTGGTTTAAAATTTTTCCAGATGTAGATTATTTATATTTATAATCCAATATGTTCTTCTAATGACACAATCCTTACAGATCACATCTTAGTTTGCTTCATTTTGAATGCGGCTACATTTTCTATTTAATTTATGAAGTTGCTGCTTTATTGATGTTGGTTAGTTGTGTATTTGTTTTAATTTGTGAATGTTGTTTGGATAACTTCTACAGGCATGTTTTCATCTCAAATGTGACGCACAATAAACCATCTTTATACCATTGAGTTATTAATTTTTTAAAATCTTGTTTATGGAAACCGCAGGTGCTGCAGATGCTTCAGGTTTTATTCATGTGACAAAGATTCATCTTTAGACCAAACAGTATAGAAGTGTTATGCGTTTTCTAATTTACAGCTAGTTTTCACTTCCCAGGCCACTGTAAAAATATTTGGTGTGAATTTATACATAATAAATGTTTTTACTATTTGAAACAAAGAAATCTGAAGAAGTGTTGTTCTAAAATGGAATTGGGGAAACTCTTGCAAATGTTATTGTCTGATAAGCAAACTTTGTTTTAGTCAGTTTACTTTATGACAGCTCAGTTGTTTTTCTGTAGTTTCCATGGCGATCTGCTTTGTTTGCTTTACATGCCGCTCTACTATCCTGAGGGTTTATATCGCTTGCTGCTGTCATTTAGGTGAAGAGGTGGCTCTGTATTGTTCAAAGTATCTTCCTGACATCATCAAGGAGCAGAGGACGTACAAAGACGGGAAGCTGCAGAAGGTGAGGCGCTGATAAATTGGAAACTAATTCAAAAGTTGTTTTAATTTCAAATAAGAACTCAGATCCCTTCGTCGCACACAGAATGAGTTTGGAGAGTTAAAAACTTGACTTTTTAATCCAGGGTTTGTACGGGTCCTTAAAATACTTGAAAATGCTTAAAGATTAGTTATTGTAAATGTTTGATATTTAAACTGTTACTGTTTTCTAACAAAGTGCAATCTCACGCTTGATTAAATCTTAAAGCTTGAAAACATTAGGTATTTTTATAAATCTAATAGACACATTTTTTCTCACAGTCTGAAGTTAAATCAGATTAAAGTTCCCTTATTCAGAGAATTACCAAAATTATTTCTATTTGCTAAATACCAAATAACTTAATGAGAACATTTTTAGAGATTTTTTTAAGCATTTAATTTGAACATGAAAGTTGTTTACCTTTACTTGATTATTTTGGAATATTTTATTGTAATTAATATTTGAGTCAATAACTTACTGATCTGTGTAACTGTTGGTTAATAATTCATACATTAAACAACGTTATTGAAATTGTGAAAAGAACGATCTCTTCCAACGCCCTCTGTGTTGCCAATGAAGAGATGCAAAAACAACCAATCAGAGCCAGGGGGAGGGTCTTAGCGCTGTCAATCAACATCTTGAATACGCTGCTAAATGTCCATACGTCGGACAAACAGCTCGCCGTTACAGAAAAATAGCGATGCTAACTAACCTTAGGATTCACAACAAGCTATGATAGGTGCAGCGTGGGAGAGAGGATGATTGACAGCAATAAGACCCGCCTCCTGGTTCTGATTGGTTGTTTCTAGATAGCACTGGTAGAAGAAGAGTTAAAATCAAAATGTTGCAAAAATCCAGCAGAATGTCTCTCATATGGTAACAAGTTTCAACAAATATGTTAAAAAACATTTTTATAACAAGAATGCTGCAGCTTTAAGGACATTTTCCAAAGCAGACATTATTCATGCTTACAGGCGCTGGAGGACGCATTTCTAGCCATTGATGGCAGAATAACCACAGAGGAGGTCATCAAGGAGCTGGTGCAGATCTCCGGTCGCCCCACCGAGGAGCCGCCGTCTGAGAAGGTGGCAGAGGAGGACGACTGTAAGCTCATAAAACCTCTGATGACTGAAAACGTGAAACATCAACACCGTTTGACTTTGTGACCCTGTTTCTCCTCATATCAGTGGACAACGAGGAGGCAGCGTTGCTCCATGAAGAGGCCACCATGACCATAGAGGAGCTGCTGGTCCGCTACGGCCAGAACCTCAACGCCGTCAAACACGCAGCAGCAGCCGCCAGGTACTCCAGAAACAACATTCACAGGTTTTACTGCAGCAGTGGAAGGGAGTCCCTGAAGTTCAGTGTTCTCCTCCATTTCCCTCAGCAGCACAGCTAAAAAGGCCTCCGCTCAGAACGCAGAGGTCTCGAAGGATAAAGGAGAAGATCCTGAGAAGAAAGGAGTGAACGGAGAGGTTAACGAGGAGGATGGTGATGGGAAAGTGAAGGAAGGAGCTGCATGTGGGTCCAAACTGAGAGCCTGTCGGAGAACAGGAGGCAGTGAGGGGAGCAGCTCAGGTAAAATTACATTCCTTCATTCATTCAGGGTTCATACGGGTCCTTGAAATCCTTGAAAATACTTGAATCTCAATGAGGTGTTTGTTTGGAAATGGCTTAATTTCTGTATGAAGTCCTTGAATGTGCTTGATATTCAAACTGCACAGTTTTAATAATAAATTGCAATCTGTTGCTTGATTAAACATGTTTTGATATTTTTATACACCTAATAAAAATGCACTTTTTTTCTTGCTTTCTGAAAGTAAATTAGACTTTTGTTTTAGAGAATTATCAAATTTATTTCACTTCGCTAAAATTCATAAAACCTCACAAGAAATTTTTATTAGACATTTTTTTGTAACTTACTTTGTATATTGAGTTTAAAAACTTAATTTGAACAGGAAAGTCATTTACATTAGCACAATTAGTGTGGATTGTTTAAATTTATTCTTAATAACTCTATGAGTTATTGATCTGTATGTTTGAATAAAGTTTGGCTCCTATTTTATATGTTAAAAAACATTTTTGAAATTAACATTAATTTTGTGAAATTAGTGTTTTATAGGGTGTGTGTGAGACATTTAATTTCCAAACATTTAATTTTATTTGAGTTTACCTTTTCCTTGATGTACCGGTAGATTATAAAATACAATTATAAGACATTATTAATAATGATAATATATTATATTATGTATAATCCTTCTATGTTCGTCTCATGTCCAGTAGTTTGACTTCATGACAAACATTCAGGTTTAGTGTATTTATTTAAACAAGAGGAAATCAAGTTGGTGGTTAACATCAGTCCATCAGCGTCTGCCTCTATACATTAAATAAAATACAATAAATAACTAAACAAACTACAGAACAATATCTCCCAATGAGCAGTTAGCAGCAGTTAACGTTTGTAAAATTAATCATAGCTAAAATGGACAAGATTAATAATGAAAACAATTAAAAACGTATACAAAACATGGCAAAGTTACTCTTGAAACACTGTATATTATTAAATTTGTCTAAAATATATCAAAATATAATATTTGTGACAAAAACAGCTGATTCTAATGTCAGTTTCAAACAGCAACAGAAAAAAGGGGGAGGAGCTGTCAGTTACCTGTTTCTATGGTAACCACCAACTGCCAAGAGCAGCGTAACTGAACTTAAAGCACCAATAAATGTCTGAAGAAACAACATGTTGACTAAACTAAATATAGTCAGAGAATAAATAAACAAATTTTGAGAAACTTCACTTCTTTAATGTTGTTCAAATAAAAACCTGTTGCATATATTATACTGGACTTATCAGCTTTTAGTTGATGATGAACGTTACTTAAAAAGGGACAACACCATTTGATGACAGATTTTAGCAAATGCTAATTCACATCTGCAGTTCATTTCTATTTTTTTTTTACCTCCAAAGTGTTTGAATTTTACTGTGAAAGTGTCCAGAGCTTTTCATAAAGTAGAGATTTATTCCTTCTTCTTCTTCACTTTGTTGCAGCTGAGAGCGGAGAGTCGGGAAGCTCCAACGGAGAGGAGAAAGCTGGGAAAGCAGAAGGAGACGCCGGGCCTTCCTGCTCCTCTGCGTCGTCAAAAGCTATCGGAGACTCAAAATCCAGATTCTTTGACGACAGTGAAGAGTCTGAGGAGGGAGAGGAGGAGGAGGAGGAGGGGAGTGACGAAGAGGTGAGAAGAGCGGACCAGAATAAACTGCGAATGTTCACACTGAATCACTTTGTTGAGCTTTGCTTCAACTTTTTCTGTTTTTCTGTTTCCTCTCAGGATGGGAGCGACGAGGAAGAAGCAGACACCAGTGAGCTGGAGGAAGAGGACACAGAGGAGGGAGAGGAAGACTCTGAGGATGAAGAGGAGGAGATGTGTCTACCAGGAATGGATGGAAAAGAAGAGGTCTGTAGAAACATTCGATATTTTGCTCTTAAATTTAAATATTTAGGTGGATTCATTACAGATACACAAAAACAGATTGGATAAACTTTGAGGAAGAGCTCATCCATTCATCTATGAAGAGTCTCAGTCTTCTGCACAGACAGATGTTGCTGCACACCTGCTACCTGATAAGTCCAAGCTGTGATGTTGACGTGTGAGGAGCTGCTGTCTCGTTACAACATGATGCACATCACAAAGAGTCAGAAAAAGATAGTGTTTCAGTTCAAGAGACGAGCAAAGCAGCAGAAAGCCACGTTGGAGGGATTTTTACTCATTCGATCCGTGCTGTTGGCTCATTTGCTCTGAAGAGATACTTACAGATTATCCTTAAAGGTTTATCTTTATTAATTAAAACACTACTTGTTATAAGATTACATGTTTCCTTAATTCTCTTGGTGAATAGCAATCATCATAAGAATTGTCACAATAAGCAGTAAATCAATTAAATGCATGACAAATGGAAGTAAGCTCAATAATTTTAGCTTGGACAACAGTCTTTAAAGAGACGCTCCCCTTTATTATTGTTGAAAAGCCGCCATTTTGAGAAACGGTGAAAACATTTGACACCTAGCACTTGGTTTGCACTACCTGCCTCTTTTGCTTGTTTTCCTTCTCTAAGCGAAATTATAATTTTTTAAAATGCTCTTTTCGTTACCATGGCTTCATTATCCATATTAATTATTATTGTTTTGGATATTTAAAATGTTTTCCAGTTTCAGTGTTAAATATTCTTTAGAAATTAAAGGGGTTTTATCTATAAGTGGGAATACTTGAAATTCATTATGAAGAAAAATCAACATGTAAATAAGTAAAGATTTTAGCTCGATAAATGTTAAATGAAATCATCCCTATTTGGATAAGAATAGTTTAAGAATGTTCTCCCAATCTTTATCAGTTGTAATTTAATCAAACCACATATCTGCTCCAGCTAAACCTGAATTACATGTTCTTCATATTTTCACTTTCTTTAAAAGCAGATTATTGAAGCTAAAAATCTGGTTTAAAATATTTAGATTCTAGTTGACTGGTTGAAATGTTTTTTGTTCTTGTATCTTTAACGGGTCGGCCCGTCCTCCATGTTTGTTTCAGCCCGGCTCGGACAGCGGCACCACGGCCGTTGTGGCTCTGATCCGAGGAAAGCAGCTGATCGTGGCCAACGCCGGCGACTCGCGCTGCGTTGTGTCTGAACGAGGTAAATCCTCTCTGCTTTTCAAGTGTCCATGTTGTAAAATGGCAGCAGGGAAGCAGGAGTGTGCGTTAAATGTAGCAACTTGAGCGTTGCCGCGGTGACCCTCGCCAACCCAACTGCTTCTATATTCTGGATTTTTCTTCATTTCTCCACTGATTTCTTCTTGTCTGAATGCTATTAGCTGATTTAGGTGTAAATGTGGAGGGATTGTAGCATAAAAATAGATTTTAAGATTACAAATTACACGCAAAGAGCCCTAACCCACATGGAAAACTGACTCCAACATCAGACTTAAAGGTATTGTAGTGATTTAAGGTGGTATTACAGAGATGATGGTTAACTGTAACAAACTTTTTCTGAAGAAAAGTTGGATAAGAATTCTGATAAATGTTTTAAATGGAATTTATTATGCAAAATTCACATTTTTGAGCCGTATTTTCCAGACTAAGAGGTGCACTTAAAAGCCTTTAATTTGGTCAGAAAACGACAGTATACCTTACAATACTGTAAGTATACCTTACAGTATAGTGCCTTACATATTGTTATGAAGTAAAACGGCGCCCTCTAGTGAAAATAATATGGATTGATTCTGGTTGTGCCTTAAAAAAAAGAACACCCAGAAGTTTTTTGTGCAATTAGTTTTTGGTGTCTAGAAAACGAGCTGCTCAAGTCAGCACTGTGCCATTGCTCAACAACCCCAGCCAAGCTCAGCCCCGTTACCTAGCAACCCAAGTGGAGTTCTAGCACATTTGATCAGTTGGTTTTACTGCTACACAAACTCTACAATGGCTGCTGAGAAAGTCAAGTGTTTGGTTGTTGACTTACCACCCAGAAACCATTTGCCGCTTTATTTTTCTTAACATTGTTTTTTTGTTAAAGCCATTTTCATGTGCAAATGGAAATAACTTCAAGTATAAACATTGAGTTGGGACCAGCAGCAGCTTATTTGGATTTAAAGAGACAAGACGTCCTAAAACAACTCAATCTGAGAGGAGCTCAAAACAGGCAGAACTGAGCATAATCTAAGAATGATTTTGTGCAAAAATGTAATGAACATGTTTTGCATAGGCCATAACCTTCCAGCTGCGTGGTATGAAATAAAAAGAGCTGTGTGTCTCTGCCTCTGCAGGCAAAGCAGTGGACATGTCCTACGACCACAAGCCAGAGGACGAGGTGGAGCTGACCCGCATCAAGAACGCTGGAGGGAAGGTGACCATGGACGGACGGGTCAACGGAGGACTGAACCTCTCCAGAGCCATCGGTGTGAAGCTTTCAGATTCAACTCTGAAATTAATTCAACTCTTCTCAAACTTGCTTTTGGCACCTACAACGAGCGAGTTGGTCAATGCAGATTCTTCACATTGACTTTCAGGCGACCACTTCTATAAGAGGAACAAGTCGCTGCCGCCAGAGGACCAGATGATCTCTGCCATGCCCGACGTCAAAGTTCTGACACTGAACGAAGATCACGACTTCATGGTCATCGCCTGCGACGGCATCTGGTGCGTCAAACGTTACAGATGTGTCTTATAGTGAAAACCTGCTTGGAGGAGGGTCTTTAAGGGCGTTTTCTGTGACTGCAGGAATGTGTTGAGCAGTCAGGAGGTGGTGGACTTCATCAGTGAGAGGATCAAACCCGACCAGGACGGAAAAACCCGAGCCCTGTCCTCCATCGTGGAAGAGGTGAGAGCTCCTCACCAACAATTATTTAATCCCTTAGATTAGATTTTTTTAAATTGGCACAATTTCTCATTTAACAACTTTAAATATTTGCATCTTGAATAAAATGATTCAATTCAGAAACTATTTTAAAATCACAAAACAATGTCTTTATTCAGACTCGGATTCTGTTTAAATTATGTGACCCGATATGAAACAAATGAAACATTAATTTAAAACAGTTAATGTTCCACACTGTATCAAAATCAATAAATCTACGCTGAAACAAAAATAGGCATGTGCTTAAAGTTCTGTAGCTTAAATGACCAGTTTTGGGTCAGTTCAGCCGTCTGTCAAAGAATTATTAAAAATATGAGCAGACTGGCGACCTGTCCAGGGTGACCCCGCCTCTCGCCCAGAACGTAGCTGGAGATGGACAGCAGCACCTCCTGACCCTGATAGGGACCAGGGTGTTAGAAAATGGATGGATGATAAGCAGATGGAAGGAGTTTACTTTTTTCTTCTTTTTTTGAGCATTTTGAATTGATTCAAAATTCCCAAAAGTAGGATTTGCAATTTTCTGTACAATCAATTTATATCCTGCATCATTTTTTAGAAAATGTATTAAAAAAATATAAAAGCCTAAAATGCATTAACAGATAGATTCTAATTTTTAAAGAAACACTCTGTTTTGTTTTGGGGTTTTTTTTTTACAGAAATTGAACCAAATGAAGTTAAAGTTTTGCCACTTTAGGAGCTTTGGGTAGAACAGATTTACAAAGATATTTTTTAAAAATCTTATGTAAAATGGTTTTGTTTTTTTACTTTGTCTTAATTACTACTCAGGGTTATTTTTTTAGCAAATAGTCTTTTTTCAGTTTTTATTTAATCTAATTAACAGTTATTCAACTATTAAATTAGTTAATGATTACTTTAATCAGCCTTAGGTTTTGAAATTTTTGTTATTTTTGCAGTTTTTGAATTATGCAAACATTGAACATTCAAAGATAAATAAAAAGTGTAGAAACCATGAAAATGTTCAATCATTTGGCTTTTCTTCTAGTATTTCTTGTTTTTATTACCATTATTATTTAATGAAAAACTCCGTCTCTCCTTTGTGTGAATTTCCTTAATTATTCCTTCCAGTCCAAAGGTGTTGATGTGTTTTGCTTTTGGTGCTGACCGGTTCTTCACATTGCTCATTTAAAACCCAAACAGCTCCTGGACCACTGCTTGGCGCCGGACACGTCTGGAGACGGAACGGGATGCGACAACATGACCTGCATGATCGTGACGTTCAGGGCACAGACTGACGACACGAAGAAGAGGAAGCTGCCGGAGGGCGCCGAGGAGGCCGAGCCGGAGGAGAACGGGAACGACAGCAAAAAGCCCAGAAGCGACTAAAGGAGGAGAGGAGCTGGTCTCACGCTACCACAGACGCATTCTGTACAAAATGAAATCCTTACCTCACCGACATGATTTCCTCCCCGACGCCACAGAGACCAACATCCGCTCCCCTGAGATCGTGTACTTTTGTTTTTTATCACTCGTGCTCTGTTCTGGGTGGATCTCCACATCGACTCGCCCTGCAGCCGTTTGGTTTTATCGGTTCAGACTCTTTCTCTGGCCAGCTCACCCTTCCTGCTTTAAGTAGCTTCAGTTTCCATGAATTTCTCAACTGAAGGCCGCAGTGCAAAGGGGATCCAGTCCACAGAAAGAAGATTATTTCTCGACGCTCCAGCCGCTTCCCTGATCGGTTTTGTTCAGACTCGCCTGCGTCTGATCGGTGTTTTGCTGTCAGACCTGGCGCTCTTTGTGGCGCTGCACCGTCCCAGTGGCGGGGAGTTTCCTGTAGCTGCTGTCAGTGAGTGAGGCGCATCGTGTTCCGACTTCGGGTCGTTCCGTGTCCGTCTGAATGTGTCGATTCCGTGTTCCGGGTTCCTCTCTCGTAAAATCCCAACCTGTGGCTCTGGTGTCGCTCATCACAAAGAGAGGAATGGATTATTTGCTCTTATCCTTCGTATATCTATCTTTCCATTTAAGCATCCATCATTCACTAATAATTTAGTTTTGTCTTGCTGATCTTGTAAAATGCCTTTTTCTCATTCCTGGTTTGTTTGTGTTGTTGAAAAGCCTGTAAATGTTCATGTGGGGAAAACGTCCACATGAACATTTTCATGTGGACATTTTGTCCACGTCGTTTTTGAAGCTCATGAAATTTCCACGGCAGGAAAACCGGATCGTCTTCAGCACCTTCCTTTGTTCCCACCTTTTAAGGATAATCTTTAGGACATGTATTTTAAGTAAAAAGGTTTTGTTTTTTTTGTTTTGTTTTTTGATGAAATCAGTTTTGTGGCGAATTTTAAAGAAGGATTTTCTTTTTCGTAAGCACATTCTGATAGAACCTTGCTGCTGGACTGTAGGAAGGAAGCACAAGGTTATTTTTCTGAGACGGAAACATTTTTGAAGTTCAGAGCACCGAGGCTGTAACTGTTATTATTTTTACTTTTTTTTTAGGTTTTCATTTTCAGAAGTCTGATTTAAATCGATGTGACTGTAAGTTTCTAGTGTACTCTCTTGTCAGCGTAACCTTTTTTCTGTACATAGGTTTTTCAATACTTGCAATCGAAGAAAGAAACGCTTTTTCTTTGTAATTGTGAGTCAGTGTGACATTTTGGTGCATACTCTTTTGACACCAGTATGTAAGTACATGCAAATAAATTTTTTTAAATAATCACATTTACTCTGTGTGTTTTATGAATGCCTGCAAAACACAGAACAAAAAAATAGCACATTTTTTAAAACCTAAAATCAAAAAAGGTTTAATTGGGAATTTTTTTCTGCACAACAAATTAAGCATGAAACAAAGCAACAAAATAAATGGGATGTATGTTTTGTAATGTGCGAATTATTACAGATCCAAAATTTCAAAAAGGGTTTCACATGTTTCCATTACTGAAAGAAAAGTAACCAGCTTATGAGTTTATTTTGAAGTTGAGTTTGTGTAAATGCTTGCAATTCGCTTTCCTAAAGAAACTGATTTTTAATGGTGTCATTACCTGGCAGCAGAGTATCTTTTATACAGCTCTGTAAAAAATTAAGAGGCCACTTTTCTCTAATTTTACTCTTTATAGGTAAATGTTTGAGTTAAATGAACATTGTTCTTTTATTCTATAAACTACTGACATGTCTCTGAAATTCCAAGCAAAAATTTAGTATTTGCAGAAAATGAGAAATGGTCAAAATAAGGACAAACGATGCAGAGCTTTCAGGCCTCAAATAATGCAAAGAAAACAAGTTTGTGTTCCTTTATAAATATGTTCATTTAACACTAATGTTTCAACTCGGGAAGAGTTCAGAAACCAATATTTGGAGGAATAACAAGGAGGTTTTCAATGGGGCTCAGTGCAGTGGACTCTATATTTTCCAGAACTGTGTATTCAAAAATGTGCTAATTGGATACAGCATATCAGTCATTGCTGAGGACTTTTCATTGTAGTTCCCAAAACACATTTTTAAAGTAAGTACGTCCTAAAATTGTTCTTGCATGACAAAAATCAATTGAGATGTCTTAATCCCTTCACTTCTGAAGTAAAATTCACCAAATATCACAATTTTTCTAACGTCCAGTTAGAGTTGCGCTATTAACACTAAATTCGTCTCAATAACAGTAAATAGAAAATTTGGGTCATTTGCATTTTTTTGTACCTTTTCTGTGTTTACATATGTACTTGTATTTAAAATATATATTTACTGCAGCTTTAGTCACCGGTGAGTTACTATGCCCCTTTTCCGCCACCAGGGGGCATCCCCGGCTTAAGCGTCTCCACTCTGCGCTCTGTTGACTGCTGTACCCAGATTGTCCACCAGATGGCGGTATAAAAACAAATCATTTAGTTCGTCCGTGAAACGTCAACATGTCGCTCTGAAGCGGGCAGAGCCTGTGGCATGAAGGGTGTAGAATCAGCAGGTTTCCACCCAGTTAGAGAGCAGCTGTGAACCAAACCAGTCACATCAAACCATTATGGACAAAACAAATCATGAGACTTACCCACTGGTCTACTACTTCCTGTTTCATCAGATATGTAACTATATCATAAAACCATGAGATGTTGGATACACTAACTCTGCTCCCTGAGGATCTCTGTCGCTGCAGGAACAATAGAAAACCAAACAGGAAGCATCCACTGTCCTTGGGATCTAAAAATGGCTCCCAACGCACCCCAACGCATTTCCTTTTACACGTCCTTTTGTTGGTTTTCAATGCACGGATGAGCAATTTTGTTGTTTCTGTGGCATTGTTCGTCCCGATTTATCCTAAAACAGAACTACGGATAAAACATAATCATTCTGATTCTGAGCCACTGCAGTGGTGAGTATTTTGGCCTAGGTTTCTGCTCCTTCCTGTGTAAGAAGGAAGGACAATTGGAGAGAAAACAGGAGTAAATATCTGCCAAAACAAAAGTTTCTGAGATCTTCTAGACAAAAAAACAAGAAAATTTCTGAGTTTGACTTTTGAAACTCAAAAATTTCAAAGTTTAAGAAATTTTTTTTAGATTAATTTTGAAACTTGAGTTTTTCTATCAAATTTTTTACTTGTCATACTCAAATTTCCTTGTTTTTTCTATTACATTTCTAAGATTAGTCGCAGTTGTGAGGCATTGTGTCAAAACCTTAATTAAACGTCTGCTGCACAAGTTACTCACGAGGTTGTTGCTAGGTAACCAAAGAGTGAGCAAGTTAGCTGATGCCACTTACCTAGTTTAGAGGTTTTGGTGACACCATGGAGTAATTTTAAAACTCATGGAGATTTGGCTTTTCAGATTGTGGCCCTAAGGCTCTGGAAATCTCTACTGCTATCATTGTGCTACAGGAACTCCACCAATCAGCAGCTAAAGATATTGAAATGCCCACAGGACTTTAACTGGGCTGCTGCATTTTATTGATTTGGTCATTACGTTCCTGAGCTCGAAGGAGTCTGGCCTTTTTTAAATTGAAGTGAATTCACTCAGGTAGATTTTCTACGGCCCACTCAGCGAGCAGAAGGAGAAGTTGTGAACGATGACGTCGATTTTCTGCGCTGTTTTAAAGTTGTAGTCTGTCTGTAGTTTTAGCAATATCACCAGAGGAAGTAAACAAAGCCGTTCAGTCTGTGTTGGCCACCCCACCCAAACAATGAGTTAACACGAACAATCGCCATGTTCAGATCGACACTACTCTCTTGGGGGTGGAGGATGGTTGTTCACAGCGCAGGCAATTTCCGGTAAGACTCATACCGTTGAACTGGCGCATTACGTCACGGCAAACGTTAGCGACTGGATAAAATTTAAAACTCAAGTAGCAATCGTTTAAAACGTATTAAGGACCTACAAACTCTTCCCATGAATAACAAGGTTCTGGTGGCTGCCTGCTATGGTTGTCAGTTACAAAGTTCACGAAGTTTTTTTTTTTTTTACCAGGCTAGCAGTTTTTATATTCTTGTTTTTATGTTTGTCTTTTTGAAGCAGATTTTATTGTCTGATATGTAAATAAATGTTACTTACTTTTCTATGGACAAACTCTAAAGAGGTCCAGCTGCGTGTGCAGAGGAATCTGTTCCCGTCTCCAGACTCTTAAACCTGAATGCTGGTCGGGCTGAACCGCAGGAGACCAAACTGGACCCGGAGTTGTTCCTATAACTCTGTGTGTTGTCTCGCCAGCGGGTCTCATATAGAAAGCTGGACCACAATAACAGGTTGTAGTTCAGACACTGAAGGCCTTCATCAAGACTTACAATCTTTTTCTGTCCTTCCTAAAAACTGTACTAACCCTGTTGCCCTCACTCAGCACGGGCGTCAGCAATGCTGCAACCAAGGCACAAGAAACACAAACTCATTCCTGTGGTCACACAAGGACAGACAAAGTACTGACTGGCATTAAGAAGAAGTTTGAGTCCACTCAGTTTCAATCTGGCTGAGTCCTTACTGTCGTGTTTGCATCATTTATGACTGCATGCTGTTTTCCGGTCCTGCATCATTTGGGATTTTCAGAGTCTAGGCATCTCAGGGTCAGCTTTGTTTTTATTTCTTATTGAACCAAATGTTTTCACAGGGTGATAGGTCAGGACAACCGGGAGGCTGTTTGGGCCCATGGATTGGATTGGCAGCTCCTCCCTCTACACATGAAATAAAATACAATAAATAACTCTGAACAAACTACAGAGCAGAATCTCCCAATGAGCAGTTTGCAGCAGTTAATTATAGACAATGGACAACATTAATAATGAAAACAATTAAAAACATATACAAAACATAGTGAAATTATTCTTTAAACACTGTATATTATTAAATTTGTTGAAAATATATGTTAAATATAATATTTGTGACAAAACAGAGCTGGCTATCAGTTACAAACAGCAACAGAATAAAAGGAGGAGGAGCC
Organism: Gambusia affinis; assembly: GCF_019740435.1. Taxonomy (NCBI): domain Eukaryota; kingdom Metazoa; phylum Chordata; class Actinopteri; order Cyprinodontiformes; family Poeciliidae; genus Gambusia; species Gambusia affinis. Next base: position 12,257,269 of record NC_057869.1, on the reverse strand, counting down.
GTCAGTTATATGTTGCTATGGTAACCACCAACTGCCAAGCGGAGCGTAACAGAACTTAAAAGTTGGAAGTATAAACTTATGTTCCCACTCTGTGTTATCAGGTTGGACTTTATTGCTGATGCTTGAATCTGCAGAGGATTCAGACAGCCGCCGTCAGCTAGACGCATCAGCATCACTCACTTCCTGTTGCTGTGTGTTGTCAGCCTCAGCATGCAAGATAAACTGGTAGTTGTGGAAAAACTCCCAGAATGCATTTGTTCTTTTCCGCTTTCCCTTCACTTGGTACCATCTTTCAACTTTTTATCCACTTCCTGTCTCCCCTTTCCTTCACCTTCTCATCCTTCCTCTGCGGCCTCTAATCTTTTCTTTCCTTTCTGGTAACTTTGTCCTCCCTTCCTGTCCTCATGTTCATCCTCTCCCACCAAATTCATCTGACATTTCAGATCACTATCCCGGTCAAAATGCACAGAAAAGAAACCTGTATGAAAAAGTAGTTGCTCTTTTGCAGATTTCTTCTGCTCCAATCAAAGACATTGTAAATATCAGACAACAATAATCTGAGTAAATACAAAATGCAGCCAAACAAAGTCCGTGTTTTGATGTTGAGTTAAATGTCAGATTTATCTGTTTGCCTAGTTTTTTCAACTCTTAAGATTTATTCATTTTGTCACATTGGAAGGCTTCAAGTATGAATCTCAATCAGATTTAAGGTCAGACTTTAACTATGCCACACCAAAAAAAACTTTATTTTATTCAAAATCTTTCCTTCCTTTCTGCTCTCCAGTGTTTACCAGACGTAGCATTTTGCTTGAGGAAACGTTTTGATTCATGTATGATTTATGTATCATGCATTTGATGATACATGATCAAATGTATGATAGAAAAAATGTGATAAAGGATCAAATTTTATCTTCTATGTGATGAAATGCATGTAAAAATTGAAATATCTTTACTTTGTAAACATTTTACTATAAGTTTTTAAGTAAACTTTCGTTTTATTCATTGGAAGGTGAATTGCTGGTGTGTTTTGAATAATTTTCTTGCCAAATCACCTAAGTTTGCTTCAGGGTTTTCTGGAAGACAGTGGAAATTTCTGATTCTAGAAATTATGACAAAGCTTTGGGATCCTGAAGAAGAAAAGCAGCAAAGCAGCCACACACCATAATACTGCCACCACCATTTTTGACTATTCATAATAATTTTTTTTTCATAATATGCTACCTTTGAAAAAAAAATTTCTTTTTGTCTCATTAGTTCACACAACATTTGGTTAATTAGGGACAATAAATCAATAACAATATATATCACGATAGATGTATAATCAATATCAATAATATATGTAGTATATCTGACATATAGTCACCAAACTCCAGTCCAGAACCGCACAGCATTCTGGGAGATGTAGGCAGAGGAAAAACTTTAGCTGCTCAACCTCTCATGGTGAGTTAAGCAAGGTTGGTGGAATCAACTAACTCACTCCCTCTTTGGTTACCTAGCAACAACTCACTCCCTCTTTGGTTACCTAGCAACAACTCACTCCCTCTTTGGTTACCTAGCAACAACTCACTCACTCTTTCGTTACCTAGCAAGAACTTGTTCAGTAACTGACGCAGCAGCCATTTCAGGTTTTGCCCCGTGCCTCATAATTCCTTAAAAACAAAAAACTGGATAAAACAGGAAAGGTCACGCGACCAGTTCGGCAGCATTTCAGATATTTGAAACAAAATACTAAATCCTTATTGACTGATATAAAAACCTTATAATGTGATAAGTTTTTCAGCTATATCGTCCACCCTTATTGTAAATGTTAAACTGACAAATACGTAACATTCATTTCATTGCGTAGTTTTAGATTCCTTATTGTAATCTTTAGTGGCTTTAAATCAACCATCGTAGAGTTCACCAGTGCAGACCCTAATATAAACCTAAACCACAAACTGGAGCAAACACCCCTGGACACACACATTCATCCAGTGTGTATACTGGAGCTGATGCACTTCCTGTATTGCAGGACAAACACCCACATTCCCGTAATGGTCAGAGATAAGAGATACTGGGAAACAGGCAGCTGTGTGACCAGTTGACATTGTGCAGCTCTTACATCACACTACATTTTCCCAGCTTTCCCAGCAAATACTTTACCTGCTCTGCATCTGAAAACTTGAGCGTGATTTTCAATATAAAAGTTTAAAGTCAATTTCTATCATTTGATCCTCAGAAGCAAAAGAAAAACAACAATAATTATGTGACTTTGCTATGTTTTTTTTTTTTTGTTTTTTTTTTTGTCATGTTATTCATCACACCTGCTCAATACAGCTTTGAATGCATCTCGACATCCAGAGATGTCTAGCAAACATTTCTGCAGTTTTCTCATTCCTGTCCACTCTTATCGTTTTGGCACATGATCCTGCTGCAGCTTTACTTTCTGTCACATTTTCGTTTATCACCTCCATTCAGTCTGGTCACGAGTGTAGAGGGTGATCATTTAGTGCCCCAGATATGAACAGAAACAGCAAAGAGCCTGCAGTAATGTTTACACCCTACAACCTTTTAAAAATATGCTAAATGTTGCTGAGATTTACAATTAAAACAGATATCCACTTTATGAGTAGTATTTTATTTAATGTTTTTGGTGTCTAAAAACATTAAATAGAATCTTTAAACAACAATAAATTTTACTTAAAATGCATTTTAAATAAAAATAAGTTCATTTTTATTTAAAAAGTTATCTTAATTTGTAGATTGAATCTAATAATTTAATCTACTGTAGATTAACTGTACAAATTACAGATTTTCACAATTAATTTAGAGCTAGTTATGCTCACCTAATTTAAACATTTCCAGGAGCAAGCACTTTAACTTTATCGCTGAGATTACCTCTCAACAGTGGGCTTCACAGTGGCGCAGTTGGTAGAGCTGTTGCCTTGCAGCAAGAAGGTCCTGGGTTCGATTCCCGGCCCGGGGTCTTTCTGCATGGAGTTTGCATGTTCTCCCTGTGCATGGTGGGTTCTCTCCGGGTTCTCCGGCTTCCTCCCACAGTCCAAAAACATGACTGTCAGGTTAATTGGTCTCTCTAAATTCTCCCTAGGTGAGAGTGTGTGTGAATGGTTGTTTGTCTTGTATGTCTGGCGACCTGTCCAGGGTGAACCCGCCTCTCGCCCGGAACGTTAACTGGAGATAAACACCAGCAACCCTCCCAACCCTATTAGGGACAAGGGTGAACAGAAAATGGATGGATGGATGGATGGATAGATGGATGGATGGACCTCTCAACAGTGAGGTTTCTTTTGTGGTGAAAGACTCGTTGTTCAGCCGTCATACTCATTACCACAGAGAATCACAACTTTCTCATTCTGCTGCAGAAAGCTGCTCTGATTCCAACGTAGCGCCCAAACAAACCAACACATAACCCATAGACGCTCACTTTTATGACCAAGAGACACTTTTTGACTCGAGGACAGGATATTTTAGTCTAAGGAGATCTTGTGATATGAAAGGTTTTAATTCTGACTGCGGCTGTTTGTCTTGTGACCTGTTTGGAGAGCATCAGCGACAACTTGGTGGTCTATATGCAGCAAAACCCGATCATATGAATAGCTGTCTCATGACAGATGAGGCTCTGATAACTTTAACACTAATAGTTTCAGTAATAATCTTCAGTAAATGTTAAAGCCAACTGAGTAAATGTATATATTTTTTTATTGTGTAGGTTTCTTGTTACGGTAGCTATGGTAACGGAACAGAGTTCTACCACAAAAAACAGAAGAAAGTATTTTAGCTTCAGTCATCCTTTCCGATCCAATACTTTGTAAAATTCAGTAATTTGAAATATTGCCAGGAAACTCTGTGACTGTTGTGTTAATCAAAAGAATTATCCAGCTGTATTGAGCTACACATAACAAGAAATGACAAAAACAATGGTCATTATTTTTATTTGTTCTTATCTAGCTCTTCCGTTGATAAAATAATCATTTGATCATCAGTTCTGACTTCCTCAATATTGACTGGATGATACAGTAAAGCTGCTGTTGCATTCTTGGGTGAGACCAAACTAGGTGTGTCTGTAATAAACTGAGGACTCAGCAGAAACACATTAGACTCCCTGTGTTTTCAGGGATGAGCCCAACTCCCCTCATTCTGAGAGTTTCAACATCACTCCCTTTCTCTCCCCAGCTGCATGCTCTGGGTTAAACAAACAGATTTGAACATCTTGTGAGAAACCCAGATCGCATTCTCATACTGAACATTTTCTCCTCCGGTGTTTAACTTTGGAGAAAAGTTTCATCTGTAGAACTGAGCTGTTGCCATCTGTAGCAAAGATTCACCGCCCATAAGGACGTCTTGAAGCAGAGCTGAAACTGGGCCTCCTTCTTCTGGCTCCATTATGAGTCCGCTCGCCCAGCTGAAATAAAAGGACAAAAGTTCTGGCCAAAAGCCTGCTGGTCACTGTGTGTGTTTGTGTGTACCAGCTGGTTACATCTGGTCCAGGAGGCCAAAGAGGGAGGCTGCTTTCACCCACCTCTAAAGATCAGTTACTAATCCCTGTTTCCCAGAAGTCTGTGTTTATGTCAGAGGGAGAGATTTGTAAATGGGATGTCTTCCTTTAATGCAAAATTCACACGTTGAGGGTTTTTATACTTCCATTTGGGTGATATAGAGATTTTGTTTTTTACGGTATGTGACTTTTTGGGGAGTGGGAGTTGTTCTATAGCTTTTATTTTAAGTTGGTGGTTTATTCCCTTTGTCTTTTTTCTGTACGTCTTCTCGTTTTCATTCCCGGTCTTACCATTGGGGCAAAAATGTCCATCAAAAGACAGCTTTGCTTTCTGTCCAAGCAACGTGTAAAAACAGATTTGAAAAGAAAAAGAAGTTGTCAGATATCTGAATATCAGGGGAAATCATGACCTCCATCTTCATGAGACTACCTTAGAAAAACAGAGTCTTCAGTCAGAGGCTTCTTCAAATTCACTGCAAAACAGACTGCTCCAGGACAACTTTTCTGCCGACAGCCATCAACATCTACAATAACTATTTGAAGAATTTGAATGAAGACATTACAACAATATTTAATTTCCCTTTGGGATCAATAACGTATATTTGAAAATGAACTTTGTTGGAAAGTTATGAGAGCTGATTAGCTAATTTAGGACAAATTTCAAGCAAATATATCCTTTGGTGATGCTGTGGTATCTTTTTCCTTTGTCTTGTAGGTATTTCTTGTTTTACTATGTTGCCAACATTTAACATACTTTCATAAACGTTTCACTTGTGTTATGTTTTTTTTTCATTTACGGATGTCTGCCTATTGAGTTTTATTTTGTCGATTTTACATAGTTTGCGTTAATTGAAAGTGAACACTGCTTTGAGGCAGATTCCTGTAACATTACCTCTTATCTTTATACTGAACAGATTCAGGATGACAAACCCTTCAGGAATCTGGACTGAACAAGAGAAACTGCTGCCTAAGTGCTTTATCTCAGTTCAGTCATTCAAACACACTTTATCCTCCAAGTTCTTCCAAATCTTCTCGCCTCTCTTTTTATATTTCCTCATAAAACACCCTGCTCGCCACTCTCTTTGGCGTTGCCTTGTGTTTGCTTTAGGATGCGTGTTCAGAGTTCACATACGGAGTTGTCTGGCTTGGGACACACGCAGAGCGAACCAACTATTTAACAACAGCTGACTGCTGTATTTACATTACAGCTGGGGACACAACCCCCTCTTCAACATAAAAACAAGCTGAGTGAGAACTGTCTTCTGGATCATAATTGCCTTTATTGATTAGTCAGAATGTATTGACTGGAAATACTGGAAGCTCTAGATCAATCCCTCAAACTTTTGCAACCCAATGACCATTTAGCCCATTTAAAAAACACTTAACTTGAAATTGCCCCTTCAGTATGTACAGCCTGAAAATAAAATATTAGTCTCTTTACTCACTTATTCTTGTTTCCTTTGTTCATTTTAAGAAATATTGTTTATGTTTTATAAATGTGACTCGCCAAAATAAAATCATGAACACGTCAACTGGGGACGTTTTGAGTTATTTACAGATGATGAAAGTTTATATTCTTAGCTTTCAAATAATCAAAAACACATGGAAATCAAAACAGTTCCTCACTGCAAGTGTTGTGTGCTTTAATAACATTTTAGGACTATTTGTGATTTAGAAGACAAGAAAAGAAAAACAGACTTAAGTTGTGTTGGTGAAAACAGAAGTGTTCTTTCAGCCATTAGATAGCCAACATAAATAATTTAATTTTAGGTGTTAAGATGCAGTTAGTCAGCGTGGGGTGCAGTGCTCCTCACTGCCTCGTTACAGTCGTATCTCATTCAGCATAGACCGAGATCTGCTACATATGCAGAACTTTTGTTCAAAAACAAAAGTTCTGCAACTCACCTTGAGAAACTGTCCAGCGGTACCTTCAGTTTTTCTTTTTAGTGACCCTGTTTTAAGCTATTTATCTATTGTTATTATTTTTAAACACAATAATTTGATACGCTAATTTTGAGCCAACGTCACGGCAAATAAACTGATATTTACATGCGATGTTGTGCGGACCACAATGGGGCACCGGCAGGCCGCCAGTGGCCCAGTTTGAGAAAGACTAGAGGATCTAACCCTGCTGAAAGTGCAGCTGTCGCCTCAGCTGATTTACAGAAAAGCTCCAGACTCTCAAAATAACAACAAAACTGAAAACTGACGAGGCCTCAAATTACTCGTTTTTATATTGTAGGAACAATGCACATGAATTCATTTCGAACGTTTACCACTGACGTGAAAAAAGGTCAAACAAACAGAAAAACTCACTGGTTCTCTCAATATGAAGCGACTAACAGCATAGAGCAGAATTAGCTTCCTGTACAGATGTTTTCATTTACAGCGGCTGATTTAAACTCTTGGGCTGCGTCTGGGCCAAAGTTTGACTGCTTGAGGAGATGACGCAGCTCATTAATCAAAAATAATGAAAAACTGTAATGTCCTATGTGTAAATTAGGTAAGAGAGTTACAGAAATACTAATCAAGCACAGTCCTTCGAGATAATAGAAGGACCCATCAGAGCACTTTATTAGATCAGAAACAAATGTTTGAATCATTTTCACTTATCAAAACGTCACAGTGAACTGAAACATGACCATTTCTACCCCTATTTATACTGTGAATGACACTAAATTAAGACAATGTAATGTTTGAACAATTGAAATGAAAACTGAGGAAATGAGGTTCCTCCATTGTTCCACTAACTATAACAGTTAATTTCATCAGGACACAAGACATGTCTTCAAAAACTGAGCTCTTTGACCCTGAGGGCTTTTAAAACTGTAAACTATTTTTCTGTGGCTTTTTTTTTTGGGTGTAATTGCTTCTTCCTTTCAGCTCATGGTTGTAGGTGAAAAACTTTGGATTGACTCTTATCAGCTTCAGCAGAACCATCACCAGGTCTTTTACTTTTGTTTTGGAGATGATGTAAACAGTGGGCAGAGTACCCAAAAAATATACTCAAGTAATACGAACACTACTTCAACATATTGTTACTAAAAGTAAGAAGCAACCATCCACAAAGTTACTCAAGTGAGAGTAAGAAAGTATTTGGTAAAAACTCTACTCAAGTACTGAGTAACTGATCAAATTATCAGTAATTTAATATTTAAAAATTACATAATCAGAAGGACCAAAATATGATGTTAAAAAATTTTGTATTTTAAGGACAAAAATGCCAATAGTTTATGTAAATAACAAAATATTTTTAAAAAATGTTTCCAAATCTGTTTCTTTCAATATAAAACTTATAAACCTTTAATAAAAACTGCAGGTCTAAGTCTGGTGAATTTTTCTTCAAAACATGTTTGTTCTTCCTTCAGTGGGTAGAAAATCCAGAAATTGTACTGAAGAAAGAGTAGTGATCCTTCATGACAAAATTACTAAAGTAAAAGTAAAACATACAGGGTAGTAAAAATACTCCTAATAGAACATTTAAGAAAAAAAGTTACTTAAATAAATGTAACTGAGTAAATGTAATGAGTCACTACAGTAAGTTAGTAAGTTAAGGTTTTTTGATATCTGGAAATTAGGCTTTTCAAAAACCTCAGCAGATACTTCCCCTCACCTAGAAACCCCAGTGAAGCCCAGCCCGTTACTTAGCAACCCACATGAAGTCTTCCCCGTCACCTAGCAACCCAAGCTGAACTCCAGCCCATTAGTCAGCTGGTTTTAACGCTGCGTGCGCTTTGTAATGGCTCCGGGTAAAGACAAGTTTTTTGTTGTTTACGTACCATCCAGAAACCACTTGTTGCTTTCCCCATTCATAATGTTGAATTAGCAGGAGCTAAAGCTACTTAACAGAAGCTGTATAAATCGTCAGCTGTAGTATCACAGAAACGGTTGAACGATTTGCTGTTTTGTAAACATTCACACCTCAAAATTAGAAACTTTGCTCCCACTGTATCGACTAATTATTGAAGAAAATGTTCGCTATGTTTACATGAAAACTCAGTTCCCTTTGGTTGATCATGTTTTAGCAACTGTTGCTACTTTCTGTTAATTTGGTTGAGTTTGTTTTGTATCCTTCATTTCGCTTTCTCCCCCATGTGTTGCTGTCACCACTCCAACTTTCTTTCGTTAGCTACTTTAAGTCGATACACACATCGGCTCCCACACAGCAGCTGCCTGCACACACACACACACACACACACACACACGCCCCCCCCCCCACACACACAAATACAAACACATCGATTGAATTTACAGCTTGTTAGAAAACAGAGGGTTGTAAAGCACTGATGTCACTTCACCTCTTTTTTATGTTACGTAAAAAAACTCACGCGCACACACCCACACCCCCACACGCACAAACACACACGGCTCCCCCCCCCCCCCCCCCTCACACACACACACCCACACACACACACACACACAGAGAGGCTATAAAGTTATACAATCAGCCAGAACTGAATCTCAAAAGCTGCTGGCAGCTGTTGCACACTATAAATATGTGTTTACACTGTATGTTTTCCTTTTCAGAATAAATTATAAAACTTATTTTGTGTGTTTTTTCCCTGCCTTCCTGTACATGGAAAAATTAAATAAAAAAGTAAAAGTTTAACTTTATGGCTAAATATTTATGTATTTTCGAGTTTGGTTTGAGTAATCATATGTTTTATTAAATTAAAGGTAGATAAAATATCTGCAAAGCATGATGTTGAAAACCAATTGTTTTAAAAAGATTTAGAAAAACTGCAGCATCATTGTGCTGCCTTTAAAGACTTTTTAGCTTTGTTACGTGGAGATCCTTTTTTCTTTTCTTTTTTTTTTGGACATTTTAAGTGAGAATGTGTCATTGATTTGTAGCAGATTTAGAAACGTGTAAGGAAAAAGTCCTCTTCTTGTTCTTAATTTGTACCAGGGAGCTTTGACTGGAGCTCAAAGGACGGCTGATGTAACCAGAACAAAGTCGGTCTTCTCATGATTCACTGCTGTCTGATAACGCAGTGAATCACATACACACTGCGTCCCAGAGGAAAGACAGACCCTTCACCAAACACCACTTGACAGCCTTCAAAATAAAGCGCTTGCGTAACGACAGATGCCTAGAAGCTCGGAGTCTCCTCACAGTGATCCAGACTGAAGTCGGGTGACTTTCTGTGTGTTTGGTGTGTACACTTGTGTTTGTGTCTTCACGTCCTCGAGCGTCGCTTGCATCTCTCCTGACGTTCAGCTGAGCCCAGCAAGGTTGTTTGACTTTAAAAAGCAAGCTCCGCAGCACCAAAACAAGTCAGAAGAAGCCATGTTTGAGCTAAAAATGAAAGGAAACAACCAAAATACAACAAAAACACAAAATCCCACCAAGTATCTTTGGCCTAGTTTCTAGCACAAACATCTTAATGCAGTTGAAAAAAGACCAAACTAACTTATAGATAATCTTTAAGAAAGATATAGGAGCGTGTCTCAAGTCAGTAATTCCTTATTATTGATGAAAAGGTTTTAGTTCCACTGGCAGATTAATTAAATTTTAACAAGGAAAAGCATCTTTTTCTATGTGAACTTCTCAGTCAGTGGAACTAAAACGTTTTGATCAATATTAAGAAATTATTGATTGAAAACAAGCTCCTATATCTTGCTGAAACTTAATCAAATGTATTAAGATATTTGCGTTAGAAACTAGACCTAAATTACTTGTGTTTTTGCAGTAAAGGAGTTTTCTTTAGAATTTTTTTACAGGATAATTTCCTTTAGATTTATTGCTATATTTTGAGAAATGATTAAGTCATTTTGGCAGAGAAATAACACTTACTGTAAACTTGTTCATCTTATCTCAGTAACATTTTGTAGCTTTCGCTACATGGTGGTACAAGGCTACTCTGAGCTCTGAACACTCACACTTTGGCAAAGATCTTTGTTCAGGAAAGACAGCTTATCTACAAATTTACTCCTTTTTTCATAAGAAAAATATATTCAGTGCTTTCCAAGCTTGCTTTCGCCCACACCAGATTAGAGTTTTGACACCAATGTGGCCTCTGCAAAATTGGGTTCAGAATGTTTGATGCCAAACTGGTTCAGATTTCATTTGGTAAACTAGAACCCCTGCATGTCATTTTGAATGTTAGCAAATAAAGATCACATGTGGGGCTCCTCAAGGCTCTAATGCTGGGCCACTTTTATTCAACAGCTATAACTTCTCCTATCTTAAAGTGTATTAAAACGTGATTCCAAAAAGGCAAAAGTTGCAGATTTAAGGTTAGAGAGCATTTAGCTAATCACCATAAACCAGTAAACAGTCCTGACCAAAACCAAGTAAATGTATCCAATTACAGCAGTTATTAAATCACCGTATGTCTTGAGTGTAAATATATTTCAGAGTTACTTCGCAGATATGAACCATTTAGTTTTCTTGTTTTTTTTAACAGACTTGTTGATGTAATGTTCCCAGGATCAGAATTAAATAAATTGAAATGTGCAGTTAGTTCCTTTAAATCATTTAAAACATTAAATGATTTATTAATGTGTTTTAAATTTGTATCTTAATCTTAGTTTCTGTGTTAATTTTAATTATGTTTTATTTCTTAATTAATTCTATATTTTTTTTGCCTTTTATTACCTTCTATATCATTGGTGCTACAACTCAAACTCCTCCAGGTTTCAGCTCTCGGTACCAACATACCACACGTCTTTATTACAAATATTCTTTATTTCTCAGAGTATAACAGATCTGTACAAACACATCCTCCTTCAACTGATATTTCCAGGTTAACGACAAGCTTGACATGAACAGATTGCAGCAGCGTATTGTCTGTTTTTATTTTTTAACCAGTGAAAACAGGAGTGGTGGATCACACAGGCCGCGGTCGGCTGGTTTTCTGAAAGAGGCTCTGAGCTGGTGGCCCCTGTAAGATCTGTAAATCAGATTAGATTAAATTTACACGGATCAGATATCTGTTTTTGGTTGAACTCACAGAGTCACAGGACATAGACTGGGACGGACTCAGAATGGGCTTACAGTGGCAGTAGCCCAGGGCTCCACAACTCGGGGGCCCCAAAGATTTTTGTAATGAATTAATGTTTTACATTGTAGCTTATATAAAACTCATAAGCCCATCTGAAATGTGTTGTTTTGGTATTTTTTGACTGATATTAATGTTAATGTATACAAAACTCCAATATTTGAAAATTCTGAACTTATAGTGCATCTATTTGGGACAAACATGGGGCCATCTCACATGGGAGGTTTTAAACCTGTTGATGTTTAGACCTACCCATTCATCACCTGTAATTTCCATGTGTAAGATGCTTGTTTTTTGTGTGTGTTTTTTGGATAGGGTACCAAAACCAGCTCTAGCCCCGGGCCCTTATCCTTCTAAATTCGGCCCTGGACATAGATGAATACAATGACCAGATTCATTTTGTGCCCTAAATCAGACGTATTTATGTGTATTTTTGTGTATTTTTGTGTCACTTTGCTTCACATCCAATGAGACCAAAACACCAGCTGGCTGACGCCGCGTCTCTGAGTCACATATCAAACATCGCCAGCGTACAGCGGAGGCCCGTCACAACAACACCCAGTGAATCAAAGTCACAGATTTATGAAGTTTTAGCTCTCACACAGTTCTACAAACCTCAACAACAGCAACAAAGAATAATCATGCTTTCCTTTCAGCAAAACAGAAAAACCCCAACATTCATCACATCTGTTTTCTGTCTCCACGTTCAGATGGCCATCTGCTCTACGTTACGAAGCCCTTCGTCTGGCATCCTGCTCCAACGCCGCGCTGCAGCAACCACCTGAGAAGAAGTCAAAACGAGGGAAACCCTCTAACCTTTCGTAGCCTCAAAAGTTGGCGTCACAAGTGAATTTGTGCCAGTGTTGTAGCGCGTTGTGTTGCTTTATTATTATCATTTGGGATCAGAGTAGCTTCTGTGGTAATTGAATAAAGCAGAATCTACGGGATCACAGTATTTAAAAGTTTAAAACATGAGCATCTCATCTTAAGGTCATTTTAAAATACAAGTCGGGCGTTTTCTGCTGATTGACACGGAAAGACAAGAGAGAACAACATGATTAACGCCACAGTTCTGCTAAGACGTTTAAACCGGAGTGAATTAAATACAAAACTAACTTCTGTTAAACTTGACACAGGAAATGCCAGCTATCATAAGAGTGTGTGACCTTTAGCCCACTTAGCTCCACAAGACAAATAGCCTATTATGCCTTTTCTCCCTGCAACACACAAAGCATTTGCTATCAGCAGTTAAACATCGACACAGTGAACCCATTGAGTTGCATTAGAAACAGCAGTAATTAAGCCAAAACTGTACGAAAATATACACATTTGGCATTTAAGATTTTCTTTTTTTTTTTTTTTTACTTTTATTTGTAAATATGTTTTACCCAGAACTATTCAAGTGGCAGGTTTAGCTTCACCTGGTTCAAATTCTGTAAAACAAAATCTCATATTAATCACTTTTTGCTGTCCAATTATTAATTTAAAAAATAGTCAATAGATCAGCTACATTTTTATTGATATTAAGTTGATTAAAAAGGGCTGAGCTTTTTACAGGCTTGTATTTTTTTTAGTTGCAGATGCATCCTGTGCTACAAGTAAAATAATGCTATTACTGCATTTCAGGCAATAAAATGTTTACCTTTTTATTTAAAAACAAACTTAAAATGTTTGTTTATTTGCATCTTTTGATCCATTGTTATCCCCTCTATTGAGTTAGAGGAGCTGGACACAAATGCCCACCGCACTTTTTAGATTTTCATCTGTTGAAACAAACTGAAACGATGATTTACGTTTGTTCTTCATATCAATGTATCACTGTGTCTTGGTTTGTCGCAAAAAATAGAAAACATTAAAGTTTGTGGTTTTCATTTGATAAAACATTAGAAAGAGAAAAACACCAAGTTTATAATAATGTCCAGTAATATAACAAAGAAAATTGATTTTTCTTAAGAAACAAAGATAGCAAAATGCATTATGAATTAATTATTGCTAATTTTAGATTTAACCATGGAGGATCTGATTCAGCAAACGCTCATAGTCAAGTCTGAAAGGATAAATCACATATAGCAGTGGAAATGTTTGAAACCACTTTGTTTAAGCTACAAGTCCAACACATGTAGAAGAAATGATCCCGTTTTCACAGCTAACCAACCTGAACCGGCATGGCTCTGTTTTCACTGTCAGTCCTGATGAGATTGAGAGGAAAAGATGATAAATTACCTTCCAATATAGAGACATGAAATAGTTTGTTTGCTGATACAGAAAAAAAAAAGATATGAAGAATGTGGGTTGTTTGGAAATCTCAGTTTTGATCAAAGCGGGAACAGTTTGTGTCTTCTGATAGGACAAAAATGTGCATGAGTTCGTATCAAGATTAGATATGATTTGAGCGCTTGCATAAAAAAATACAGCCTGGATTTGGTACAAATTGTTCTGTTTAAGACCAAACTATAAGCTGATTCATAATCAAAACTGACCGTGTAAAATCAGGATGTGGTTACTCAACGAGTCCTCTCATCAGAGTAACAATGGCTCTGAATTAACGTAAGGACGGACTTGTTTTGACTTCATGTGCGTCTGGTGATCTTGTCTGGGTCATAAAATCCTCCGTGACCAAGTCTGGTCTGAGGGCGACTCTCTTTCTCTCAGCAGCTCTTTCTGATCTTATTTTAAACCAGTCCAGAATTGGGAACAATTGACAGTGTGTTGTTTGTCTTAGATCATCGATTATAATAATTACATCCAACAAAGATTCCAGTTTTCCTCTGGGATGCATAAAAAGGCAGGATTTTTCCTTAGTATTTTTGGACAAGAAATCCAGAGAAAAGCGACCTGGATATGACTGTCACATCTTTTACTGGTCCCAGAACAGAACTGGTGTTTAACCAGTCTGAGTGAATAAACACCAGAGAATCCTCCAGGCGACTCAAAGCTCAGTAGTAAATCTCATCCACAATATTCCACGTTCCAGTCAGGGTTTTATATAGTTCTCTTTAAAACTCCAGCCCAGAATCAGAGCCGGATCCAGTCCCAGGTCTGCTCTACGCCACGCAGCAGTACCGTTTCCACCAGGACTTAGACAGACTCTTCATCTTGTCCGGGGTCTGTCTCGCCTTTTTTCGGTGCTTCTGTTTGCCTCTCGAGCGTTTCCGTGAGCCGTATTTCTGCAGGCTGGCCAGGATGGCCGTGTCGAACACCTCCTTTAGGTTCTTCTGGGTCAGAGAGGAACACTCCATGTAGGCCACCGCTCCGATCTCCATGGCACAGTCCCGGGCATCCGAAGGGTCCACGGGCCGCTCCCGGTACTTCGCCAGGTCGATGAGCACCTGGAAGGAGTCGACAGCGGTTACCTTGGAGAATTATCCCCACTCCACAAACTGTTCCACATTTTGTCACATTAGAACCACAACAGTTTGTGACAAGCCATGAGGAAGGAACAACCTTTTAGTCAAAATGCTAAATGTGGCTAACAACTAACAATGCAAATTCCCCTGGACAATATGACTCACATAATGTAAGCATTTCCTATATTGATAATTATTGAATAGGGTTTTTTTTTGTTTTAAATGTCTGAAATACTGCCAGTTTTACAGGGTTTTTTTGTTGTATTTTTAAGCAGTTATAAGGCGGCGCCAGTTACTCAACAGGCTGTTGCTAGGTACCCAAAGAGTGAGTGAGTTGCTAGGTAACCAGAGAGTGAGTGAGCTAGTTGAGCAGCTAAAGCCTTTCCTCTGCCTACATGCTAAAAAAAACTTTGCCTGAAAACTGCCTCCACTACTTCGTCTGGACTTTCTCCCACTGAAATTGATTTCTCCAGTAGAATTCAACCAATCAGCGAACAGAAGGAGAACTTGTGACCAATGACTTTGATTTTCGGGGCTGAGTTAGAATTGTAGTTTGCCTGTAGTTTAACCGGTGGCAGTGTTTGCTTTGTTTCCAAATGTTGAATTAACAATAATGTTTGCATGGACTTTTCTCTCTTCGCAGTGGAGGTCAGTTGTTTACAGCGCAGGGAATATCCAATAAGCTTCTTAGCGTTGATCTGGCGCATTAAAGACGTCACGGACAAATGTTAGCAATTGGGTAAAATTTAAAACTTCAACAGAGATCACTATGACAACGTCTTAGATAAATAAAAAAAGAGTAACTTTCTGGCAAAAAAAATTCTGACATTTTCTAGGAAAAAACTGGGAAATTTTCAAGATTTTTTATGAAAACAAATTCTGAGATTAATGTCAAAATGTCTGAGTTATTTTCTAGCAAATTTTTACTTTTCAAACTCAGAAAGCTCCAGGTGTTTTTTCTAAATTTCTGAAATTAATCTCAAAACTTCAGTTTGTTTTTTAGCAATTTTTGACTTTTCAATTTTTATTTATTTTTTTGCTATTTACAATGGGCCAAAAAAAAAAAAGTCACTGTAGAAACAACTATTTCTGTACTTAGCAAAGCATTGGACAAGGGGCTAACCAAAAATCTATTTTCCAGGCTTTTGTAACTCTAAAAAGGCTTCCAGTTCTCATCCAGATGTGTTTATATTTCAACTATAGCACCATCAGAAGCAGTATTTTTCTTGTTGTGTTATTGTTTGAGCAAAACTGCGTACCTTGACGTCTTCTCTGAGGTCACACTGTGTCCCCACCAGAACGAGGGGAGCGAAGGGGGCATGTTTACGGATCTCTGGGACCCATTTTTCTGGAACGTTCTGGAAGGAGGCGGGACTGACGACGCTGAAGCACAGCATGAAGACGTCTGCACTGGTGTAGCACAGCGGACGGAGCCTGTCAAACTCATCCTGGAGGACAGAAGGGACGAAACCAAAACCACATCAGGCAAACTTTGGTTCAATGACGGAGATTCAGACAAAAACAATCTGCATGCATTTTCTAGAGCTGCCTTTTTGTGAAATTAAAATCACACATTTCAATGTCCTGCGACAGACTGGCGACCTGTCCAGGGTGAACCCCACCTCTCGCCCGGGACGCAGCTGGAGATCGGCACCAGCAACCCTCCCGACCGCATTAGGGACGAAGGGTGTTCAGAAAATGGATGGATGGGTGGACATTTCAATGTATTTAATTGAAGCTGCATATAATAGAACAGGGGTCAGCAACCTTTTCATTTTCGATTTTCCCCGTTGCAACAAAATAAAATGCTTAGAGGCGCAAAAAGAGACGTAACTGATGTAAATCTGTGCTAAATGAAAAAGCAGGGAATTTTAGACTGATCTCAGACCTTCAATTGGTGTGAAGTATGAGAAATGTAAATATTTAATTTATAGCCACAACATGATATTTTTTATTGAAAGATGATTTAATTTGATTATTTCTCCTGGTCTCTCAAAAACTCTTCCTTCTCGTCCTTGTAATCCTTTCTTCATCTGTGGTCATATTTGTGATGATAATATTGTTTATTCCCTTTATTTCTGTGCATACATCTTGTATTTACATGTTGACAGATTAAACTCTTGTACCATCATTGACTAGGAAGGATTTCTTTTCATTTCTAAAGCTCTTCATTTTCCCCCTGTGAGTTTTAAAGTATCTGTTTCTCTTATCAAACACGTGAAGCTCGGCATACCGGGCATATCTGAGTTTCTTTCAGCCGAGAACAGCGGTTTCAAAACCTCCAACCAGAAGCTGCTTGTCCCACATGATACGGATCTTCTATCTTCTAAAGACAATCATCTGCTGCAGCTGTGGACAAAATGACATCACTTCCTGCCTATGAGGGTTTGTTTTCTTTCCAGGGAAAGACCCATCAAACACAGCTTCCTGGACAAGAACTGACCTCACTTAAGACATTTTATAATCCCACTACACTTTGATTCAGCTCTGTTTGCTCTTTAGCAGTAAAACTAGAGGAAAACTCATCTGCCACTGTGTGAAAACGTCCCAGTGGACGAGACGGGGAAAACCATTCGATAGCACAACCTCACAGTGTCCTATTTCTGCTCCAGACTTTTTTTTTATCCCTTCCCTTGTGGGTCACACACATCCTGTGTTGCTTCATAGCACCAAACCTTAACAACTTTAAAATGGAAAAAAAAAAAACATAAATGGGTGCCATGTAAGCTCTAACAACAGAATAAAGTCCAGCACATTTATAAAATCTAAATTTGTTTTATAATTTTGTCACATTAAAACGCTAAAGTTTAACTTGTTTTATTGAGATTTGATTAGATTCTTTAGTAGTGAAAGGAAAATCAAACATCCTTATTGACATGTTTGAAAAACCTGAAAAAGTGACTTTAAAAGTCACAGTAACAAATTCTGCTGGACGATACATTTTTCCACAATGTATCGCGATAAATGATAAAATTGGTGTTTTGAGAACATTCTCAAGTAATATAATGATAATGGTAAAATAATGCAAGTTTGCCCTTTAAAATATCAATAAACTTTTGTAAAGAACACTTAATGACGGAGCGAGAAGATGTTTATGTATCCAAAATAGATAAACACAATCATCAAAAACAATAAATAAAAGAAAAACCACACACAATCAAAACAATAAACAAAACAAAATCTCTGTAGACAAACTTCCTGTTCAAAAAAATATCAATTATTGGGCTCAGTTTAATTTATTATGCGAATAATTGATTTATAGCGGCCGGTTAAATGTGAAATGTCTTTGTATTCAGCCCCCTTTACTCTAAAACCCAAAAATAAAATCCAATGCAAACAACTAACAACCCTAATTAATAAACAATCCACCTTTCAGTAATTTAGTCTCAGTCAGAGAAAAGCACAAAAAAAGAGACACAGCAGACACTGATACTGTGTGGAAGGCGCTACCACAAAACATGGTGGTGGCAGCATCATGCTGAGGGGTTGCTTTTCTGCCTCTGGTCAGAGTTGAAGGTAAGATGGATGGGATTAAACACGGCCGGCGCAATTCTGCAAGAAAACCTGTTAGAAGCTGCAAAAGACTTAAGGCTTTTATGAGGGTTTTATGTGATAGAACGGCCTAGTCAAAGTCCAAACCTAAATCCAAGTGAAAACCTATTCTCACGTACAGATGCCACACTTTTAAGATTTTCATCTGAAAACTTCGTCTACGTCCATTTTAGAGCGATGAATTAGAAATGTTAGAGTTTGTGGTTATAATGAGACGAACGTGAAGAGGCTGAGGGGCGTGAATACTTCTGTAAGGCGGTGTGTGTGTTTTCACTCACCTGTCCTGCTGTGTCACACAGCTGCAGTTTCACCGGCTGTCCGTCCACTGACACCACCGCTGAGCAAACACAGAAATCATTCAAATGAAGCCAAAAAAAGAAACATTTTATTAAAGAAATGAACTTTAAATCCAAATATCATAAGATAAAAAAATAATATGCAGTAATTATTAATATAGAGTTATGATATGTGTTTAAATTCACATTTATGCTTACAGAGACACTGACATGTTTGGAGTATTTGTTAAATAATTACAGCTAAAACTAAAATAAAAGCAGATTCGATTAGATCAGATTATTCTTCATAAAGTTTTTCCTCGATCCACTAGTTACATTTACTTTAGTACTTTTGGTACTAAAGTACTTTTTACTTTTACTTGAGTAAGGTATATCTACTCTTGAGTAAACTTTCTGAATTTTCTACGCACTGAATGAAGAACAGAGATATTTTAACCAAACATTCACCAGACAGACACACACCTACAGATTTTGTTAAACTTTCACAAGTTTTATATTAAAAGAATTAGATTTTTTTTCTTTTGTATTTTGTTATTTTATTTAGATTTATAATTTTGTTCTTTAAAATACCAACATTTCCACATAAGTTTGTATTTTTGGTCTGTCTGATGTAATTTGTAATTATTAAATGATTAATCGGTTAGCTTTTTTTCACCAAATACCTTTTCACTCTTACTTGAGTAATTTCTTGGATGGCTGTTTTTTACTTTAGTTTGAGTAAAAATATGTTGTCGTATCGCTACTCTTACATTTTTCGGGCTTTCTGCCCAGCTCTTCCTTTACCTGAGAAGTTGTCAAACGCCGTCGGGACGTACTCGGTGGGGTAGCCGTTGGTGGTGTAGCTGACCACCAGGCTGGTTTTCCCCACCGCTCCGTCCCCCACCAGCACACACTTCACCCGCCTCTCCGGAGCGGCCGCCCGCCGCGTCCTCCCCCCGGAGCCCTCGTCTCTGCTCCGGACCCTGCGCGGCGGGACGGGCGGCGCTTGGGCCACCGGCGCCGGCTTGTAGCCCTCCTGGCAGGGAGAGGAGGGCGACATGGCGGGGATCAGTCCACCTCGGTCGGGTCAGTTTTCACTCGGTCCATTCTTTTCCTCCACGGGGTCTAGTGACAATAAGCTGTCCGCTTGCTCTGGGCTTCCATGGTTCGAAACAGAAAACCAGCCTGAACTTTTCTCTCTGGGGACTCTGGACCACAAACCACAAAATCCCGATTTAAAAGAGGAGATTTAACTATCATTCAGTTGCAGTGAGTGTCCGTCCGGCAAACAGACCCGTCCCAAATCAAACTCCCCCTCCGTGACATCACTATGTTGAGCTCTGTGTGTGTGCGTGTGTGTGTGTGTGGGGGGGTGGGCGTGTGTGGGTGTGTGCGTGTGTGTGTGTGTGTGTGTGTGTGTGTGTGTGTGTGTGTGTGTGTGTGCTCCTATTTGCTCTGGTTGTGAATAAGCCTGTTGCAAAAAGCAGTATATTTACATTAATCGCACGAAAAATCAAAATGATTTTGATCATTCTGATCATTTCTCGATCATTTCCATTTTGATGATTACGGTAATATATTTAGAATGTATGACGTCATAATCCGTTTCATATATGGTTTTGGTTGTTTGTGGTTTTTATTGTTTTTGGTCGTTTTATTTATTTATTTTGAATATTTAAAATATCTTCCAGAGTTAAGTGTTCTTTTCTAAATGGAAGTTTATTGATATTCAAAAAGGTCTCGAAAAAACAATATTATCATTTATCGCAATAACTTCTGGAAAATGTATCTTTCTGCTAGTAGTTCCCTTACTCATTAATCCAAATGCATCTCTAAAAAATTTTATTAATTTATTTAAATATGAATCATCCAGTCACTATTTATGAAATATATTATTATTGAGCGTCTACTACAAAATCCATCTCATTATTTGACTAATTATTTCTATCTCATCACTAGAAATGAACAATAATTACTGATCAAATTAAGCCCAGCTGAATTTGATTTTTATACAACAGACTCATAATTTTAATAATACCTTCTTAAAATATATATTTTTTTCAATGTAAAATAAAGTGGTAACAAGCATTTGTAATAAACAACTAAAGATTCGTGATACAACATGGGTTTTTCTTTTTTTGCCTTGCTGAGATCTAACTTTTCCTGTTTAATTGCGTGGATTTTAACCCCATTTTCTTGCTGTATGAAAATAATTCTTACTCAAAATTTAAGTTAGTAGGTTTATATGTGTGATTAGGTTGTAAACAGTTGAAGTAGTTTGTTTTGATTAAAATTTCTTTAAATTTTTTCTTATTCATTTACTATGTTTTTTTTGCTAAAGATGCTTTAATTTTACACAAAGATTCATGCAGTTATGTTGTATAACTGTGATGTTTCTTATTTTTGTTTTTCACCTGTCATAAACATTAGAAAGTTTGAGAACAGTGGGTTCCTGGAACTAAATAGAGACATTTTGTATAATTACCCAACATTTTTGTTTGGACTTTGGCCGCTTTGGCTCATAATTATCTGAAGTTTTTTTTTGTGTTTTTTATAAATATATTTCCAACCAAACAGCTTTCTTAATTTTCAAAAAACTATGTGTTTTTGTGTGTTTTATCTAATATTTATTTATTTGTTTGTTTGTTTCATCCAACACTTCACTTTCCCCTCAAAATTTCACTTAAAATGGCTTTCACTCGTGTTTACTTGCTGGATTTTTATACAAAACTTACAAACTATAAACACTTTAAATTACAAAATCCAGCAACATTAAGATCAAACTTAAGTTAACTGTGATGAAATTTTGTTTACAATTCAGTCAGGTTTTCGTTTCACAAATACTTCCGGTAGTTTACAAATTTAGGTAATTAATACTTCTGTGATAAAATGAGTATTTTTTTATGTATGGATTCATTTTGATGGTTAAAATCTTCACTAATTAAAGAGAAGAACGGCGCCATCTAGTGGACGATGCTAATTTAAAC
The DNA here is from genome assembly GCF_019740435.1 of Gambusia affinis. Lineage (NCBI taxonomy): Eukaryota > Metazoa > Chordata > Actinopteri > Cyprinodontiformes > Poeciliidae > Gambusia > Gambusia affinis. The sequence goes on along the minus strand of NC_057869.1, from coordinate 12,235,609 downwards.
GTTCACCGCGGAACTAAACCGCTGCTAATGTTTCCTCACGGAGAACTTTCGCAGTTGTATCAGCATGTGTTGTGAGAATTTCTGAAGAGGAATCTTTGCCTTCTCGTTGTCAGTGGGTTGTTTTGATTAAGTTAGTTTTTAGAACTGGAAAGCATGTCATCTCCCGAGGTGGTTCTGGGTTTCCTTGAAGAAGCAGAACCGTGGCGGCTTCAGTCTCCGCAGTTCCCCAGCAAGGTCGGAGGGAAGCCGGCGTGGCTCAGCCAGACGGGCCTGCCCCTTCAGTCCGATCTGGAGTGTGAGAAATGCGGGCTGCCCATGGTCTTCCTGCTGCAGGTCGGTACCTGGAGGTGTAAAACCTTCCAAGACTCGTTAATTATTGTCATTTTTTAGAGAAAGACGTTGTTAGTTTTTATTTATTTTTTGTTGTTGTCGTTCTCTTAATTAATTGGTTGTTTATTTTGTAGATCAGTACCTATGTTTGTCAGTCTGTAATGTTTGTATTGTATGCACTAATTGGTGAATTACTAATACTAATAACAATAAAACAGAGAATAATTTAGACATAAATAAACATTGTGATTATTCTAAACAGAGAGAAAATGGTCACAATAAACTCTTATTTTATTGTTTTGACACACTGTGACAGATTTCAAGTGTTTCTTTCTGTTCATTTTGGTAATTAACACACAACATGTCATTGCTAAAGAAGCCGATCACAACATGTTGTAGTTAAGTGGAAGGAAAAAGTGCAGGATTGAGAGATTACTAAGTTTCCGGAAGATTCACAGTGTACAGATGTATCCAAGACAAGGGCTAAGACTGTCACATTTCATAGAAATCCACTTCCAATCCAGAAACAATTTAAGAAGCTAACTACAAACACCTTAATAAAATAAAAAAATAAAAAACTATTTTGGCTTAATTGAATAAAGTTGTTTTTTTTTTCATTTAAAACTACTTTGCATTTCATTTGGAATCAAGTTCTCGGAATTTGAATAAATAATGGAGAGTCATAATCCAAGTTGCGTATAGTCCAGTCAAAAGTTTCCACAGTTTAATTAAAAAGAAAAAGGGCAAAACGTGTCCTGACAACTTTAGAGAGCTTCATGATTCCTGAGACGAACATGTCATTTTCTCTTCAACGTTGAATTGTACCATGTGGTCGTTTCTGCAGGTGTACGCACCCATTTCGGGTCAGGACAGAAGTTTCCACAGAACGCTTTTCCTGTTCTGCTGTAAAACTCCTGAGTGTTACTCCCACAACGACAGCCGCTGCTTGAAAGGTGTCTGCTGCTATTACAACGTTTCTATTTTATCATTTCTCACTTTATCCGCGTTCAACAAGTCGGCGCTTCTTACTGAATTTCTCTTCATGTCACTGTTGGTTTATTCGGTGCCATTCCAAGCTTTTTTTTGTGAATGATTTCTCCTTCACATCAGTTTTCAGAAGTCAGCTACCCAGGAAGAATGAGTTCTACCCCTACGACCCTCCTCCAGGTTTGTTTGAAAGATTCTTTGAGTTTTTATGGTGTATTTAGGAAACCACATTGAAAAATTAGGACCTTTTTTGCATGTTTTGGAATGAAAATGAGCCGTTTTAATTGCCTTTCGAATGCTGAGTCATTCTACGGACATTTCGCCGTTACCTAGCAACCCCAGCCGGCTCTAGCCCGTTACCTAGCAACTCAAAGGGAGCTCCAGTAAGTCTTGTCAGCTGGTTTTACCGCTGTAAGCGCTGTTACAATTTGCTGCTGGAAAAGAGAAAAGTTTCGTTGTTGACTTACTCCAAAGGGGGTTGTATCATTGCGCATTTTGTGTGCCGCCATTTTCACGACGAGTGTAAATGTTGATTTGGGGGAGCGGCCAACAGCAGCAACTTATTTGGATTTAAAGTGACAGCTCATTCTGAAAGGAGCTCAAAATAGGCAGAACTTAGCAGACAAAACTCATCTAAGAGTGATTTTGTGATTTAAAAAAATGAAATTAACGTGTTTTTTTTGTTTTTTGTTTTTTACAGCCCATTCAAATTCAGAAATACTTTATTTAATTTCCCCAAAGGAAAATTGAACGTTGTTGTAACTTATATTAATTTAAAATTCTTCAAAACATTCTCACAGATGGTGATGGCTGTGGGCAAAAAGATCTCCTGTAACAGTCTGTATTACAGTGTATTTGAAGAAGCCTCTGACTAAAGACACTCTGTTTTTCTAAAAGTCTCATGAAACGGATGCTGAGTTAGCTATTATTCAAATTCAGTTAAATTCAAGAAATACTTTATTAATCCCAAAGGGAAATTACATGTTTCTGTAACTCATTAATTCAGATTCCTCAGAGTTATTGAAGATGGTGATGGCTTTTGGCAGGAAAGATATCTTATAGTGTTTTGTATTACAGTGAATTTTACGGTTCAAGGAATCGTAAAAGATCACCTTTGAGTAAGGGTCAAAAGTTCAGGCGCTAACATTTTTTCAGTACCTTAGATAATAAAATAATCCCACCCAAATAAATTTTCATCATCTGTAATATTTGTCTTCATTGTGTCCAGATGATGAACCACAGACCGTCTCTAAAGAGGACAACAACATTTTATCCCGCTCAGGAGTCAAGCTGTGCTGGGTGTGTGGTTGCCCTGGAAACAAGGCCTGCTCCCGCTGCCACACTGTAACCTACTGTGGTAAACACCACCAGACTGTCCACTGGAAACACTCCCACAAGAAGGAGTGCCTCAGCGCAGGTACAGGTCCACCCAGAAGGCCAGAACCGACCCCCCAGCCTGGAGGATTGACCCGCTCTGCTACTGTGTCTCTCTGAGTGTAGCTCTGCCCTCGGCTTCTGCCTCCCCCTTCCTGTTCCCCGAGTCTGAGCTCGTGACTGAGCCTGAAGAGGGAGGGGAGGAAGGAGGTGACGCACAGAGAGGAGGAGGAGAAGAACAGAAAAGTACTGAAGGTCCTTCCTTATCTGACAGTAAGTTTTCAACCGTGTTTGACACAATTAACCGGGTTAATAGTGATTAATCAATTATTGAAATGATCAACTAATTTAGTAATTGCTTAATCACTAACTGGAGTATAAAGGCTCAAAAAAGGCTGTTTGCTGAAGAACATCATATGCAGAGAAGTAATTAAGACAAAATTGTACAAAAAATACATACACTTTGCATTTTAAATAAAAAAAATTTTTAAGTTTTCTATAAAAACAGTTCTGTAAAAACTTAAGAGCCCACTGCACTGAACCCATTGAAAACCTCCTGGTTATTTCACCAAATATTAATTTCTGAGTTAAAACATTAGTATTGTTGTTTCTAAATGAATATTAACTTGTTTTCTTTGCGTTATTTGAGGTCTGAAAGCTCTGCATCTCTTTCATTATGTAGACCATTTCTCATTTTCTGATGATAAAAACTAAATATTTGGCTGGAATTTCAGAGACACGTTGTCAGTAGTTCATAGAATAAAAGAACAATGTTCATTTCACTCAAACATAAACCTAAAGAGTAAAATCAGAGAAACTGATCATTTTAAGTGGACTCTTAATATTTTCCACAGCTGTATGTTCAACCCAGATCTTCTCACATGGCAGTTTTAACTTCACCTAATTCAAATTATTTGTACAAATGTTAATAATCAGACCAGCCCCACAAAAATCTCTTATTAAGCACCTTTTGCTATCCAATCATTAATTGGTAATTAAAAAAAAAAATCACCAGATTAGCTTTACATTGTATTCATGTTAAGTCAGGCATGGAGAGCTTTTCACATGTTGATAAGTATTTATTTTATCTGTAAATCCATCCTTTGCTACAAATGAGCAAGCATTCACTAAATGTTATTGTACTTTAGGCAAAAAAAAAAGTGTATTTATTCAAAAGACCATTTACTGAAAGAACAATGCAAGTAAAGCACTACCGTAATTAAGCCAAAAATATATAAATGTTGCATTCAAATGTAATAAAAACACAAAAAAATCTTAATCTGTAATTATGTTCCACACTGATCTCCTCTACTGGCATAATGTTTAGCTTCACCTGGCTCAGATTTTGTCCCATTATTCACCTTTTGTTTTCCGGTTATTAATCTGTAATGCAAAAAATAGTCAATTAATTAACAAATGATCAAGAGTACATTAAATGTTATAGCATTTTTGGCAATGAAAGAATTACATTGTTTATTTACAAATGGATCATTGGATTAAGTGGTTAAACAAAAAATCTGCAGTAGAATAATTTCCTGCTGCTGTCCTGTTAGCTCTGGCAGAATCAGATCTGGAGGAGATGGCGTTGCACGAGACTGAAGACAACAAAGTGTTCCAGCGGTTCAAGAGGAAAATCGCCTCAGAGCCGCACCAGGTGCTAAATCAGCCAGGAGACTCTTTTCCTCTGTTTCCCTCTATGTACGCCCGACGCTGACAGTCTCTCACATGCAGGTGATTCGTTACAGTCGAGGAGGCCGACCCCTGTGGGTCTCATCCAGTCACGTCCCTGCAGAGGAGGAGATCCCACCATGCACCTGCGGCGCCAACAGGACCTTTGAGTTTCAGGTGGGTCCTGGTGTTGAAACCCCTTATGAGAGCTCTACATGCACTTTCTATGTAGTTTAGGACTGCAGATAATGATTATTTTAGTTATCAGTTAATCTATTAATTGTTTTTGACAATTAATTAAATTTTTTAAAAACTGGCACATTCCGCAGATTTTTCATTTTGTCTTTTTCGTACAATATTAGAAATAAATCAAAGATGCAATTAAACAATTCCCTTTTAAATAAGAAAACAAACATTTGTGCAATAACATAGCATTTCTTTAGTGAACGCTTGATTATTTGTTGCAAAGAATGTATATGCAGTTAAAAAAATTATTTCTGACATGAAATTCTCAGCCCTTTCTGTTTTTGTCACATTGCTGATCTGTTGACTATTTTTTGGATTAACGGACTAAAAATTCGAAAGCAAATAGTGATTAATAGTTTTTTTTTTGACAGCTAAACTACGCCACTTGACAAATTTTGAATGAACAGACAAATATATATATATTTCTATCTAAAAAAGGAATATATATTTTTGGACAACTTTGCCTTAATTACTGCTCTGAGTTTTGTGAATCTCTGCACTCAAGTAAACATTAATAGATTGCTAAATTAGTTTACAATAATCAATTAATCACGAATAATCTAGCTAATCCTTTCCGCCATAGTGAAGATTATAGCCGACAAAAATAACTAGGACTGAAATTGAGAAAATATTTTTTTATTAACTGAAATAAATAAAAGCGGTAATAAATAGGGAAAAACTATAACTAACCTGAACTATATAATACGTTTATAAAACTCGCTGAATCATACTGAAATTATAGATATAATACCTTTTATTTCGTCCACGGCACTTTTTTCTGCCGTTACAGCTGCTAACGCTGCGGTAAGGTTATTTTCCGAGCAGTCTCTAAACGCACCACGAACGTACCCAGACAAACGTTAGCGATTGGGTAAAGTTTTAAACTTCAAACAGAGTCCAGTCCTCCAGCAAAGCTAGCTGGCTCGTTTCTCAGTATGTTTGTTTGTCCAGGTGATGCCTCAGCTGCTAAACAGCCTCTGCGTGGACTCAACGGGAGCCAGCATCGACTGGGGAACCGTTACGGTCTACACCTGCTCGGCTAGCTGTAACCATGGAGACCAGTACCGCTCGGAGTTCGTCTGGAAACAGGACTTCAGCGCAGATCAACTGACTCAGCATAGAAACACGTAGTACAAATATGTTGGTTATAGTTGCAGAAAACAGAAGATAAAGTGCTCAAATTAACTCAACAGTTTCAAGTCCTTTGAGATTATTATTATTTCAATTTAAAAATAAAATAAGCTCGTATTTAATGGAGCCATACAGCAAATAATTATGAAATTTTATTGAAAACTTTACTTCAAATGGATATGTTGTGATAATTTAGGTATCCAGGTAGGACTGGCTGATAAATCTATTTTATCAAAATTATTTTTCTGTAACTTAGAAAATTTTATATTTTTTCCCCCCTAATATACTCTTTCTGTTTCAATATTTCAGAATAACAGCTGCCATCTTGTTTGACAAATGTGCTTCACAGCTATTAATTTCAAAATTAAATTCTGGTCAACTCAAAGAATGATTGAAGTAAGAGCGGTTTTTTTAAAGATTTTTACTATATTTTTTTTAAAGTAAAGGAAGCAGTAAAGACTAAAACTAGAAATATAACTTGTTGTAAAATCTGATGTTCTTCAGGATTTTCTGCCTTCACTTTTGGGTAATGGCTCTGACCGATTCGTAGCAATTTTCTAACTCCTAAATGTACAAAACAAAACTTTTCTCTCTCATTTTGAATTTATTTAGATCTTATTTGAAATATTTTAGCCTTTTTCATGCTAATCAGGCTCAGATGTGGTTAGTGAAATCCCTCCACAAACTTTAACATGTTTTCCATAATTAAATGAACAATCGTTTAGACGCAGCTTTAACTGGAGACGGTATGTACAGATTTTATTGTCGCAGAACATTGACAACTTTAGACGATTTGAAAACAGTTCCTGATCTGTTCTGCAAAACGAGTCAATAACACGAATCTGATTCAGACCCTTTGAATCAAACTATGAATCAAACATTGAGCTTGTTGACAGGAAAACGTTTAGATGGCTGCAGAGTTAAACTGTGTTTAAAACAGGCATGAAGCAGGAAAACAACCCAAAATTTCACTTAAATGTCTTCAACATTGGGGAAATCCTTAAACTAAACTTTCAACTGGACAAAAATAGACATTCATATACTAAATATGTAACATTTTGCCACCATATTTATGCTCGGCAGCCTTTTTCCTTCACATTTAAACCTTGAGTCCCAAGTTGTCCTTATTTGATCAAACAGGAATTATCTGTACCCTCCTTACGATGCCACTCACTCCTCTGTATTTAGAATATAAAAAAATATGTTTAGCTCCAGTTTAACCATTAAAACATCTCTATGTAAATACAACAATCCCTCTGTTTGACCTGAAGAGGACCAGAAGCTGCAGGACCAACAACTTGGTTTAAATCACTTTTACTACAACTACAAATACAGAAACTGACTTCAGCATTTGGTTGGAACAAACCTAAAGACATAAATCAGGATTCAAAGATGGAGACTAAAACATCAGGCTGGCCGATTTCAACACAAAGTAGCAAAAAGTCAGACGTGAGCAAAGAAAAAGCTAAAAACGCAGCATGGAAAAGTGGATAAAACATTTTAAAATGAAACCAGGAACGGGCCTCTTCTGAGTGCTTCTCCATTCATCAACAATATCTTACATTTTCTTACAATGCTATATACAAATCAGGGATGTGAGGAAGCACTGAAAACCTGAAACTACAGGAAACATGAAAATGATTTTAACCAAGACGTATGAAGACGGCCCTTAAAATCTTGTTTAAAAATTCCTTGGGGATGAAAAACGACAAAAAAATAAAAATCAGGTGAGATCTCAGTGTACAGCATCCCGTTCAGTCCATGTAAAGAGTTCAACATCAATGAGTCACTTTGATGCAGCTTAAAAAAATAAAAAGAAACCAGGTTGGGGAGATTGGAAATAAAATAACTCCAGGTTCTACGTAGTTTTACGGAAACCTTTCAGGATGGGGTAAATGTTTTCAAACGCTTCGTAGATCTCTCCTCTCACCTTGGCTCCTTTAAAAACAATAAAAAAACAAAAACAAATTAATAATTCATTTCTCCATGTTTGAGGCACATGACTCATAAAACAAATAAAAAATAGGTCTAGATCAGTGTTACTCAAGCTGAGGATCCCAAAACCAATTTAATAAACACAACAACATCTTAATATATACAACCTGAAACTAAAGTATTAGTTAACTCTTTGTTTTTGTTCCTCTAAAGGTGAAGGGTAAATTTGACCGGCCAAAATAAAATAATTGACACGTCTACAGGGAACGTTTTGAGTTATTTACAGAGTCCAATGATGGAAATCAAAGGTGCATTAATAATTCAGGGATAGTTGTAATGGAGGGTCATAATAAAAGAAGGGAGTTGCGTTGGCAAAAACAAACATTTTCTTTCAACTAGTAGAGACCAACATGAATTATTTTATTTTAGGTGTTAAGATGCGGTTAGTCAGCGTGGGGCGCAGCGCTGACTTTCCACCGGTGTTTTTTTACTGCCCCTGTCTTAAGCCACTTATTCATTATTATTTTTAAACTGTCCTCTGGTGATCCAGCTGTAGCGTCGCACTTTGAGCTCAAGTCATGGCAAAGAAATGGTTGTTTACCTCTTGAACCAGTAAATTTAATATGGAAAATCTTTTATGTAATCCTTGGAAAGTAACCAAGCTGAAATGACTGAGCGAAATGCAATAAAGTAAAAGAACAGAACCTATTAAGATTAATATTAATTCAAATAACTAATCTAATAAGAGAACAACACTTTATCTAGGCAGTAGAGTTGAATGATTGAAACTTTATTTCATTTATCTATATATTTATACATGAATAAATAAACTTTAAGCATTGACACTTTTTCCTTTTCTTTGAATTTTATTTTATACCCTGACTGTTCGTTGTGGCTGAGAAGTGTCAATGTGTGTCTGAATTTACATTTTCTATGTTTCATATATTCAAAACCTGTATATATTGTTTAAAAAAAAAAGTAGGACTAGAGACAATGATGCAAGTATGAACTATGTTTCTCCGTCCTGACAGCCATCAGAGTCCTTACCTGTGAGAACGACCTTCCCAGAAACAAAGATTAGCAGGACAATTCGGGGTTTGATCATCCTGTAGATCAACCCTGGAAACAACTCCGGCTCATAGCTGCAAAGCAGAGGGCGGTTTTAGTTCATTTAAAACGGGTGAAAGCTTTAGAAATGGCTGTTGATTCAAACAAACTCCAGTCAACCTGCTGAACTGCTGGTGTGTGAGCACCAATCCCTCCAGCCGGATGGGGAACTTCACGTCGCAGCTGCCCACCATGTTCTGAATCTTAAAGTCCAGGAACTTGGCAGGAAAGCCCAGTTTCTGCACAACGCGAGCGTACTTCCTGGCTGCTAACCGCGACTCCTCCTCACTGGAGAGAGGGAAACAGAAAGCAACACAAACACATTTCAATAAAGTGAAAAGTGAGCGGACTGGTTTGCTGAAAAGATGTCACCGCTATAAAGTGTTGAAAAATAAATTGTGTTTGTTGGATTCTGACCTTTTAGCTCCGGTGCAGACCATCTTCCCAGAGCTGAAGATAAGCGCTGTGGTCCTGGGCTCCCGTATTCTCATGATGACGGCAGCAAAACGCTGGAAAATTAACAATTTAGCTTGTTTACAAGGATAACAGTGGTTGGGTTTTATTTAAGGGTTTCACATTATTTAGTCATTCTTGTGGAAAAGGTTAAACAGATTCAGTGAAGATGTTCAACATGATAAAGAAAGTCGTATTGAATGTGTAAACTTTGGGTTTGTTTACTTTGGGGTTGTACTCTGCATTCCTGGCTCTCAGGGCAATCGTCTTCAGATCCAGTTTACAGCCCAGATTTACAGTAGATACGATGTTTCTAATCACAAACAAGAAAAAAAGCTGAAATAAATGAACTCAGAAACAAACACTAACTGAGCTTAGAGAGATAACAGTTCACACCAACAGAGACGAACAAAACCAAGGTAGCATTTAGCAGGGAGACCAGAAATTCAAGATCTGATCATGTAAATCACATGAATACGAGCCGTACTGCAGCGTCGGCACGATGCCCGAGCTCTCCGAGGCCGGAGTAGCCGGGGTCAGCGGGGTCATGGGGCCGATCGAAGTGCTGTAGAGCCCGGTGCCTGGTGGCAGCGCCGTGGTGGTCGAACCCGCCGCCGTCTGGGAATGATACAGCTGAGGCGTCTGCCCCGACGTTCCTGGAAGGCCTGAAGTTTCAAGGATTTAATAATAAACCAAACTGCAGGGTTTATTAAGTTTTCAAGCATTTTCAAGGTAAGTTTTCTAACTTTTCCAGCACCACACTGGAGATAAAAGCTAAAAAAAGAGACAGTTTCAATAATAATGTTTTGTGATAATCTATATTATCACGAGATAAACAGAATCTAAGATTTTAGATTTTGTTCTTAAATGTCTCCCTTACATGAACAAAATACTAATTTAACCAAAAATCCCCCAATTTAAATAATATTGTTTCATGTTCAAGATACAAGCCAACCTCTGTTTCAATCACACAAATCAATAAGTTATTGAGCCATCAGTAAACATTCATAACAATGAAATAATCTGAATGAATCATGTTAAGGTTTGTGACCAAACTGCTCAAATTAAACACAAAAAACAAAGAAAGTTACAAAAAAAAAATCTCTAAAAATGTTCTAAGTTTTCTGGCATTTCATAAATAGAAATAATTTTGCTATAAATGTGTCTGAGTTTTTATTAGATGTATAAAAATATTTGCTTTCAACTGTACAGAAATGGAAACTTTTACTTAGGTGTTAGATTGCACTTTATCACCAAACTGTGCAGTTTAAATATTAAGCCCTTTCAGGGACTTTGTACAGAAATCAAACATTTTCCAAACCTTGAAAACCACTCAATGATCTCAAAGCATATTCAAGGACTTTGAGCGCCCATGTGAGCCGTGAACTGATTAATTTTATCTGAGTGATCACAGTTACCTGCACTGGGCTGCTGCTGCTGCTGCTGTTGCTGTTGCTGCTGCTGCCTCTGCTGCTCCTCCAGGATGGACAAGCTGTTTGTGTTCTGCAGAGGCTGCGGCGTCAGGCCCGAGCCATAAGGCATCATGGGACTGAACATCGGCATGCCGGGGGTCATGGCACCCTGAACAAGGACACACGTCATCACACAGAAATCGATTCTGGGGTAGATTCTATTGAAATATACATTTCTGTAATTGAGTATTAAACTGTAGAGAAAAAAAGCAATTAGACAAAAATCACATGCTTATACTTCGTATGTTTCAAGTTAAATTTTGCTTATAGCACCATCTGAAACAGTGAGTTTACAAAACTGAATTTAAAACCTAAACATCTGTTTTAAAGCAACCAAATAAAAACCAGAAATGTCAAGAAAAAGGTAAGCTTATCCATATGTCATATTATCACACTTTGCTGGACTAGTTATTCCGAAAAGTCATTATATTGTAGTTTTGAGACAATTTTCAGGTAAATACAATGTCAAAATGACACAAGAGCACATTCTCAAAGATCGATAAACTTTAAATTTCAATGAACATTTAAAACTAGAACAGGAAGATATTTGAAATATATAAAATAATTAAAGAAAAATAACAGAAACAACTAAATTAATTAAATCTATGTAAAAAATAATAATAATACATTTTTAAAAAAGGGCAAGTTAGAATCTTTACTGGTATAGAACTGAATTTATTTCCTTTTTCTGTAATCAATACTCATCAAAATGACATATGACTGTAATCAATGTTTTTTTTATTATTATATTCTTATTTATTGAGATAAATGTGAGCTCTCACCGGAGAGGAGGCCAGCCCCTGGAAGGGCGGTATGCTGTTGTTCTGGTCCATTTCTGTGACACTGCCACCCAGAGCAGCCAGTAAAGCTGATCTGAAGCTCTTCACGCAGCAGGTGTCTCCAAGCAGCAGGATATCAATGTAACAAAAACCACTAGCACACCCAATCCCAGCGTCTTGTTCTTTACTTCCTTATTCCTCACCTGAAAATGCAAACAGAGACACATTTTTTTCTTTCAGACCGTTTAGACCAGCAGTACGAAACAATTATATAGCAGTGGCACCAAAGCGAACGTTTCTTATTGGTCGTATTTACTGTCTTAAATGTCTTGCAACACTTTTCTAAACGTTTAGCGTCATAATTAAGATAATTATATGGCGTTTCGATGCTAACGGCTTCCCAGCAGGGTGAGTTTACCCTGTGAAACACACCAGCTAGCTAATGTTAACCGCAAAGCTAACATCAGTCAACGCGAACCCGCAATAACTAATCGCTTTAAGTCACAGTGAAAACGCTGGTTTTATCATTTAATTAAGTTTAAAATAGCCACTTTATTAAGTCGACTTACACACTGGTCGTTCTTTGCATTTGACCGCAGTCTGTAGACGAAAATAAGTTAGCTTTAGCTCCGTGTCGTCCCCCAGGGTGCTCGTCGGCGCTAACCGGAAGAAGAAGCTTTAACTTCCGATGACTCACAATTGAGCGCAGGCACAGCAAAGATGGCGTCGCTGAGTGACAAATCAGTTTGGGATGAAGTGGAAGACGGAATCGGAGAAGAAGTGTTAAAAATGTCCACAGAGGAGATAGTCCAGCGGACCCGACTCCTGGACAGCGAGATAAAGATTATGAAGAGCGAAGTGCTGCGGGTGACCCACGAACTTCAGGCCATGAAGGACAAAATCAAGGAAAACACGGAGAAGATAAAGGTGAACAAAACGCTGCCGTATCTGGTCTCCAACGTGATCGAGTTGTTGGACGTGGACCCCAACGACCAGGAGGAGGACGGGGCCAACGTGGATCTGGACTCCCAGAGAAAAGGAAAGTGCGCCGTCATTAAAACCTCCACTCGGCAGACCTACTTCCTGCCGGTGATCGGGCTGGTGGATGCCGAGAAGCTGAAGCCCGGCGACCTGGTTGGGGTCAATAAAGACTCCTACTTGATCCTGGAGACCCTCCCCACCGAGTACGACTCCCGGGTGAAAGCCATGGAGGTGGATGAGCGTCCCACGGAGCAGTACAGCGACATAGGAGGGCTGGATAAGCAGATCCAGGAGCTGGTGGAGGCCATAGTCCTGCCGATGAACCACAAGGAGAAGTTTGAGAACCTGGGCATCCAGCCGCCTAAAGGGGTCCTGATGTACGGCCCACCTGGCACCGGGAAGACCCTCCTGGCCAGAGCCTGCGCCGCTCAGACCAAGGCCACCTTCCTGAAGCTTGCAGGTCCACAGCTGGTCCAGATGTTCATTGGAGACGGAGCCAAGCTGGTGAGGGATGCCTTCGCCTTGGCCAAGGAGAAAGCCCCGTCCATCATCTTCATCGACGAGCTGGACGCCATCGGGACGAAGAGGTTCGACAGCGAGAAGGCTGGAGACAGGGAGGTCCAGAGGACCATGCTGGAGCTGCTCAACCAGCTGGATGGATTCCAGCCCAACATGCAGGTCAAGGTAAACGAGCTGCCACCCACACAACACAGTCAACAGGAAAACACCCATAAATCGGCCCGATTTTATTCATTTTAAGAGATCGGTGATCGGCCAATACCTATAATATAATATATATTATCTACTTCAACAAAAGTCTAAACATCAACCTCTGTCCTCTTTTGTTCCACTTTGAGAGACTGACAGACCGGTCCACCAGGCAGGCGACAACAGTCACTCCACTGTCAACACATTGGCTTTATTTGCTATATTTAACGAGATTTCAGACAAAAATCAGCAGGTCAGGCTTTTTAAAGATCGGTGGTTCAGCCAGAAAAGTGCAATGGGTGCAGCCCTAAGACATATGACGTCCTGTATTTATGTAGGTCTGACACAATAAATAATGAATCAATTAATTGAATGATAAATTAAAACAAGCTCAATAATTTACATTTTTAAATCATCTGTACGATTTATCATTTTTCTGTTTTGTCTCTATTTCCAGAAAAAACTGGATGATAAAAGTCTTAATTCTGGTCTTTTCGGTCTCAACTATCACTTTTTGTTTTGTTTACATAATTCATTTGATTGTTTTGTTTATTTGTTTGGGATATTTAAACTGTCTTCTAGTTTTAGTGTTAAACTAGAAGACAGTTTAATACTGAATTTAAGGTTTATTGATCTTTGAGAACGTGTTCTTGCATTGTTATGCCTTTACCATTATATTATTTGAAGATAGTCTCAAAACAACAATATTATCATTTATTGCAATAACTTCTAGGATAGTTTATTGTCCAGAAAAATGTGTTAATCAAAAAGTATCATTGTGTCTATTCTCCAGATCTCTATCCAACTACTGGGAGAAACAAATGTACAATAAAATCAAAATTAAGAAGTGGAAAATACCAGAATATACATAAAAAATTCACGTCTGTATTCTATGCTTTTAACATGTTTGTAAATTTAAATTAAATTACAAATTTAAGAATTTTTTCTCTTTTTAAGCCTTTTTCTAATGCCAATAAATTCTTCACTAATTGGCTCTAACAAGGTTGAGGCATTTTAGGAATGAAAATTGTGGAATAATATAAATATTGCCAATAAAATGTTGAACAAATTACCTTTTTAACTTTATGTGTAAATCAGATAATTGACTTTGAAAAGGTTAATTTATGTTAAGTTTGATTTTGTTGAATAAAAAAACAAAACAAACAGAAGCCGTCCTGCTTTGAAATAGTTATTTACCATAAATTATAATTTAAAAATACCAGTTAAATTCTCAATTAGAGTAATAGTCAGATTTTGAATTGTTTCCATTTTGTGTTATTTGGTAAAAAAATCATTTCAAATATCTTCACCTTCATCAAAAGTGACGATGTTCTGCATTTTTTGTCAAAAACTGCCGTTATTTTAGGAAGGTGGCAATATGTAAATAAGACATTTAAATCGATTTTAAAACTTCTGCAGATCAAATATATCCGTTTAATCAAAACAAAACTTCAAAAATGTTTATTTTTATTGTCCAATAACCTAAAAATGGTCATTATATATTTTAATCTGATGATTAAAAAGACGACGCCCCCAGATGTTACCCCTATGCGTTTCTTTTCAGGTGATTGCTGCCACCAACAGAGTCGACATCTTGGACCCGGCTCTGCTGCGCTCGGGTCGCCTTGACAGGAAGATCGAGTTCCCGATGCCAAACGAAGAGGCCCGAGCGCGCATCATGCAGATCCACTCGCGCAAGATGAACGTGAGTCCGGACGTGAACTACGAGGAGCTGGCCCGCTGCACCGACGACTTCAACGGCGCGCAGTGCAAGGCCGTGTGCGTGGAGGCCGGCATGATCGCGCTGCGCCGCGGCGCCACCGAGCTCAACCACGAGGATTACATGGAGGGAATCCTGGAGGTGCAGGCCAAGAAGAAGGCCAACCTGCAGTACTACGCCTAACCGCGTCTCTGTGTGCGAGAGTTATTATTTTCTGACTGTTGAAATAATTGTTTAACATTTAACTGATTTTCTTGGGTTAATAAAAAGAGGGAAAGAGTAACTGACTGGTTTGTTTGTTCCTTCTGGTTTCCAGTTAAACATACTTAAAATAACATTAATAACAGCATGTTGGGTCATAAATGTACAATTATGACACTTTATATAATAAAATAAGCAGAGCTCTTTTAGAGGCTCCAGCGTTTGTGACGTGAAGGAAGTGAGTTGTCTTGTTTTCCTCACCTGAGCGCAAACTGGTTTTCTTATCAGATGCAGCAGAAACAAAATCTTTTGTTTCATCATAAATATATAATTGACACATCAGAATTTAAAATATAATTCACAATTCCCTCAGGTGAAATAAACCTGTAATATTTTTAATACGATCAGTTCAATTCCCTTCGATCTCCGAAGTGTTTGGACATTTAATAGTTAGATTCATAACACCATTAGTGTGGTTATACATCGGTATTCAAGATCAAAAATAATTTATTGATCCCAAATGGATATTAAATTATGTTGCAGCTTGTTAACTCAGTTATAGATGAGGAAAGGTCTCCTGTAGCAGTCTGTATTACAGCAAAGCTGAAGAAGCTTCTGACTGAAGATACTCTATATTCTCAAGTCTCATAAAAAAGGTTATTTCAGTGATATTCAGACATTTGACGCCTTCATTTGACCGTCTTTGTTTCCACTTACATGTTACTTAGAAACCAAAGCTCTGCTGACGGAAAGTTTCACCTCAATAGTAAGTCAGGCTTGTCCATGACTATTGATTTTATGAAGAAAATTACATAAAGTTAAAACTATAAAATTATATACTATATAATTTTATGGAATCAGTCGATATTAGTAAAATTTTAACAAAGCGGCATCTGTTATATAAATAAAACTGGGCCGATATTAACAACCGATACTTCTCTCCATCTTGTCTGTTTCTGGTCATTTCTTAGAGATTGAGAAGTGAATCTTGAGAGCAAAAACAAGCAGCAGACGAGGAGAGTTCCTGAACTGTTTATATTTATTAAGAATGTAAAAAGGACAGCTGAGCATGTTTCCTTCCAAAACATAAGAAATAACCCAGAGGAGGAGTCTAGGCCAGGCGGGGAAAACAGGAATGCTGATCCAAAAGAAGGCCGGCGACTAAATAAGCAGAATATTTGGAACCAAAGAATTGACAGAAATCCTCCCTCCAATTTGGAGCCAAACCTACATGGCAACTTTATCAACCCGCGGATCAATTTATGTAAAATGCTGAAGACGGAGGAAACTGAAGGCAGACAGAAACACCGTGTCTTCTAGTCCTTCCTCAGCGGTATCGTCTGCTCGTTGATGCCGTCCTTCGTGATGACGCAGACGCGAAGGGCGTCTCCGGTGTAGACGTCTCTCTCTGCGGCCGAGATGAAGACGTCTTTGACCAGCTGCACAGCTTTTTCCTGAGTCAAGGGGAGGTGCTGCACACCCTCCATGTTCTTGAACCCAATCTGTGAAGCAGCATTTTGGCAAGAGTCAGACTGTGTTCATATTGAGGATAAATAAAATGGTCTGTGTGTTTTTAATCGACCTGGTTGTCTAGCAACGGCTGCAGCATGGCGCTGGCGGACCCTCCGGCCTTGTAGGTGTCTCTCTGGTAGGAGCCGACCGGGTCGAAGCTGTACACCGCTCCTTTGCCTATGTTGCACATATTCCAGGTTGTCCACAGAAAAAACATAAGACCATAAGACAAGCTTTATGAGTTAAGAAAACAAAAATAATGTACGTAATATTAAATACCCTGTATACTGCTGGAGACACAAAATATTTCTACTGATATTGATCCACTTGAGAACAAGTCTGAGTTGTTTTTGAAAGAGTTTAAAAATGATTAAACTGTTAAAGGGACGGTGTGAAATACTGTCGAAATCATTTCTGACCAAACTCCACAAATTATGAAGGAAAAACTTTTATAACTACAAAATAATAACAGGGCTGCAATTGTTTTAGTAATCGATTAATTATCAACTACTCTGACGACTAATCAGATAGAAAACATTTCAGTGAATCACTTTTTATACAATGTTACAAATCAATCAAAATATGCAAATTAATGAAGGCTTCAATAAGAAAATAAACATTTTATTGCCTAAAATGAAATAATCCAGTATTCCAATAGCGTAAGCTTGATCATTTGTAGCTAAGGAAGGATCTGCAGCTTAAAGAAAAACACATTAACATTTAACATATACTTTTTTTGTACAGATTCAGCTTAATTACTAGTATCAATGTGTGGTATGTCAGCAAATGGGCTTTTATTGAGTCTGTTAGTTGAAAATCATTTTAATAAAAAATTTGTAATGATATCTTAGCCAGAGCTTTATTTGCTTGAACATATGGCAGTAAGATGTGAAGTTTGACCCATTTCATACAATTCTTGCTCTGAAGTATATAAAATACAACAACGAAGCCAGCTATGTTTACTGTAACATGTATTTCTAACAGCAGAATAGCTGAACGGTTTGTACACTAGAACATAAGAGCCCACCTTCTTCATCCAGACCCCCAATGATGTTGTAGACGTAGTAAGGGAAGAACCTCCGGCTGTACAAGATGGTGGACAACATGGCTGCGATGGCTCCACTGGTCATAGTTTTGTTGTTTGAGTGTTTGTACATCTGAGAAGAAGAGAAATATTATTTTTTTAAATGGAAATAATATTTAAATCACTGTGGTATTATGATTTATATTTCTTCTTTGTCCAAAATTGATTGTAATTTCCACTTGCACAAGGTTGCAAGGGACACATAAACATGCAAAAAGGAAAAACTAATGACTTACACTAAAAACGTTTTAAAGAAAAAATATCCAATATTTCCAGTTTATTTTATGTGTATAACTTTGGAGCCTAAAACAAAACAGGTGTCTGATTTTTTTTTCTCCTCCAAAATTCAAGCAAATGAACACAGAACAAGTTGTTTATGAAGCAGGGGAATTTAAAACCACAGTGAAAACAAAAACAGCTCACCTTTAGCCTGGCGTCAATGATTTTTGTCAGCGTCAGACAGTCGCCATGGAAACCACTGCAGCCAATGACAGTTGTGTCTGTCCTGCAAGGATGTGAAAACACAAAGACTGGAATCAGTGATTTTAATATCGACATCTTTAATATAAAAAATGAAATATACATTTAGCAATATACATGTCCATTTAGCACCAAAAAGATAATGTAATAGGTTTTAAAAGCTTGTTTTTATAACTTTTACTTTTATTTCAATAAATACCACATAATATTATGTTAAACTTTTAAATCATTTTCACCCATCACCGTTAAAATGACAGTACTGCAGCGTGAGAAAAAGCATTTGGTTGGATTAAAGTTCATCTTTATTCTTGCTGGGAATATTAAATATAATCTTCTAATGAGTCACAGGACGTAAAGACAACATATCAGCCGAGATGTGAAGCTTTTTATTGCGGTCAGTCTTCATAACATCCATGATCAGAGGAATGACTTACAGTTTGTAGCATTTCGGGGAGTCGCGGCTGTGGATGGAGTAGCCTTCACTAAGCCTGGTGTCTGACGCTACGATGGCAAAATCTTCTCCAGCAACAGCTAGTACGGTTCTGAGAAGAAGAGAAGAAATCGGTTAGCTCCAATATCTCTAAAACATCAACAGTGAACACAAACTACTATAGCCTAGCTAAAGGATGCTAACAGAACAGATTCGAAACTGAAAGTGTTGCGTTTACTCCTTTTTTTCTTTTTATGACCTAACATCATGAATCAAACAAATACATTACCATATCGTGTAACATCACAAATGTAAAATTTATACAAAAACCTGATTTATTAACTACAGAATTGGTTTGCTAAAATTAACCGGATAGCATAAGTAGTATGAGCTAGCTTCAATGCTAATCTGACATTAACAGAAAATTTCCACTGACCCTCCGTTGAAAGCGTAAGGTGAAAATCTGTTCTCTACAGCGCCGGCATAATGATACTCCTTCATCTTCCCAGGGCCTCCAAAACCTTGAGCTGAAAGCATTTCGGAAACAAAGCAAGGTGGGAAAACTCAGCTTCCCTCGGCTAAACTCGCTGTATCACTGCAGTATGGAAGCCTCTTCCTCTGCACTCACCAACCGCCCGTCTGGTGAGGCTCACGCTGACCAGCGCCCCTGCAGGGTGATTGAAGTACAACATGCAACTCAGCTACTACTGGATTACGGACTTCTGTTTTACACAATTACTTTATTTGCGCTACCAGATCTGATTGTCAGAAGTTTTCTGGTATAACTAAGCTCAATAATTAACCTGTTATGAGTTTCAAAAAAGTTTTAGTGAGAAATATTTAAAATTTATACAAACCATCAGTGCTAGTTCTCCCATAATATAAATACATATTATATAGCAAAGTAAGCAAGTCCTTTCTACTACTATTTGATGTAAAATGCTAACAATTGGCTTTTTGGAGGTAATCACCATTGTTTTTAAGGGACTCTTCTGCTCTTCTTATTCAATGAAAATAACAGTGTAACATTAACACTACTCATTTTATTAATGAGCAAAATCAGAGCAGATATTTGTGAATTTCAAAAACTTTAATTAATTTTGCAATTAATTGCATTTTAGATTTTGTGCAAATCACCAAAAAAACACTATAGCTTAACGTTGATTTAAAAAATGACTGTCTCAAAAACCTCGAGATCATGACAGTGGGTAGGATTTCCAAATATTTTCAATTTTAGCCAAACATCTGTGGATTATAGAAAATTAAAAGAGCAAGTAAACACTAGATTATGAAAAACAATTTATGGCCACATTGTTACTTTTGTGTGAGAATTACAGAAAAAAGTAACAACACCTGGCAACATAAACAATGTAGAAAAGTTTATATTTTTCCTATTATTGCATTACTTACCTGGTGATCAAACTTAAACATTGTGCAGGTCAATTCAAACAAATACGTAACATATAAGTGTATACTTCAGATTAACTTCTTATAAATTCAAAACAAGTTTATGGGCAAAAAATAACATAGGTGTAAGATATTTAAATCCCAACCTCTCAATGTGAAGTTATTTTGCAGTTATTGGTCACTTTTACCTTATTATTGAACATCAATGCTTATTTTCTAAACATAAATAGTTACCATTTACTAATATAACATTTCGACTGCTAACTTTGTTAAATTCCCTTTAAATCCAAAACATTTAACACAAAGAACCTCGGCAGCCATCTTGTGTTGGAAAAAGACACAAAAATGTGAGATTTGATTAATATCAAAGCAGTAGAATTAGGAGAAAGAGATTATAAGGTTTCCAACATGATACACAAGAAAAGAAAACAATTAGCCCTTTAAAGTGGCTTTTATTGTAAAAAAAAAAAAAAAAAAAAAAAAAATACAATTAATTCACCGGGACATTAGAAGCAACAAATAACAATATAACAACCAGTTTACAGGACAATATAATGCAAACATAAAATAATAATAAAAACATCTAAACACTACATTTAGGCTGATTCCAAAAAGTCAATGTAAACAAATGTTAATTACCTCTAGTGTAATTACAAGTGGTTACAATTGCATCTTACGATTCTGAGAACAGTGAATGTTGGAGAAACTTAAATCTGAAATATAGTTAAAATAAAACTTAAAACTCCAGTGTCCGTAAACACACAGGAAGAATAGCACCACTTATTTAAAAAATATTGACCCAGACTGTTTCATCAGTCAGAGTCATTAAAAACACAAATCACAGATAATAAGACGTAAAACACTAAAATTAATGTTCAAAATTTGGATGACATCAGTAAGTCCCTTAAAACCTGCATTGAGTGAGTTTAAATGAGTCTCAGCACCAGATTTTATTTTTTATTATAACAGTGTATAACAACAGAAATGTATGGAGAGAAAAAGCATAGTTCACTGGGAACCATTAAATTTTCCAGTCATAGAAATTAATTTAAAGTTTTGTAAAAAAAATAAAGCAACAGCACGTTAAGCGCTCACTTAATTTTTTTATTTTGATTTTCTTAATTAAATACAGCATTTTAAAGAACACAATGTCCAAAAAAAGCTTTATTTAAGAAATAGAAAAAACAATTTACATTTTCCAGAAATGTTGACAGAGGATTTGTGGACAAATTACCTAAATTTTAACGTTGGTCATTTCTGAGCCGATTTAGACTTCTTCTTTGTTTTTACTCCTTTCTTTTTGGGTGTTGTGAAGTCTTTGTCACAAACTTCACACACCCAGAGACCTGAGAAGACAGGATGAATTGTTGAGCATAAATAAAGACAAAAAAACAAACATAAAATGGTTAAAGAGAATGATAGAAAACATTAAAAACGTTGTATTCGGTCAAATTCCTAAGGGATCATCAAAACACGTTGAGTCGTCAGGTTGTTTAAACTTTATGGAAAAACACAAACATAAAACCTCTTTGTTCAATTTAGCTGAACCTAAAGTCTTAGAGAAAGTGGAGAAAATTATGAAACATTCAATATGCAGATAAATATGTGCATCCAAATCAACAAAAAATAGTTTTATCTGAAGATGAATATTTTGAAGTGAACCCAGAAACTGTAGGGTGATTTGAAGAGATCCTCTCTCCATCTGATCAACTGCAGGGTTTCTCCCAGAGTTTTTATAAGCCTGGCGGGTCACCAGGCTTTAGTTGTGCCCCCACCAGGCTAAGCTCTAGTTATTGAAGTCTTTTTAAAATGTTTGCATTTTTTAAGATTTTATAGTTGGTGTTCAGGTGTTAAATCTTTCAATAACATCATTATCAAGTGATATTTAAAAATTTCCTGTCAAATTTAAACGTTTTTTTTAACTTAAAAACATGACGGGCCGCTGGATGAATGACTGCCGAGCGCCCGATCGCCGGGGTTAGCAAGTTTTCTGAGGGAAACCTTGAACAGAATGTTGTTGTTTTTTTTATTATAAACTTTAAATTTATTACACTGTATGGATTAAAATAATCAACCTCTGCCATTTCTGAATTAAATTGTTTTTTTAAAGGCTGGCAAAGATTCTGAATTCAGGTCACACAGCGACCAAAATCTAAATATCTTTCAATAAACATTTTCCTGCTTACTCTCATTTCAAGTGTTGAGGTTTATCAGTGATAATAAAAACAACTTTTTATGAGTCAATTCTTCATAATTATAAAAATAAATCCCAATTAGCGCTCAGACTGTTCTCTGTCTAACCCAAACTGTCTGGACATCTTTGCAGTGAGACTGGAAAAGTAGAAATTCAGCTTGTCTAAAAATTTTAAGTTCACTGAATTGGAACAGGAACTATTGCATGTCATGCCCATGTAAGTAATAATATATACTTTCTCAAAACGCTAAATGCTTTTTTTTGAACTCTCAATATTCTAGATAGAGCCACGTTGCTCTAATATGCAGCTGCAGAGGAAAACCAATGAACAGTTGTACTGGTTATGTAAAAACATTTATATTTAATCCAATTCGCACAACAAATAACAAAGATAATCAAATTAAACTGATGAAGAAAAACAAAACATGACTGAAACCCCCCACACAAAGCCGGTTCTCCTCACCTGTAGGTATTTCATCCATGCCCACGCAGAAGGTGTGGTAGCCGCGGTCACACTTGTCACAGAACATCATCTCGTCCTCGTGGTGCGGCTGGCGGCACACGGTGCACGTCTTGCACTCCATGCACTGCCAGCGGTACGTCTGGATCACGCTCACCAGCGCCTCGCTCATGTCCAAGCAGGACGGATGGCCTGAGGTTCACAGACACACGGACGAGTACGCAGGGCAGAACGGTGGAGGACACAGACAGAAACACAGACAGAACAGAAAACAGACGTGTGTGAACAGATCCTTGTACATCTAGTTAAAGGTGCAGCTCTGCTGTTTTAAAGGTGACCTATTGTGGTTCCAGGAACAGGTTGGGACAGGTCTACGGCCCATATATTTATTGCACAAAAATCATTCTTGACTAACGAGATTTTAGTCTCATTATCCTCTTTCCAGATTGAGATGCTTTATGTCCTCATGTCACTTTAAAGCCAAATCAGCTCCTGCTGGCCACAACCTTTAATCCTCAATGTTTACATTCACACGTTAAAATTCAAATTCCATTCAAATTCAAAGACACTATTGATCCCAAAGGGAAATTAAATGTTGCTTTAACTCGTTTAAAATGGCCGCAAGCTGTTCTACAACTGTACTTCTTTGAAAAGCAGACGTGGAGCCTCCTGCACAACCAACAAGCATGCAGCAAATGGTTTCTGGATGGTAAGTAAACAACAAAACACTTGTCTTCTCCAGCAGCCATTGTACATCAGTAAAAGCAGCTGACCAAACATGCTGGAGCTCAGTGTGGGTTTCTAGGTGACAGGCCGATGCTAGGCTGGGGTTGCTAGGTAACGACGCAGCGTCTGTTGTTTTTAAACATCTAATTTTCCAAACATCAAAGAGATTAACTTGTACCAAAAAACGCTGGAAGTATTTTTTTTTTATGAAGCACTTGATCTGGTTATAAAAGTTGTTTAGATACAAATGGAAATATAGAAACGTACAAAATATGAATTTGTATAATAGGTCCCCTTTAAATGAGCATATTCATTTGGATTTTTACTGCAGCTGTAATACAAAATATCCTTCAACTCTTTAGTTACGATTCATACTGAGCAAAAATGTCTAATTCTAAAAAATGTCAAACAAATGTCTGCAATGGCCTCGCATCAGGCAAGGATTACTACTACAAATAGAAAAAGAATTGAAACAAATTAGATTTTAGAACAATAAGACGTGGACTACTGTAAATAAACACATAAAACTAATAATTTCAGAGTCATAGCAGAACAGAGTAACAACACAAAGAGCAGGAAATGTTACGTGGCGTCTTGCAGACTCACCGCTGTTATCACACTGGGAGCAGTGAATGAGAGCCTCCGGCCTGCCTCTCCTGTTGGCCTCTTTACCCTTCTGGCAAATGCCACAAATAGCATTTGGAATGACTTTAGGCTGCAAGGGCAGAATAACGCTATACAATCAAACATTTGAATTTTGTAGTCATGGATATAAAGCAGAAGAGGAAAACAAAAATGAAAAAAAAAAGTTCTCTACTCTAAAATATTTAAAACAGTCAGTTTGAAATTTCATTTTAGGACTCAATTAATTCAATAGAATATCCATGTCAACACAAAATCTCCTCTCTGACCAAATCAGTATTTCCATTTGGTCATAATGTAGAAATGATCAGTGATAATTACAGACGTGACAAATTATCTTTGTCAAAGTTCTGGTAAAACTTGCAGCCTAGTTTTTAAAGAGCACAAAACCCAGAAAACTTATTAATCAATAATCTCAGGTAACAAGAAGCTTTCCACCTTTTTTCAGAAATCAAATCGATGTAATCCACTATAAACATTGTTATACACACACAAAAACCAAAACAGCAAAGTGTCTTCCTCCACTGAAATAAGAAACAAAGTGAACTTTTTCCTCTATATTTAAATTTTTTAACATTATGTTAATGCACCAAAGTAATTTAACCCAAAAAATTAAATTACCGTAGCAAATTAAAGGCTTCTATTCTCACAAAACACAAACTAGGAACTTATCTAAAATGATTTAAAATGAATAATAAGCAGTTTGTTGTTAACTTGGCAAAACTGGGTGAGATTTCTGAAAGATTTGCACCTAGACGGAAAAGCACAGTTTGCTGTAAAACAAAAGTATTTTAGTACCAAAATGAGAACTTTCAAAATGCTTGTAGCTAAATCTCCTGCATGAAATATTCTTGAAATGTTGGAACATTTAAAACAGTCAAGAAAAAAGCAGTAAATTAAACAAAACTATCCGGGGAGAAACTCAAACTCCGACCAGAACCAGAAACGATGGGATGCGTTTTGTTCTTCACCTCAGAAACCTGCTGCACAGTTTTAGCTAACAGATCATTTAAAACCACTTTGTTGTTAAAAAACTATTTTAAAAGTTACAATAAACTCCAAATATGGAGGTTTGTGAAACAACATGAACTATAAATTGCTTTGGAAAAGAAAAACGTCATGAACTTTTCCACCTTTTGTCACGTCGCCGTAAACCTTAAAGCACTTTATTGGTAATTTATATGATATTAATGAATAACAGTGAAGAAGACAACAACATACAGTATTAGTTAATACAGCTCCACAATTATGCATTAATTTGTGTTGATCTATCACATAAATTCTGTATAACATGATTTTGTTTTTTTTGTTGTTTTAATGTAATAAAGTGTGGAAAGATTCATGGTTTTGCAAGGCATAATTTGTACCAACACATTATGTGGTATTAATCAGAAAAATATAAACTGATTAGAGTTAATTAAAAAAAACAACTGGAAAAAGTGTAAGATTTGGTAAAGAAAAAAATCAAAAACGTGAATCAATAAAGATGAATTTGAATTAGACAGAAAAGCAAAAAATCTTTCAAATTCAAAAATAATGCCAAATTAAATAAATAAACATTTGATTATGTTTATTAAGTTAGTCTATATGGATTAGTCTACAGCTCTGGAAATAATTAAGAGACGCTTAAAATGATCAGTTTCTCTGATTTTAGTTTTTACATGTATATGTTTGAGTAAAATGGACATTGTTCTTTTATTCTATAAATTACTGACAACATCTCTCCAACAAAATGTATTTGTAGAAAAAGAGAAATGGTCAAAATAACTAAAAAGATGCAGAGCTGTGAGACCTCAAATAATGCAAAGAAAACAAGTTGATATTCATTTAGAAACATTAATTCTGATGTTTTAACCAGGAGGTTTTCAATGCGGTTCAGTGCTGTGGACTCTTAGTGTTTTCCAGAGCTGTAGTTCATGAAGTATTTATGAATCTATTCTTCATGACTATAAAAATAAATCCTGACACAATCACACTTCAAACTTTGTGACAAATTATTGCTTTTGGCTAGAAAATGCTCTTTAATTAATTGGATAAAGCACCAACTATCACACGATGGTAAAGAGAAATATTCAGGGTTCTCCCTCATGAAAGGACCAGTGCAGTTCTTAATGAGAAACATTTCTTTGACATGTGGTCTCCTGAGCTAAACTATTTACCTAAAGATCTGACACAACTTGTGATGAGAGGTCAGGTTTCTTCTTTCTTTTATCACCCGGCTGGATGTGATTGTGTTGATGTCAGGCTTTAAATATGTCTGTAAATGTTTGCCGACCATTGAAGACATGGTTTAATGTGAATGTGACATTGTTCTGCGGCTTCCTTTTATTTATTTTTTTTTATTTATTTGCTTCTTTGTTTCTCTTTCTTATCACATACCCATGTAAGGTGATAGGCAGCACAGTGTACAATTTTCTATTTTCTCTGCTTGAGAAAACACAAAACTAATAAAAATGTTTTAAAATAAATAAATAAATAAAACTAAAAATAATGAATAAATCCCACGCAGCACTCAGACTATTCTCTGCTTGACCCAAACTGTCTGGAGATCTTTTGCAGTGAAACTGGAAAAGGACCAATCCATGAAACTGCATCCAGCTCGTGTAAATATCCTTTATTCTAAATTCACTGGATTTGAACAGGAAATATTGCATATCATGCACACGTAAGAAATAATACTAACTTTCTCAAAACGCTAAATGCTTATTTTTTTTCTTTTTTTAAAAACTGTAACTTTCCTAGATAGAGCCACGTTGCTCTGACATGCAGCTGCAGAGGCAAACAAGTGAACAGTGTTACTGGTTATATAGAAACATTTATATACTGCTGGTGTCACAGCTGGTTGAAAAGTTATGATCTAGTTCAGACATTTAAATTCACATCTATACAAAGCTGCTGTAGAGTTATTAAACCAGTTCCTATCATTAGCAGGGAGAAATCAGCAACAAGGTCAACAAAGGCTTTAAAACCGCCCAGTTTTCTCTGGTTGTATGCAGCCTCTCCCCCACATATTGCTGCACACTGCCAGCAGAAAGAAAAATAAAGTCAATTTTGAGTCAGAATATTATTTAAATCTACTTTAAACTCTCCAACATGAACATGTTTCTGGTAGAACGCAACTCCACCTGCTTTTACGTTTGTCAACGCTACCAGAGTTACAAAAAACCTAAATATATTTACTTCTTAAAACACTATATAGTCTTAAAATATAGAAATAATACTACTATTACATCGACCTCCTTTCAAGAGGAAAAGGATGGTGTTGTAGTGACCTTACTTTGAGAAACTTTGACGCACTGAACATTGCAACAACCGGCCAGAAAACGACCATCCCCACACTACGAAGCTGAGCTTAAGTCAAACTTTCAGGTCCTTTGCACTCACCTGAGCGCTGATTTATGCACACATTTTACATGTTCTCTTTTAGTTTAATCTAAAAAAATAAAACACAATGACCTGCAAGAGAACACGTTACCTAAGCTCGACCAAAGATGTTGCATTTGTGAGTGCTGGAAAAAGAGAAGCACATTTTAGGCTCCGTCAATCAGCAACTGCAGCTCAGCTCAGCGACAGTGTGAAAACGGTCTGGAACACGTCAAGAGGACAAATAACGTCCGAACTGAACCGAACCGAACCGAACCGAACCGAACCGAACCACTGTCTCACACTCATTAACAGTCTAGGAAGAAAGTGTGCCGTGTTGCTAATGCAGTTAAACGTAACTCCGACTAGTACGACTTTTATGGCTTATTAGATTAACAATGGAAATAGGCAGTAATTAAAACGACTTAAAATATCTTTCTTTGAAAAATAAATTATCATTTTACTCCATATTGCTGCTTTTTGTATTGCGTTATCCAGCTTAAAGTGAAAATCTTTATGATTTGACCTCCTGGGGAAACATGTAGTTTCTGCCGTCTGTTTTTCAACACAATTAAATGAAGCTCCTCTTTAGCCCATCATATCGAGGACTGGGACGCTGCAGACTGGAAACATTAATGGATCGCTTAAATTAAAACTGCACTGGAGTCGTTTTGTCTTTTTGGACTGCTACGGTTAAAAGGTTTGGCAGAGTTAAAATCGATCAGGTGGAAGAGTTTCCAAGGCTCAGCCAGGACGAGCTACACTGCAAAAACACAAAATCTTACCAAGTCATTTTGGTCCAGATTTTAGTACATATATCTTGGTACCCTTGAAATAAAATAAAACTAACTTATAAGTTATTTTTCAGCAAGATATAAAAGTTTAAGTAAATAATTCCTTAATTTTGAAAAGAAAAAAAAGTACTAGTTCCACTGGCCAATTACAAAATGGAGAAAATATCTTGTTACAAGTGAAATAATCTGCCAGTGGAACTAGAACTGGGTTGCTAGGTGACGGGCTAGGGTTGGCTGAGGTTGCTAGGTAACAGCACCAGCGGAACTATAACTGACTTAAAACAAGCTCTTACATTTTCCTGGAAAGTTACTTCTAAGTTAGTTTTTGTCTTATTTCAAGTGCACTAAGATATTTGCACTAGAAATTAGACCAGAAATAAGATTTAGTGTTTTTGAAGCCTGAATAAAAAGAAAAGATTTAAACTCAGATTCGGTTAGTTTTACGATCTTTCCTCTGATCTATATGGTTTCTGCAGAAGATCGTAACACAGGGAGACAGATGTCCATCCAGGTTATTATATTCGGCTTGTTTTCCTACAAAAACACATCAATATGTCCATAACTGAAGCTCAATATCTTGTTTCCAGTAACAGTTTGTGTTTGGGAAGACATCTGTTAATGTCGACGTGCATTTCTGATCACTAAATTGCATTTGTAAATACATTGTAAATGTATTTTTTCACTTTATTGGAAAACACAAATTATTAACAAACTTCTAAGTAATGCAAGGACCAGATGGGCTGTGCAGCTTGTGGCCATAAAAAACACGGATCTGCACTTTTCTGAAGTCGGTTTTGTTGCTTTTGTTAAGTAGAATTTCTCACTGCTTCTTGGCATCAATCAATAACAAACATGGAACCAATCAGTAAATAATATGTCTATCTGCTGAGAAAAGCCCACTCCATTCTGATTCAGGAACCATTTAGTGGGATTTTTACCTTGTTTTCAAGCCATAATGCATTTTATAAGTGAAGTATTTCTAAAACTGTGGTTTAAAATAATATGTCACTGATTTATTGAATGTGATTTTACCAAATATGGAATAATAATAAGCCTGCAGGTCGTGGTAGTCGGGGTTTCATTTAATCAGTAAGGTTTAGTGTGCATGGCACACTTCAGAGACAGATGATAATATTACCTACAGTGATATACTTTATAAAACCACCACAAAATGTATGCGGCTTATTTTTTCTTTATATCTTTAACAAAGTTTCTTTTCCAAGAAGAGAAAATTAGCAGCCAAAAAATCCACATACTTGTCTTAGAAATTTTTTTTTGACAAGTGAGGACAGATAAGAGGTATATTAAGGGCAATCAGAAGAAAAAAAAAAAGTTCAAATTTGTCTTCACTGAAGAAAAACGTAAAAGTGCAGTGAAAAAGAAACGGGAACTGTTCCTTTAAAATGTTCTTATTGCTCACAGTTGGGTAAAAAAAAAAAAAAAAAAAAAAAAAAAGGGGGTGGGGGGGGGGTCAGGGTTTGGAGGGGGTCAATCATAAAACCAAAAAAAGTCAAAGGTCAGGACCCCCTGGTGTGGCTGTGTGTGTGAGGCGGGGTGGACCGGGACATTCCAGCTGGGAGACAGGCTGACCAACTGTAGATGCTGAAGAGAGCTGAGCTAGGTAGGGGTCAGGAATGGATGGAGTAAGGAGGTGGTGACAGTAGAAAGAGGAGAGGGGGCAGAAAGTGCTGCTGCTGTTGTTGGAGAAGAGTTTTCAGGTGGATTTGTCCTCTACCTTGTACCCTGGAGTGGCTTTGTGGGAGTGGCGCTGGTCTTTTCCCGGCGTTGACGTCCTGTCTTTGGCTTTGGACTTATGACGATGTCCTCCTCCACCCTCCTGGCTCTCCACGTCCGAGGTGTTTCCTGAAGAGCTGTCCTACGGAGAACCAGAGGTGGTAACAAATTTAAGAAAACAAGCCAGAAAGTTATCCTTTATGAAAGAAAACGTTGGACTTGGCATAAAGTTAGCACAGAACTGCTGATAAGGAGGGATACACCGACTGCAGTTTTTTGGCCTTTTCTGTTTTCTGTCTGAAATGTCACTAAATATAGCAAGAAAGTCACTGAGTTGGTAACAATGGTGGACTATTGTTAACTCCAAACATGCAGACATGATCTGGTGGGCCCGTCCAGTCAAACCTCTCTCTCAGAAGAGCAGAAGAGGCAGCGGTTGATTTTTAGACCTTTGCTGAAGTAGATAAGATAGGCTTCATGTGTAAGTATCAACCAATCACTGTTTTAACAAAATGAAGGAAATCTGCACCGATAAATCAGAGCACCCTAAGATACCGATCTGTGCTTTTTTTATGATGCGCAACTCAGATATAACGCCAGTTAAGAACACTACAAATTTAAGTATCGCAACAGAAATGTACAATAAAAAAATCACACACACACACACGCACAGCAAATTTGTCAAAATCTGTTTATCTATTCTTTGAATTCGTTTAGATTAGTCAACAAGTTGTTTCTTCAGACATTTATTGGTGCTTTAAGTTCTGTTACGCTGCTCTTGGCAGTTGGTGGTTACCGTAGCAACCAGTAACTGACGGCTCCTCCCCCTTTTTTCTGTTGCTCATTGGGAGCAGTTAGCTGAACAAATCTGGAATCTGTTTACTGTTATTTATTATATTTTATTTAATGTATAGGGGCAGAAACTGCTGGGTTATAAATCAAAGAAAAAACTGAGAAAGATAAGTTGGTGAGAATAGAATAGAATAGAATAGAATAGACACTCTGTTTTAGCCACATCAGGCAGAGATTATACATTTCTATGTCCTCCTCAACAAGCTATTGCCTTACTGATGAATTCTTGTTGTTCTTGTCGTCCTTGGCCTCATCTGCATCGTCCGAGTCGGGCTCTGAATCTGGAGCAGGAAGCTCTGGATCCAGTGGAGGCTCATACAGAGCGGTGTTCAGAGGCAAATAGCGCAACTCATTGGGCGAGTACCTGACATGAAGAAAGCGATGATACATCAGGAGGGAAAAAGATGATAAAACAAGAAAATATTAGGATGGCTAGGGTGTCATCTTCACCTTATGGTAAGCAATTACTCCATAAACAAGTAAAAAAGAACATGGATGTTGTCCTTTAGAGTTAAATGTACCTTTTGTAGTAATCTTGGAACTGTCCTGGTATGAGAGCCACAGGGTAAGGCCCGGTTTTGGTCAACTCTGGAGCAAGTACCTTGAATCTGCCCTGTGGTACCTGGATAACCTGGAAACATAAAGACACACATTCAGAAACTGATCTTAAAACAAAGTTATAGTGTTCATTCAACACTCAACTAAGGGTTTTTACTAACATGCACCGACTGCAGTTTTCTGGCCAATCACTAAAAAGTGACGTGCCGATTCCAAATTTGCCCAATTTCCATTTCTTTGATCCCCCAAAGTTAAGGAAATCGTGGTTGATTTAATTGGTGCACGGCTAGTTCTTACAGATGTCTTCATCTTTGGCACCAATTTCTACACGGGAATACTTAAATATATTCATGCAACTGAGAGGATATAAATATCCACCTTAGAGCCTCAGAGACGGATGAGGATGACCAAATCAGGCCAGAAAAATATCATTTTTAAAACTAAAATCACCAAAAATATTGTTGTGATTCTTCTTAAACTACTAAACAATAATATAAACATTAACTATTTTATGCAAACAAATAAAGTGTTAGTTGTTTTGCTTTTGTAGGAACAGAATCATAGATCCAAAACTTCAACTGGTATTTTCACATTTTCCTTGTTAAGTGTAAGGAATCCAGTTCGCCTATTATTTTGGGCTTAAGGGAAGAAAATGGAAAAAATATTTTGTCTATTCTCAGCAATAAAAACAGGATGTTTGTTAGTCCTCATTTAAAATCACTTTTTATGTTTAGTTTTAATACAGCAATAAATAAATAAGAGCAGATTTTGCACTAAGATTTACTTTAGATGATAAGTCAGTGAATAATTGTGGTATGATATGGCTGAAAAACTTAACTAGTTTTATATCAGTTCACATTGAGAATTATTGATCAATTCTTTTGTTTTAAATATCTGAAATACTTCCAAACTGCTGCCGTGATCTCCTGTTTTATCCACACAGTTGCTTTGTATTTTTAAGCAGTTATGACTGCACAAGTTACTTAATATGCTGTTGCTAGGTAACCATAGTTGGGTGGTGGGGAGGAGGGGGGGTTGAAACTGCTTGTGACCCAGCAGGTTGTTGCTAGGTAACCATAGAATGAGTGAGTCAGTTGATTCCACCAGCCTAGCTTAGCTGGCCAGGAGAGGTTGAGCGGCTACAGTCTTTCTTCTTCCTACATCTCCCAGAATGCCATGTGGTTCTGGATTGTAGTTCAATGAATATTCTATATATTGAATATTCTATCAGATGTACTGTCTATTGATACTGATCACGTGTCTAGTGCGATACATGTTGTTATTGATTTATTGTCAAGCCCTACCAGGCCTCACTTTGAACACCTTTGATTTATCGCATTAATAAATGGAAATTAACTTTTTTTTCATATTCCATTTTCTGTCTCCGTGCTCATCCAGATCTGGAAAACGTCTCCAGAATGTGTAATGTAATGTAATGTAAATGTAATGTACAGTAATGTAAAACCAGACTTACGTGGGTCTGAAGGTCAAAATAAGCTCTCCTCTCTTCCATCCGCTCCCTGTTGAAGTTGCTGTTAAACTCGGCGGCTTTTTTCGCAGCCTCCTTAATGTACTCAGGAACCTTGCTGGCCTCGACCTTCTGAGGGTTCTGCTGCTGCATTTGCTACAGTAAAATAAATCACATCAAGACAGAAACAATTACGAAGAAGCACTTTCTCAAAGTAAACTTCTGGCGTGACGTTTCTGCTGTTTGTGCTCACAGAGTACTCTTTCGCTATTCTCTGTCGCTCCCTTTCTTGCAGTATGACAGAATACTCAGCATGTTTGGAAGGATACTCCTTGATCATCAGGTCTATCACTTCGTCGCTTCGCAGAGCTGTGAGACCTGAAGGCATCACAAAGACTGGCGTCAGGAAATGCTTCAATTGTTTTCTAAATTATTTAAGGGTTATAATTTGTACCCAGAGTGCACTGTGTCTCCGTAATGACATTTTGTTCTCGGAGATAGAGCTTCTCTTTGTGGGACAAGTCTCGCCTCTCCATATCTGCACAGAGATAAAAGAGAAAAAGGAAACTAACTCAGATCAACAGCTTGAAATAATTCTTCACAGCATGACAGAAGTTTAATTTAACACCAAGAAGAACATGAGTCCAGGCTAACCTCTCTCTGTAACCACATGTTGGGCAGAGCTGGGTGGTAACTATTTATATTTACTTGAGTAACTTTTAGGAAAAAATGTACTCTTAAGGGAATTTTACTATGCTTATTCTACTTTTACTTGAGTAATTTTATTAACAATTATCACAATTCTTAGTAGAGTAAAATTTCTGGATTCTCTATCCACTATGAGTAACGTCAACAAAGGAAGAACTAGTTTGTTTTAACTAAAGGTTCACCAGCCATAGACACTCATCTACAGTTTCTATTAAAGTTTCGTAAGTTTTATATTGAAGGAAACTAATCTGGAAAATATTTACTATTGCCTTATTTTGTTGTTTTGTGATTATTTATATTAACTATTTGCATTTTGGTGTTTCCACATAACTTTATATTTGGTCTATGTGATGATGTAACTTTTAAATATTACGGTAGATTGATGTTTTGAAGAGTTACTCAATACTTGAGTAATTTTGTGGCCGGCTACTTTTTGCTTTTACTTGAGTAAAAATATGTTGAAGTTGTGCTACTACTGTATAATTTTTGGACGCTTTTAACGTTTTACTCCTGCTCTCATCTAAACTAAATCTTTAAAAAAATAAGATTACCCAGTTAACTTACAAGTGAGGAATGAGATTCAAACTTCATGAGAATCTAATTCTTACCAGGATATTTCCTCTTGAATGACGTCACTCCCAGATACTCGCTGACCTGCTCCTGCAGCATGTAATACTCTCCTGTGTCATCAGGTGGCCACTTATACTCTGTCAGGTTCTCTGCTGGAAAATATGTCGCTCTGAACAGGGATGTGTTGGGGGTTTGTGAAGTTAGGGGGGAAAACAAGAGGAAAACAGGTAAAAACAAGTGAGGCCAAGTCAGACGAAGACAATAGCTATTTATTGTGTCCTCTGTGCAGTTTACCCGAGCTCTTGGCTGAAGGTGTCACAGCTTCGGGAGCTGTCTCCTGAACCCATCCTCCTTCTTTTGGGAGGCTGACTGCCGTCGTTGGAAACCTCATCTATTACTTCTTCCTGCAGACAAAAACAAAAATACAAACTATTAATCACACCAAGAATTCAGATCACAAATGCTTAAGAATTTTGAAATGGCATAGTCAGACTGACCTAAATAAACTTTTGTTTCATTCAAATGTTTATTCGTTTAATGAACAGGTTACCAAAGTTTGAAAAGTTACAGGACTGCTGAAAACATTCACACTATTTCAACAGTTTAAAATCCTTTTATTGACAAGCCACAGTTTCTCAGTTTCACAACGTTTTTTGTCTGAGACAAAAATGAAATATAATGGTGTGGAAACCAAACACTAGTAAATAAAGATGGTTATGATTGTAATAAACCATATGTGGTAGGAATAATTGTTGCTTTACTGTTTAAAATAACAACAATTAGATCATGTTATGGATGTGACTTTGTGATGTTTTTAATTAAAGAGTTTTTGTTTCATTTGAATGCACAGTGGAATAAAGTAATGAAAGAGAAAATGTAAAATATCATCAGTCAATGCAAGACTGTCAAGCACTGACTTAGGTAGTGTATGACAGTCTTAAAAGAAATTCCTTATTAAAGTAAATTAATTTTGTGTATGTTGTGCTCTGTTTAAGTTTTAAGAGACACACATTTGGAGTCCCGTTTGTTATTTGCATACGTTTACAGATATGTATCTGTTGGCCATCAAATATGAGCAGGGAACATAAAATTGTCATTTGAAAACAAAGGAGGGACACTAATGTCGCTAACACAACCATCCATAGGGATATAAGGAGCTAGCCGTTAACTGACATCGAGATAAAGCAGAATTTCAAATTTCACTTATTTATTAAATTAAATAAAGAAGAAATGTCACCTTTAGTGATTGTGCTCCTGGAGTGGCGGGGTTGCTATCGCATGGCGGTCTGATGGGGAGTACAGCTGCCATATTTCAGTAAAATAATGAAAGTAGCTAAGCTAGCTCACTAGCCGTGGCTGTTTCTTCTTCTTCGATAAAGCCTTGCGACGATTTTCAAAGTTAGAGCAGTGACCCCTGGTGGCTCGGAGGATTAATCGGGAGTTATTTTGCGTATTCAAATATTTTTTTTGATCCCAAAGGGAAATTTACGAATTCAGATACACTGTTTTAAAAATAATTTTAATACATGTATCCAAGTAAATTAAAATATAATTGAAAAACCTATTCCTGAGAGATATATTTTTGAAATATATCTCTCTTATCTTTTCTCTTCACTTAACTTTCCATGAGTAAGCCTTGATAATGCACTCTGATAAAGCTTCTTCAGCAATGAACATTGTGACGTTTCATTTTTGTAGAGGTTGTCAACCTCATGATTGTGAGACCATAACATAACAATTCAGCATTACTAATAGTCTTTATTAGTTTTATATTTTAAAAAAATTGTGTGAATAAACTAATTAAACAAAAAAGGGCTTGAAACATTTATTGTGAAAATGTACGAGTCCCAGTTTTTACTAAAACAACCATCAAATAGTTTGAACCTGGTCTGAATCATTGAGCAGTAACAGCACCACCAGGTGGTCATTTTGAGTCTTTACATGGAAAAGCTTTTATTTTGAAACAACACACGGGAAATCGGAAGGGAAAATCAGCTGGAATCCACGGAAATCCTCGACGGGACTATATTTCTTTACTTAGCTAGCAAATTATTTGTCAGCTGCTGTTCTTCGCTCCCATCGGTTTGCTGTTAAACCGCCACCCTGGCGATGTCGGAGTCCTACGGTAAGCGGGCGGTGTTGTTGCGGAGGGGCCGCTGTTAGCTCGTGTCTTTAGCTTCAGGGAGGAGAAGGAGGCAGGTGTGTCGACAGGGCTTTTTCCCAACGAAAACACATAGCTTCCAGGCTAACCGAGCCACTTACAAAGCGACTCAAATCTCTAAACAAAGCTGTCAGTCTAAATAGATCAGACAGTCGAGTTTACCGTGGCGGTTCTTATGGATCAAACTGTCCTTTTAGGCTTTACCTGCTTAGAGGTGAACAAAAAACACAAGAATATTGTATTTGCATGGATGATGGCACAGGGACATAATAGAGCCTTTAGAAATCTGTGACTCTTCTTTTGAAAAGGACGCTTTGTGGTGATTTATTGCTTTATTTCATTCAGTTAATGCGCATCCATATATTTATTTAATGATGAACTAATTGCTGCATCCTAATGGCTCTGATGTGAAACTTTTTGTGTTATATCTGTAAAATGTTTAGGCAAAAATGGGAAAACTTAACTTTCAAAAATGAAAAATGTTATTAACAAATCGCAGCGAAGGAAAACCCAAATGAAACGAAACCAGTTTGTTTCGTGCCTGTAGTTTTTGATGTGATCCTGTTGGTTATAGGAGATCAGGTCACAGATCTGATGTGAGATTCCTCAGATCCTTCTGGACCTCCAGGCAATCCCAGGTTGATGTTAAGATCAAGAGTCTTTAGGAGACTCTGCTTTCCTGCAATCTGCTTGCTAGATTAGAACAAATTAACTCTTAGTCTAGATCAGATGTTGAATTCAGAGCATTAGAGATTAGATTAGCATTAGAGATGTTGAATTCAGAGCATTGAATTAGTTACTCATAATATTGCTGACATGGCTGCTGTTTATAAAGTTACTTTCAGTGTCTTTGGACTGCAACAGTCCAAAGCAGGAGCCAGTTTAAGGTACCTTTCAGTTAGAGTACTGTGGAGTTACAGCTATTTAATGTATGGTTAACACTGAATGTTTATTATGTCAAACGTTAGTGTGGGAAATGATTACAAAGTGTTTTTTAACAAGGTTTTATGTAATCTGTAAGGCCTCTCCGATGGTATTACATGATAACTGTTTGCCTTTACTTAACAGCATTAAGAACATCTTTAACCTCCCAAATCTATTTACAGAAATGTGAAACCAAACAAACAGATGATTCTTTGCTTTGTTTTTGTTTCCCAGGCTAACATTCTTGCTCCAAGGCAACAAAATGCAAAACATTACAGAATATAAAAACATTTTCTTAAGGTTTTTATTTTTTTCTATCCTCCATCTGCAGATTTCCTCTTTAAATTCCTGGTGATTGGGAACGCTGGGACAGGCAAATCCTGTCTGCTGCACCAGTTCATAGAGAAGAGATGTAAGTCAGAAACACGTGGAAGCGTTCAGCTACTCCTACGGTTTGCTCTGTTTTCAGATTTCAAACTGTTTTGTTCAATTTCTCAGGTCTATTAACTGAGACAGTTTAATGACAACAGGACCTGCATGTAAATTCATTTCATGTTCTTCTTCTTCCAGTTAAGGATGAATCTAACCACACGATTGGTGTGGAGTTTGGCTCAAAGATCATCAGTGTCGTCAACAAAACGGTCAAACTGCAGATCTGGGACACGGCAGGACAAGAACGCTTCAGGTGAATCGCATCATTAACACGGAGGTCAAGCCTCCAGCCTTTCTTACGTATTACAGACCCACCAGTAACGACCATGAGCAACACATCTGGAAGATAACGTTTAAGAAGAAAAATTAGAAAATGTCTGAAACAATAAATGATGTTGCTCTCGTCACTTGTGTTTGGACGTTCGTTTGTCCCTCGCTTTAGGTTTGGAACTGAGTTTGACATAACTTAGGATAAAGACATAAAACCTTTCTTAATCCATCATGGCAATCCATCTTGAGTTTAATCCGATTGGGTAAAACGTTTTTGTTTTACCTTCACAAACCTTAAACTCACCAGAAATCAGAGCTTCCAGAAGCGGAGTCGTCAAGCAGCGCTGATCAGCCAATCAGAAGCAGAGATGGAGTGAAGAAAGCGAGACGTTGCCGTAGACAACCAATAATAAAAACTTTAACTTGAACCGTATTCTTTAGACTTCAGCAGATCAAAAAGGCTATGAAGCTTAAAAATGTGAGCAATTTTTTTAGGACACCTGTGTCAAACTCGAGGCTCGTCGGCCAAATCCGGCCCACCGTAGCTTTTTATGTG
Organism: Gambusia affinis; assembly: GCF_019740435.1. Lineage (NCBI taxonomy): Eukaryota > Metazoa > Chordata > Actinopteri > Cyprinodontiformes > Poeciliidae > Gambusia > Gambusia affinis. Next base: position 12,197,192 of record NC_057869.1, on the reverse strand, counting down.
GCCCTCTAGATTCTAGACTAAATGTGCTTAAATATTATGTTATCCATCAAATTAATGCAGTTTTTATAAATCAGTTCCTCCAGTTTCTTTAGAATTATTGTGTAAATTCACAGAAAATCAACAAATCCCTGCACTCGTTTGTGCTAATAATTGGGAGTCTATTGCAGATTTTTCTCAAAAATTGTCAAAATCTTTCTTACTTGTTCTAAACAGCTCCCTTAATTGGTGTCCACGATTTATACAGTGAGTAATAAATAGTCACGTTAACCGTCATAAATAAATGTAAATATTGCAAATATTTCCAAATTAGTACCAAAGACACTTTTATTTATACTGTAAAAAAATCCCAAACAGAATCACAAAGTTCTGGAGGGTCTGAAAAGATGTTCAATAATATTTAATTTTAAGAATTCTTTGATATTTTAACAGTTTGTGAACAAGTTTTATTATATTCTGGCACAACCGGCCCTTTAAGAGCATCCAGGGTCTGGATTTGGCCCAAAACGAAGACAACTTTGGGGATCAATAAAGAATAATCTATTCTGTTATTAATCTATTACTCCAGACACATTAACCTCTTTTTAAGGTTGTTCTCATTTTCAGGGTTTCATATAAAATAAAGGACATCTGATATTTCACCACCATCAATATTAAGAGTCAGAATTAATCCTGGATTATTTCTGAACTTTCTGAACCTTTAAATAAATCTGATTATTCATTTTTGTCCTCAGCTTGTTCAGGATGTGAAGAGTTGTGTTGTTTTGGGTCTGCCAGCAGCAGCAGCAGCATTTTGAAGTGATCCAATGACAAACGGATTCCCAGAATCAGTCTTTGGTCGTTTTCCTGTGACTGGTGACTGTGTTTACCAAGATCTCAGTTAGTCTCGGCGTCACTGCCCGCTTACTGACCGCGTGTCTGCATCCGTCAGGTCTGTGACCAGAAGCTACTACAGAGGAGCCGCAGGAGCGCTGCTGGTCTACGACATCACCAGGTACCAGAACCCACCAAACCCAGCCGGAGATCCGTTTCTGCAGCTTCTCTTGTTTACTCGTGTCCGTCTCTGCAGTCGGGAAACGTACAACGCTTTGACCACGTGGCTGAGCGACGCCAGGATGCTGGCCAGTCAAAACATCGTCATCATCCTCTGCGGGAACAAGAAGGACCTGGACGCCGACAGAGAGGTCACGTTCCTGGAGGCGTCGCGGTTCGCTCAGGAAAACGGTACTGGCTGATTCAGAAAGCCCTCTGGCCGAATTAAAAGCAATCTGCATCAATAAATCAATCAATAAGTGTTAAGTTTAGCTGCAGTTCAAAGTGTTTCACGTCAGGAAAACGTCATAAACGCATCATATAGTGAACATCAGGGGCGTCCAGATGTTTTGGATATGGACTAAAATTGTTAAGTCAAAATTACTAACGAGAAAAGAAAATTTCTCGTTTCTCGTTCTCAAATAAAGTAGACTCAATTTTTTTTCTTTGCTTTTGTTTGTTGTAGGAAGTTATTTGTTACAGAGTCAAGCATTTAAAATAATTTTGCACATTTGTTCTATTAGAAGAAAGTTGTGTAGTTTTCAAATTGTTTGGGATTTGATTGAACTAATTTATTCTCAGCAGGATTTGGGTCTCTTTCTGTGAAAACTCTTGCTATTTTTATAAAACTTACTAAAAGCAGATTTGGGCGCAGTACTGTTAGCTTTTCAGTAAAAGTTTCTGGATAGATGTAGCTCTACTTATTTTAAAAATATGACTTACTTAACATTTTCCATTGCTATGTCAGCAATAATGTTACGCTGATTAAACATAAGAAGCTAAATGAACAAATTTGTGTCATTCTTGAATGCATGTAGGGGCCATTTCTGGCCCCCGAGCCTCAGGTTGGTCAGCTCTGCTCTACATGGTTTTACGTTACAGTTGGAGGAACTGAATGTGAGCAGATGATGCTTGACTCACTCGTCATGCTGCGTGCAGAAAGCCAGAGGCTCTAATCTGTGCGTGTTTGCGTCTCAGAGCTGATGTTCCTGGAGACCAGCGCGCTGACGGGGGAGAACGTGGAAGAGGCCTTCGTCCAGTGCGCTCGGAAAATCCTCAACAAGATCGAGTCCGGTAGGAGTCCGACCCGTTCCCCCAACACAGCCCACAGACATCACTTCATCCAAGTCAGAGTTACATTTACTCAGTTACATTTATGCGAGTAACTTTTTTTTTTTAACAAAAGTACTTTTAGGGTTGTTTTTTTTTTACTTTTACTTGTGTAACTTTATTATGAAGTATTTCTGCTCTTACTTGAATAAAATAAATTTCAGTGGATTTTCTGCCCCCTGAATGAAGAACAAACATGTTTCAGTAAAAAATTAATCAGACTCAGACACACACCTGCAGTTTTTGTTAGTTTCATATTGAAAAAAACTGATTTGGAAAAATTTTCTTTTGTCTGATTTTGTTATTTTTTTTGTTACTTATATAAATTATTATCATTTTAGTTCATTAAATACCAACATTTCTCACTTGACTTTGTGTTTTTCTCCATCTGATGATGTAATTTTAAAAAACTAAATGCCTGATAATTTGATCAGTTACTCAGTACTTTTTACCAAATACTTTTTCACTCTTACTTGAATAATTTATTGGTTACTTTTACTTGAGTAAAAATATGTTAAAGTAGTGTTGAGTACATGTTTCAGTCCACAAGTATTAATCTGGAAGCTGCTTTACCAGCAGCTGAAATGGCCTGGTTTTGTTTCTTGATGTCTAAAATCAACTTGCCTCGGTTCTTCTCGTTTCCTCTGCTGTCTGGTCGCCTCTCTGGCTCCAGGGGAGTTGGATCCGGAGCGGATGGGTTCAGGCATCCAGTACGGCGACGCGGCGTTGCGACAGCTGCGCTCCCCGCGCCGCGCTCAGCCGCAGGGCTCCCAGGACTGTGGCTGCTAGTGGACTTCGCGCAATTCACTACATGAAGGTGAAAAAGTTTAGAGAACCAGAGGTTCATAAATTACTCCTTCATTCAAACAGCAGTTCAGTTTTAATGATGCAATAATGTAATTATTTTATTCTATCTATTGTTTTGACAAGTAATCGATTAATCGGTTTTAAAAAATTGACACATTCTGCGTATTTTTTAATTTAACCACTTGAGCCTATTTCATGCAATATTAAAAACACATCAAAATGCAAATAAACAAATACGTTTCTGTTTTTAAATAAGAAAATAAACGTTTTATTGCTTAAAATGCAGCAGCACAGCATTTAGTTTTAGCACAGGATACATCTACATTTAAGAATTTGAACAGGTGAAGCTAAAATGCCACTTGAGGAGTTTTGAGTAGAACATATTTACAGAAAAATATTTGTTTCTTATCTTAAGCACAAAATGCATTTAGTTTTTGTACAGTTTTGTTTTAATTACTAGTCTGAATATCTCGTTCTTTCAGTAAAATATCCTTTTTGGGGATCTCTACACTCTAGTTAACAATTAATCAATTAGTAAATTAGTTGACCATAACTTTGATAATCGATTAATCTGATTAATCGCTTCAGTTCTAATTTATTACAACAGAATTTACACATACTTTGAGATGTTTATCAGTGCATTTATAATCATAATGTTTCAGATATTTTAACCTGGAGATTTGAATAGAAACGTACATTTTGAGTACAAGATTCCACAATCACTTTGATAATCGATTAATCACGATTAATCGTTTCAGCTCTAATCTATTTTTACAGAATTTAGATTTACTTTGAAATCCTAATCAGGGCATGTTTTCATTTACAGTAACAATGTTTCAGATATTACAACCTGGAGATTTTAATACAATGATAAATTTTGAGTACACGATTACTTCATATTTGATTAATCATGATTAATCGTTTCAGCTCTGATTTATTTCTCACCTTTTTGTTTGTCATGACTGCCTCATAATTCATCCTTTATGTTTTTTAAATTGCATTGTTGGTTGAAAATGTTTGCTTGTTCACCCAGTGTTTCTGTTTGGGGCAGGTTTATAAAGACCAGAAGAAGAAGAAGAGCCATGGAGGACCTAACAGTGTTGGGTTCAGCTTGCTGGCTGGTGACCCCTCCCATGACCTTTGCACGGACCCTTCAGAGTCTTTATTTTCTTTTCTGCATGTGCAGAGAGCTGAGAAGTCTTTCTGGCCCCTCTCCACTCCCTCAGATCGGCCATCTTCCCAGCAGTCCACTGCTTCACTGGACCAAAATGGCCGCCGACCATCCCACCCAGGATGCTAAACGTTTGCATGTCTCTCTCCTCACGGTCACGCTGTATTCCCTCCGATGCAGTCTGGACTCCACCTTTACTCCATCTAACATGCCTAAACAAGATTTGACTGGGTGATTTGATTTGTTAGTAAAATATGTTGGCGTTTTGCTCCAGCTTGGCTGTGGATGAATTAGTGCAAACCAGACGACTTTATCATCGACTCTTTGGCATGGAAACCAAACTTTAACCCCCCTGTTCTCTCTTTGTTTCCCTCTCTGGTTTAAACACTCCACTAAACGTTGCCCTAACACCTCCTCAGCTAACACACCCTCCCTTCCTGCTGCCTTTCTTGCATTAAATCCCCTGGTTTCCCTTTTTTCGCTGTACAGAGTTTCTGTAAATAGAGGCCGACGCATGCTTTCCCAGACGGAGTATTTTATCATAGCTGATATTCCATCTGTATTACATTAGAAATCATATTCGGCATCATTTTTATGCTCCACTGTATATTTAAAAACACTGGCTCCTCGTGCTCCGTGTGTGAAGGACGGGTCGCCATTTTAACGGCTGTGTAACACGTTTGTCCTGCAGCCAGGGAAGTGGCAGATCTCTCACTAATTGTTGCTTGTTTACATGAAAACCCGACTGATGCTAACCAATCGCAGCTGCAGTCTGAATCTTATCTGTTGTGTGCTTTATTTATTTTAACCTTTTTAGGCTAACGTGTCACTTTGCTTTAGTCATCATCTTCCTAAGTAGCTTAATTAAAGCCATAATAAGAACTCTAAACTTTTCCATCACGGTTCAAACTGAAGCAGCTTTTCAGATCCTGTCTGTGAAATACGACGGCGGCTTTCACATCTGGATGTCGTCGTTTTGTTTGTTTTTGTCATCAGATTCTTTCGTTTCCATGTATGTCTGTTTTCTCATGAATATCATAGATTTTTAATTTATTGTTTATGATAATTGGCATATGTTTTTGAAATAAAACAAATACGTCACTGGATGTTTGCTTTTGTTTTTTTTTTATTTCTCTACGGCTTCACATCAGCTTTCAGTGAAGGAAACACTTCAATTTTTAGAGTCAAGCTCAAAGATTTATTTATTTGAATCTTTTATATTCTAATTTGAGTTCAGTTTTGTCTGTAACTTGATTCAAAAAGTGAAATTGGTATATTCTGATAGATTGATTTCATAGACCTTTATATTTCAAGCAATAATGTTTGGTCATTTTTATGATCAAATCATCACAAACTAAAAACCTCCCACTAGATCTCAGTGGGAGATCCACATTTTTTCCTTCCACTAAGCTTTCTATAAGCTGTCAGGCCAGCAGTTTTTCCTGTTTTTCTGAGAGTCATGACACTTAATTTTAGGATTAAAAATGCTTTTTTGAGTGGTTTTACATGATATTCAAATTTTGCCCATGTTTTTGTATTTTTTAGGTTTTCATAAGCTGTTAGGTTTTGAAGTAAAAAGTAACTAAGAAATTCCTCAAGAGAAAAAAAGTATCTGGTAAAGAGATAACGCAATTGCTAACTGATCAAAACAATTCTTTAATAGTTAATAATTACATCATTAAGCTATTTGTGACATTTTTGGTATTTTACAGAGAAAAATGAAAATAATTCATATCAACATGATTACAAAATAAAATCAAGCAAAGGTAAACATTTTCCAAATTATTTCTTTCATTTTCATCATTCAGTGAAGTTACTCACACTGGATATCTGATCATTTATAATAAAGTTTAAAAAAAAACACATTGTAGTAAAAATACTCCTAAAAGTACCAAAACGTTCCTCAAGTAGTTTCTATTTGCCAACTCTGGCTGATAGAAACAATCAATACGGGTTTAAATTCTGCGTAATAAATCTTTCTTTATTTGCATTATTAAAATACTCAATACTGATATTTTTTTAATCAAACTGTATTATTTAGATGAACCTGAACAGAAAAAACATGTTTTCAAAAGCTTACAACTTAAAAAAATGTACAAACTCTTTATTTCCTTCGCTCTGCTCATTACAGGCTCGGTAACAAATGTTTAATTTAAAGATTTAAAAGGGTAAAAATGATCAGATTTAAAATCTTAGCCGTTTCTAAAGTGTGATTATTTGAAGAGGTTGGTATATTTTCACAAACTCAACAATGTGCTAGAAAAATGTTTCAGTAAAAACTTCACCTCACTTGACCCGACATTCATTTAAATGTTTGTAAAATTATGTGGAAAACAGAACAAATTGTGAAAGTGTTGCAGTAGAAACCTAAACGATAAACATTTCCTGTTTCTCTGCATTTATCTGAGTACATAGAAAATCAACTGGTTGCTTTTAAAGTGAAATGCTGTGCATAATAATTACAAACTAATAATGAACATGATGAAACAACAATAAAGAAAAAGAGAATAAAACAATCTTCCCACCGTTTCTAATGTTTAACTTCTGTAAAATATTTGATCAAAAGCAAAATATAGTTTATATTTATAATAGGTTTCAAGTGTAATCATGATTAAACACTTAATGTTACAATAATAACTAGCTTAAGTTAACAGCAACCACAAATGTAAAATAATTACAAGATTTCATATTAAGAGGAGTAAACTATGAATATTTACATGTTGTTTTTTCAGTTTTCCTTTTGGCTTCAAAACATTCAGTGACAGAAATCTCAGACTATAATCCGTGTTTTATTTTGGACTGGATCTAAACTAACCGTATCTCACATACCACACTGATTGTTTTGTTTCTGGTACAAAAGAAAAAGTCACACAACATGTGGAAGAAGATCTATAGTGATCTAGTTGGATAGAAAACGTTTTACAATCTTTTAGTGTATTTTAAATTAAAAAGGACACAATCTGTCAGAAGTTAAACCAGCAGTCTTAATTTGTGAACAATAACCAGATGAAGAAAGACAAAAAAAACAAAAACAAAAGGAGTCGGAAAAAAGAATAAAATCCCTTCAAGGTCAAATCAGAGATGGTGACGACAGGAAATGTTTCACAATTTCAAGGAAGCAGGTATGAGTCTCAATAATTTGTGAGAACATTTTTAAATAAAACCAGGTGTTCCTGATGCATTCTGGGTATTTCCCCTGCTGATGAGCCTCTTCCAGGCAGACGGAGGAAACTTTCTGTCTCTTTTCTCACCACGTCCAGAACCAACAGTGTTACAAGTTGTAATTCTGACACTTTAAAAAAAACCCTGGAGCAAAACAGAGAGAGAGACAAGAAGGGAAGTTAGTGAACGGTTTGCAACAGGATAAAAAAATCCAAACTGTTTATATTTTACTTATCATAATTCAAGTTAAACCGCAATAAACAGATTTAGACGCTCTGTAGGGTTTTTTTTTTACAAATATGAATAAATCTCCGTCTCTACATTGGATAAGTTTCACCAGATAAATAATGTTGAACATGTTTTGACAATGATATAAATTGGGCAGAATGCATATACAAACTGCTTTAATTTGATTAATAAATTAATATTTTAATGTTATCTTGCAGATTTTCTAGAGTTTGGAGGGCCACATAAAAAAACAACAGCAGCTGGATTCCATTTGACATGTAGATAATGAGAATATTTAAATGAGTCAAACTTCTTAAAAAATACATTCAGTTAGTGAATATTAATCATTTTAAAGGGACAGTCTGTTATTACAGTTTATCAAAAATGTGTAATTGTTTGTTTCCCTCCGAGTTGAAATGGTGTTTTATTCATATTTGACATTCTGGCTGCTTATTTTTGTTTGTTAACACAAGTTTTATTTTGTTGTAAATATTTGTTAATCTAAAGCTGGAACTTCATAAACATTCAAACTTTAAGGCTTGAATGTTTTATTTTGTTGGACAGAAAATAAAGAAGATTTTTTTAAAATAAAAATCGGGATTTCTTTGGGGGAAGAAAAATTATTGTTTAGAACAATAGATTTGAAAGTTAGTTTATAGATTGATGGAGGGAAATCCATATTTGAGTCATCTTTGATCAGATTAAAGCACAGATCTGATTGGTTCTGAGAGGAAAACAGCGCTGTGTGGGCGAGGAAGAGGCAGATGGATGAAGAGCTGCTCACCTTGACGTCAGGGTGAGTCTGCAGGTTGGGGACTGCAGCGCCTCCTGCTGGTCCTCCTCCTCTCTTCTTGGGAATAAGAATTAAAATCCTAAACTAATTAAAACCTGATCACTTTCTTCTTGCTATATGTTGCCTCCTCTTTCCACCCTAACAAAACGGTGAGTATGTAAACTTCTGGCCACATTCAATCCTCGAATTATTGATCATATAAGTTCAAAAGTTTCTTCAAGAACAAGAATCTTCCTCTGATTGTTTTACCCACGAGTCGCTCCCCTGTAGATTATCATCTCCATGACAAAGTCGTCCTTTTACTGGATGTCTTTCAGGATTTGCGTCAAAGTATGGCAGTAAGATTCAATGAGAACTCCTAACACTAATTTAAATGTCTGGTATCGCTTCATTTGAACTGATGTGCATAAGACTGAATGTTGTCAAAAATTTCATTTGTTAAATAATTACATTCGTAATGCAAAGTTCAATTAAAACGTTCATTAAAAGTCATTATTTACCTAATTAAACTTCATTACAGCAGTCATAAACAGTCATTACGTCTCCCTCATGTTCACACCAAAGCGTCTAGAGCGCCAGGCGCGTCTGGTTTTCTACGTGGAGACGCATCGAAGCGCGTCAAGAGCTGCGCGATTTGAAACGTTTCGAGCGTCTTAAGCGTTTGGTGCATCCACCGCTGGAGCTGGAAAATCTGAACTTTCGCCGCTCGTAGTTTTGCATTTTCCGACGTGATCTCAGAAAAATAAACCTGTGGAGAATAAACAATTTGCCGTTTGCTCTCGACCTGTAATCTACGACCAATCGAGCTATGACTACACAGACAGGAAAAGAAAGGACCTGACTTGGGATCGGCGAGGAAGTTGAAATGTTGAGTAAGTTATAACTATTGGAAAATATTCCCCTGCATTTGAGCTACCTCAAATCCCTCCAGCAAAAACGTTGAAACACTTTAAATAAACGTTGTATTTATTTAGACGAAACGCGCAGGAGACGGTGGAAGAGTTTGAGGGACACGTATGCCAAGGAGTCTCCTCTCAACGCACGACTAGAGCGGTTTTGACGCAACTGACATCTAGAGCAAAATGTCAAGCGTCTGACTTCAAAGTGCATCGAATTTGAAGCATCAGGCGTTTTTGACGCGCGAAACGCGTTCGGTGTGAACGCAGCATTATGCACAGTCCTTCAAATTCAAGCGTTACCAAATGTCTTTATGTGACAAAACTTCAGTTCGTCGTAAAATTACCAAAACCGTTCTTCCATGATTGTCCTCCATCTTGTATAAAATCCCTGAGTTTGAGATGTTTTCCATGAAGACAAGTCGCAGTGAGACTCAGAGAATGTAAAATGTGCCGTGTGCCTGAACTTCCGCTGTTTCTAGAGGCAGGAATGACTTTGTTGGTGCTGATGTTCGGCCGCTGTCCTATCGGGAGCGAGCGGAGAAGCAGCGCATGTACTCGGTGAGCCAGGGGTTGAACTCGGGCTGAACCGCCATCCCGGCTTTATTTGGCTCCTCTGATTTGGCCCGACGCCGCTCAGGTCGCCGGGACTGGATCTGCCGCTCCACCTGCCGCCTGGTCTTAGCACGCAGAGCCGATTCATGAATCTGTCCGTGAAAGGAACGGTTATACTTCATGTTTAGAGAATGACAGGTACACCAGGACTTACATCACCTCAGCAGTAGAAGCTGCAGGACCAACGTTGTGAGTCTTCCTATCTGCGACGTCTGCATCCTTTTCTCCTGAGCCATACAGTGCGAACGGATGTCGTTTCTCCTTTGTGTCCTCTTTGAGCTGTCGTACAGGCCTCACGCGCTGGGAGCGCCAGGCTGGTCTCGTTGATTTGGAGGGTTTTCTTTGGTGAGGTCGGGCTGCTCTCGTCTCTTTTTCTGGAAAATGAAAAGAAAAACTTTTACAAATCCTAATCCGGGGCTGGACAATAAATCGATAACAGTATATATCGCAATGGACACATGATCAATACCAACACGTTTGATAGCATTATCAATAATTTAATTGAATTCTGATCCAGAATCGTATGGCATTCTGGGAGATGTAGGCTGAGGAAAGACTTTAGTTGCTCAAACTAAAGGTTGCTGGAATCGACTCACTCACTCACTCTTTGGTTGCCTAGCAACTCTCTCATTCTTTGGTTACCTAGCAACAACTTGTAGAGTATCTGCCACAGCAGCAGTTTAAATTTTCTCCACTGTGCCTCATAACTGCTCAAAAATAATAATAAAAAAACACAACAGCAATTTTTCAGTCATATCGTCCAGCTTCGTCTTAGCCTGACATTTAGTTATTAGAGCAATTTATTTATAATTTTGATCTTCTTCTCAGTTAATTTTAGGGTAGCAATTAACAATTCTCTGATGATTAATGGAGAAAATGTTGGCATATTCTGCAAATTTGTCATTGAATCTCTTAAGCCATTTTTTATGCAACATTAGAAATACATTCAAAGATGGAAATAAATAAATAATTCAATTCCTTTTTTTAAATAAAAAATAAACATGTTATTGCCTAAAAAGCAATTTTAAAAATTATGTGATTATTTCTCTCGTGTGAATAAATAAAAAAAGTTATTTTATATTTTATATTTAAAAAGTTATTTTAGAATAAAATATTTAAAAAAACTAATTAAAAGAAAAAAATCATTCATTTGTAATAGAAATTTGATTATATTTACTGTAAGATTCAGATTTAAAAATGGGACAAACGATGAATGCAAAATTATGCAAACAGTCTGAGTACAGAGGAAAAACAACAGACAGTTTGAAGCTGATTTTTCTGTCTCTAAAAACAAACATTTACAGTGACAGGAGTATTAACTGTTTTAAAAAAATGTGTTACATCATCTTTCCTCCTCCTAACATTGTGTAGGTGTTGAGGAGCTGATGAGATCTGCTGCTGTTGTTTCTCAGTCTGATCCGTTTCCCATCTTCGTTTGGGTTTTTTTGCACAAAAAGCAGAAAATGTTTTCAGTGCTGAGAGGTTCTGACTACAGGCAGTCAAATATCTTAATGCAGAAAATTCAAATTACAAGTCACTTGTTCAAATCAACATCTACATGCAGGAAAATCAATTTATTTCTCTTATTTTTTTTAGTGTGACTGTCTAACTATGGCAAACCTAAGAGCTATTCTGAAATAATCTTAAGCTAATTATTTGTTTTCTGGTCTTCAATGAAAGACATCACAATTTTTTGTTACAACTAGAATGACTGTAAACATTATTGGTAAAAAAAAAAAAAAAAAAAAGGTAGAAGCCTGAAATATTTTCCCTGAAAAGAAGCTTGTTGACAATAACATAAAGTACTGTTTTCAGTAGAAACTTTAAGGGTATGTGAATTATCTGATTAATTCAATGTTAATTCAGAGAAATATTTCTGTTCCCAACAACTAGAATGAAGATCAAAAAATTAGGGGCGCACTAATTGCAGTTTTCTGGCCGATCTCTGATTTCAGATCTTTAAAAAGCCTGACTTGCCGGTTCCAGTTTTGGCCGATACCAATCTCTTTTTGTCTGAAATGCTGCTAAATATAGCAGGAAAGTCACAGAGTTTATAACAATGGAGTGACCGTTGTTAACTCCAAACATCCAAACGTGACCCGGTGGGCCGCTCTGTCAGTCAAACCTCTGTCACAGGAGACAAGAAGAGGACAGCGCTTGATTTTCAGACCTTTGCTGAGATAGATCAGCTTAACATGCAAGTAATGGCCGATCACTGATTTCCCAAAATGAAATAAAATGGCACTAATAAATCAGTGCACCCCTATCAAAAATAAACTACACTATATATAAACATAATAAAGTTGTAAAGCTTCTCTTAAATTGTGTGATACTTTAGGAACTCAGCATTTTAAAATGATATTTGATAATAGTTTACCTTTGTCTCGGAGTGGAGCAGAGAACTCCTCTTCCTCTCCCTGGACTGCTTTGTTTGGCTCCCTGGTATCGTCACACTGCGAACCTAAACAGTGAGTCATATCACACACCATACCATGCAAACATCACAACATGCTGATACATTACTCTTTTAATTTAACACTTACTGTGTGCTGAAGACTGTGGGTCAGGCCTGATCTGCTCCTCATTCTGGACAGTAGGCCTAGGTCCAGCTCCGGTGGTTCTGGTTTCCTGCTGTCTGTCCGTCTTGACCCCCTCAGGCTCCTCTGTTTCCGCTCGGCCTCCCCCGGCTTCAACCTGGTTCTTACTGGGGTGAGAAGGGCTCCTTCCTCCTGAGTCCGAGTCGCTGTCCGAGCCGTTCCAGAACCAGGGGTTGTGTGTGTGCTCCAGCAGCCTCCGGGTCAGCCTGTAGGCCAGCATCTCTTCATAGCACTTGGTGTAAGTCTCCCATTTGGGGTCTTTGAACTTCTTCATGTACTCAGAGCGGATCCTTTTAGTCACCATCTTGTCCCGGTTTAAACTAAAAATAGAGCAAAAATAAACCAACGATTTTATCACAATACGTGTACAGCAACAGTGACAGCAGTGTTGTAACAGCTAAAACTCCTCATACCAAGCGCTTTGTTTATCACCGCCAGACATTTAAACCATACCAACAACAGTTTAAACCAATAGCAGCACAGGAAGCCGTTCAAGGACCCGCCTACTTTCTAGCTAACGTGCTTATAGCTCGCCTTTCGGGCAACAAAAACAGAACCAGAGTTCGGTCCGAAAGAAACTGTGAAGAATGACATCTGCTTTCTAAATCTTTCAAAAAATATCGGCAACAAGAACAGCGAGGAGTCTGTCTGCCATAACTACGTGACTACCAGAAATTTTCTGAACGCGGTGACGTAACTCTCAGCTCTTTCTCGATTGGCTACCAAGATTACATCGACAACAGATTCGAAGAGGTTTGCTACCGTGATTCGCCCAAACCCATTTCAATTTAGTAACTGTAAACAAACACTTAAGCAATAATTTGTCAGTCACGGCTGGTGAATATTTTTAATCAATTTTAGTAAAATTAAGCACAACAGTTTCTGAAAATAAATATTTATTATTTTTATATTATTTACAGCAGCCAGATAATTTTGTTACACTAGTAATAGTCAGAATACGGTCTAAAACAGGGGTCTCAAACTCCAGTCCTCGAGGACTGCAGTCCTGCAGTTTTTAGATGTGCCACAGGTACAAAACACGGGAATGAAATGGCTTAATTATCTCCACCTTGTGTAGACCAGTTCTCCAGAGCCTTAATTATTCTATTCAGGTGTGGTGCAGCAGAGGCACATCTAAAAGTTGCCCTCGAGGACTGGAGTTTGAGACCCCTGGTCTAAAATACATATGCAAAACTTTGTCAAGGCAGCAAAGAATGAATACATGGTCAATACGAAGCTCCCTCGACATCGTAACCCAAAGACTTTGGGCACAAAACAAAAGCTACATAATTAGTAAAAGAGAAAATGAGAAGCACAGCCATAAAACATTTATACGCATGGCATACTTCCACAAATATGCACAATAAATATTTAATCATTTTTTAAAATATAAAATAGCCTCTGAAGAAATCTTTTCACAAGATAGAATAAATGAAAAAATATTTCTAAACAGATTAACAGGCATTTAACAAATAAATCTGAACTTCTTTCAAATATATGAAATCAAACTCTTGAGAAAAATATAGACTACTACCATTGATAACATTGAATGATTTTACTTTTGCGGGGAACATTTACATAATGGGACAGTAGCTTGTATTTGCACTGCCTGCAGATGATTATACACAGAGAAAAGAGCGTGACTATCTTGTGTGTCCCTGTTAGATTTACTTAAAGGTTCAAGTTTAAGAAGTTTGCGCATAATTATTTAGAAGTGAAGAAGATTTATTTGTTTGACGTTTGTTAATCTGGTTTTATAGTATATTTTCATTCCTTCTATCTTGTAAAATGGACCTCTGGGTAAGTTATTCATTTGAAACACTTTGTAGAATAAAAATGCTTTTTGTTGAAGGTAGGATATCTCTGATAATACCACAAAATATATTTTCTTATCTGTAAGCATCGACATGAAGAGGTTATTTGGATGACTGATAACAAACCAAGCACCTGAGACCGTCTCCAAAGAGTATAGCAAGATTATAAAATATCTATTCTGGATATACATTTTCATTTAATAGATTCCCAAGAACTTTTGCTGTCACCTCTGAAGATTTGGAAGAAATAAATTCGCGAAGATGAGGCAAAAGTGGCATTATGAGGTACTTTGACCGAGTTTATCTGTAAAAATATGTAATAAAATGATTTTAAAAAATTCATTCTGGACACAGAATGTGGATGTGGAAGTATGTGTGAATGTCATGCATTTTTTATAGTTATGCTTCGTTCCTATTTTTATCTCCTACAAAGGCTCCCCCTGCTGACCTATTACCGTAATGCACCATAAATGCGCGATGGTGATCTTTAAGATCTGGCCAAGTGTCGACTCAGTTGACGGCAGACGACCAGCTCGATACGAAACGACCAGAGTTTAAAAGAAATCATGTAGACCGACTATTTTTGAACACATCCACCAGGAACCATTAAACATGTTTTCCATATGACACACATTGAATCAATGCAGTATCTACGTTCTCCTTTTAAAGTATGCACAGCTTGCTGTCATTAAAATAGCCTGCATGTTGTTCAGCGCAACCTTTTAACAACAAATACATCGCTGTTATGTACAATCTGCACGTCAGATTAATCATGGCACCATGGGAGCGCTGTAATCGCCTGTCGGCGGCAGCTCCGGTACCAGCTCAGTAAATCCACCAAACACTCCGTCCAGCCCACAGCAGTTGACCTGCTCGACGAGAGCGACTCTTGCCCGCACAGATCTAATTTTGTATACAGTACGCATACTTACTGCGAGCTCGGATGTCACGGAAGCGGCCCAGAGCAGATGGTTCTGCTGTAATGACACAGGACTTAGCTCCGCCCACCGGCGAGGACGCGTTTAAAAAGCCAAACACACCCCGCAACAGGTGCTTTATCCCTGCACCGTTTTGTCCGTTTGAGCTTGAAATATTTAGGTGTTAGGTGGCTGATGCTATGAATAATAATAATGTCACCTTTTTTCCACTCTTTATTGTCTCCTGTGAGTTTAAGAAAGTCGTTTTATATCAGCTGCATCTGTCAGTGTGACGTAGAGATGATGAACCTCATGTTGTTTTATCTTAAACTCCCCCTCCATGGCTCTGCAGAGCCTGGAGGTAACCAGTTACATTTACTCGAGTAACCTTTTGGATAAAATGTACTTTCAGGAGTATTTTTACTGCGCTGTACATTTTTACTGTTACTTGAGTGATTTTAGTATGAAGTATTTTTACTCATACTTGAGTAAAATGTCTGTATTTTCTACCCACTGACTGAAAGACAAACACGTTTTAACCAAAGATTCACCAGGTACAGACTCACACCTGCAGTTTTTGTTAACATTTTTAGAAGTTTTCTATTGGAAAAAAAAAACATTATTTGAAAAAATACTGATTTTGATATTTTGTAATTATGTTATTTATATGAATAAATTTGATATTTAAAAACTCAAATTCCCGCATAACTTTATATTTCGCTCCGGGTAATTTTTTTTTAAACATATTGATACTTTTTACTTTTACTTGAGTAATTTTCTGGATACGCTGCCCCTCTCGGATTACCTGGTGAGCTCATATTCATATAAGGCAGAGCTTGCGGAGAGGGTCCCTCTGAACACAGCATGCTTTCGACTAAAAATGGTCCGGGGGCCAGGGCGGTGCATGCGGCAGCTCAACGGGATTCCGGAGCGGGTGTCCGGTGTCCCAGCGCTCCTGATCCGGGCAGCAGCAGAGCCGTTCCTTTTGCGCCTGTTGCCTTTGCGCATTCCTGCCAAGTGCTATTCTGAATGTGCGTGTTGAAGATGTTCCCACTTTTGTGACCGAGCCAATCAGAACTGATGATGACGTGACGCACCTTCATCCCACATATCCGTCTCTCCATCTGACATGTGGCATTCACAATAAGTCAGTAACTCTACTGTTTTTTTGCGTGTGTTTGGCAAATGCTATAACATTTGGTCAAGTTGTAAAAATGTGCAGCTCTGGAATAAACTGAGTCCATTGCACTGAGCCCCATTGAAAACCTCCTGGTTGTTCCACCAAATATAGATTTCTGAGCTCTTCCTGAGTTAAAACATTAGTATTGTTGTTTCTAAATGAATATTAACTTGGTTTCTTTATATTATTTGAGGTCTGAAAGCACTGCATCTTTTTAAATTTCACCATTTCTCATTTTCTGCAAATAAAAACTAAAGTTTTGCTTTGAATTTCAGAGACACGTTGTCAGTATTCTACTCAAACATAAAGCTATAAAGAGTAAAATTAGAGAAATTGACCATTTTAAATTGTCTCTTAATATTTTCCAGCACTATGTGCTAATATTCAAAAATATTTTATATATATATATATATATTTTTAAACGTTTTTAATTTGGACCCTAATGGGGACACCAGATATTGTTATTTTTGACGGAAAAAATATAATTTCTTATTTATATGAGGTTAAGATTGAGAATACTCATAATTCATCAACAAAACTGAACATTTATGTTTAAAGGCTTCAAAAACTTCAATTGGCGTCTTTAAAAGGAAATTTTTTGTGTGTTGTCGCAGGTGCAGCAGTTTATTTAAACAATGATCATTTGTGTTGCTGCTAATTTTTGACAATAATAATTTTTCAGGCAATAATCAATATCAACCCGTCCAAAAACAACACATACAATGTAATAAAATAAATAAACATTCAGCAAATTCATAGATATTGGTTCTGGTGAGAATTGAAGTCCGCGATGGATTTTATTGGGAGACGTTTTTATGGTTTATGCTGCATGTCGCTAGTTATTTTTGTGTTCAAGCGTCATGTGGAGGAATTGATTCATTAGTTATTGATCAGATTCAGTGTTGATGTTTGATTCTCTCAGGATCAGATAAAACTCACTTCCGCCGCAGGAAAGAAAATCAAATTTATAAATATGTCAGATAGGAAAGAAGAGAAAGTGAGCTTTTGATCGCTAAAACTGGCATTTAAGAGGTGAAAAATTAAGAAAATTTTTACTATTTTTGAGAGACGGAGCTGACAAGTTCTGAGTTATAGTATTAAACAATTTATGATAATATGTTTTAAGAGCTGAATTCAAGCTCAGGCTTCCTATTTTAAAAAGAGGAAAAGTCACATTATCTTTTTGTGGCAGCCTTTAAAACTTTGCCCAGATGGATCACAAAATGCTCCAAATGTTCAGCTCTTGGTTTAATTTCAGGTCGTTATTAAAGGAAACCCTGAGCTTTGATTCATTTTTACGACATTTTTAGTTTTCCCGCCCTCCCCTTTAAGAGAAAACCAAGGCCAGGGGCAAAAATACCAAATAATGGACTTTAATAAATTATCAATATGTATATACACTTACATTCACATGTGTTGGGCAACATGTCGTTGTTATTTCGATTTTTTTTTTATTAAAGTTTTTTGGCG
This sequence comes from Gambusia affinis, assembly GCF_019740435.1. NCBI lineage: Eukaryota > Metazoa > Chordata > Actinopteri > Cyprinodontiformes > Poeciliidae > Gambusia > Gambusia affinis. The sequence goes on along the minus strand of NC_057869.1, from coordinate 12,179,403 downwards.
TATGCATGGTTCAGTGGTTGTTTTCACAGCCTTTCTCCGTGCAACACAGACAACAAACAGCTATGAAATATGCAGATTTTAAACCAATATAAATTGCATATGGATGTCAACGGCGCAGACAGCCAGTCCATTGACAGCAGAGTGTCGCTGTGCCGCAGAGCTCTTCCTTCCTCCTCGCTTGTTCTCCAGGCTGCCGGTGGTGGTGGAGAAGAAGAAGATGGAGGATTTAGAAGCACTTCCTGTGGACGATGCTGGGGCCGGCCTCGTCGTACTCCTGCTTGGAGATCCACATCTGCTGGAAGGTGGACAGGGAAGCCAGGATGGAGCCACCGATCCAGACGGAGTACTTCCTCTCGGGAGGAGCGATGATCTAGAGAGAGGAAGGTGGCGAGAGTTTAGTAAAAAAAAAAGAAGAAAAAAAATCAGTCAAGAAGCTGAAAAAAGTTGTGATCTGGATTGTTTACCTTGATCTTCATGGTGCTGGGGGCCAGGGCAGTGATCTCCTTCTGCATGCGGTCAGCAATACCAGGGTACATGGTGGTACCGCCGGAGAGCACATTGTTGGCGTACAGATCCTTACGGATGTCAATATCGCACTTCATGATGCTGTTGTAGGCAGTCTCATGGATGCCAGCAGACTCCATTCCTGGTCAGGTGAGAACGCAAGTGTTAGGAGGACTAGTGGTCGCCATTTTAAGACAAAGAAGAAGAAGAAGAATATTTGGAGTACCGATGAAGGAAGGCTGGAAGAGGGTCTCGGGGCAACGGAACCTCTCGTTACCGATGGTGATGACCTGACCGTCGGGAAGCTCGTAGCTCTTCTCCAGGGAGGAGGAGGAGGCAGCGGTGGCCATCTCGTTCTCGAAGTCCAGGGCCACGTAGCACAGCTTCTCCTTGATGTCGCGCACGATCTCACGCTCAGCTGCAGGGAGGAAAATCCATAAGTTATTATTCAGAGAGCAAAAGAGCGGCGGCTGTCAATAAACGTGCGCCAAAGTGAGTCCCTCACCGGTGGTCACGAAAGAGTAGCCACGCTCAGTCAGGATCTTCATCAGGTAGTCGGTCAGATCGCGACCAGCCAGGTCCAGACGCATGATGGCGTGGGGCAGGGCGTAACCCTCATAGACTGGGACGTTGTGGGTCACACCATCACCAGCATCCAGCACAATACCTGAGAGGAGGCAAGAGGGTGAGTTTAGTAGAGCTAGAGTAATAAACTACATAACATGATGTGACGTTATGTTCATAAATTTTAAAAGAAATTCTGTGCGTAAAATTGACTAATCTGGAAAAAGATACTCAGGTAATTTGTGTGTATCCTTGTGAGGAGTTGCAGCGGAGAAAATCTGGAATGATCCTAAAAACATCTTAAAACTGTGAAACATAATGTGACGTGTTGCTACTAATGTAGGTGCGTAAATATTCAAAGAAATGTTGTGCGTAAAATGATCCAATCTGAAAAATATTAAGGAAAATTGTGAGTATCCTTTCGAGGAGTCGCAGCGGAGAAAATCCCCAGTGATCTTAAAAAAATCTTAAAATTGTAGAAGGGATGCGACTGAAGTATGTGCGTAAATATTCAAGGAAATGTTGTGCGTAAAGTTATCCAATCTGAAAAAATGTTCAAGTAAATTCAGCGGATCTTTTTGAGTAGTCGCTTCTGAGTTGTTGCAAGAAGGTGAGTTTAGTTAAGACTAAAAAAATAATACTAAAACATTTAAACTCGATGCGAGTAAAGCGTGTACATAAATATTCAAAGAAAGGTGCGTAATGTTATCCAATTTGGAAAATCATCCAGGTAAATTGTATGGATCTTAGTGAGGAGTCACTGCGGAAAAAAATCCCGAGTCCTCCTGAATAGAATCTTAAAACTATTAATCGTGATGTGACTAAAGTATGAGCGTGAACATCCCAAGAAATGTTGTGCGTAAAGTTTTCCAATCTGAAAACTCTCCAGGTAATTTGTGTGGGTCTTCGTTTGTAGTTCTCACCAGTGGTACGGCCGGAAGCGTACAGGGACAGCACAGCCTGGATGGCCACATACATGGCGGGGACGTTGAAGGTCTCAAACATGATCTGGGTCATCTTCTCCCTGTTGGCCTTGGGGTTCAGGGGGGCCTCAGTGAGCAGGGTTGGGTGCTCCTCGGGGGCCACTCTCAGCTCGTTGTAGAAGGTGTGGTGCCAGATCTTCTCCATGTCGTCCCAGTTGGTGATGATGCCGTGCTCGATGGGGTACTTCAGAGTCAGGATACCCCTCTTGCTCTGGGCCTCGTCGCCGACGTAGGAGTCCTTCTGACCCATACCGACCATGACACCCTGGAGGAGGAGGAGGGAAGGAGAAGGTTATCCATGGGGGTGGGCGCAGAGAAACGACCTTTGTGCAGCCAGACTGGCTTCGCATCGCGATCATCGCGTAAATGTGCCAAATAACGGCGTGCGTCACAAAGACGGCACAAGTGACAAATTTAGTCTCAGTGACTGAGCTGCAGTTACACTCTGAGAAACTAAACTTAAACCTGATGCTATGCATTAAAATATTTACTAATATCTCTGCTTTTCATGTAGACAACAGGCTCTGGCGTCACAATTGCTACTGCTAGTTTGAATAAAAGTCTGATCATTTGGAGGCTTTTCTTCTTCGTTGGTTACCTGGTGACGGGGGCGGCCGACAATGGAGGGGAACACGGCCCTGGGGGCATCGTCTCCGGCGAAGCCGGCCTTCACCAGGCCGGAGCCGTTGTCGCACACGAGGGCGGTAGTCTCATCGTCGTCACACATGGTGGCTTCTGTCACCCAGGAGAGAAACAGGAAGATCAGAGCGCACCGAGTCACCTCACCGTGTGGGAAAAAATGGATTAAATTCACACACAGCCTTTAAGGAACCCGCAGGTTTCCTTCAGATGGAAACGACTGCGTTAACTCGAGCTTGATGCCATTACGGATTTATAATAGGCTTTAAATGGAAAGTTAAAACATCATTTGATTGGATTAATGAACAAGAGCTGAATTGTAAATTTGACTTTGATTTTAGACAAAAATTTGGATGTTTTATTATGTAACTAGACATAGTTTTTGCAATGTTAGGTTTAATTTCGAGGAATTTTTTAAATCAACATTTTTTCTTACATCTTCCCTCGTTGTTGTCTGAGGAAACATACAACAAAGTACGTTGTGTGTTCTGATTTAATTTTTAAAACAAAATTTGGCCAAAAATGAAGCCAAAATTTTGATTTTGGCTTCATTTTCCCTCAAAATTAAAAGCAAATGCAGCGAGGAAACAGGTAAAGGCCAACAGTAATTTTGCGCTTAATCAATGCCAATTATCATTTAGGTTTAGTCTTACAGTTTCAGATTCTTAGACTGTAAATATTTACTCCTTTTCGTGTGTATTTTTTACAGACTATCTGGTCCTACATCTTCCCGGACGCTCCGCCGGTTCTCTAAGGCCTACAGTCTGCGGCTCCAACCGGGACGAGAAGCTTCGCAAAGCGGCCGATCCTCGCAGGAGTCTTACCTTAGGTGTTTGTCTGCGGCTCGGAGAGAACGACCCAACCAGTGCTGCTGCTGAACCAGCTGGAGTCCTGGCCGCTACCCGTCCGTCTTTTATAGCGGCCGTCCACCATTCACAAAGCTCAGCACTGGCCCCCATCCCGGCCCTCGGCCATATTAGGTTGCTGCCAGGCACCGGCGGCGGGAGTGGGTGGGTGTGTTCGCGGGGGGCAGAGGGGCTCTGGTGGGGTGGCTCTCATTGATGGGGATCCAGAGTGACGCTGTGCGCCCCCAGCGAGCAGAGCGGGCGCTCCATGTATGGACCTGTGGCTCTGACCTCCCTTCGAGCCCCGCAGACCCACCTAGACGGCCGTATAAGGAGCCGCCGCGGGCCGCCGGGGGGTTTCTATGGGCGATGCCAGTTGCTGCCAAGCAGGGTTATAGATTTGCTGCTAGTCGGCCTCATCCGGCCTTAAAATGGGAAAAACGCTTCCCTCATGTGAACCGATTTAGGCCGCAGAGAGCAGAGCCGGGACGGACCCGCTGAGGCGGAGGGATTCATGGAAATCAACTTGATGAAAAACTTTTAGGGATTTCCTTACATTTCCAATCATGACATGTAGTGAATTGAACTCCGTTAGGCTTTATAAGACAATTCAAGCCTCTCACTCACTCACCATGCACTAACTTCCTTCTGCAAAGCGAATCACACACATCCCACCTGCATTCATATGCATTTTATCCTCTGAATTAATTCAGCGCTTCGTGTTTTAAACCTTGTTGCAGAACACATGGCTCAGTGTGAGCTGGACCGGCCGCCAGCTGAAACCTTATTCCTCCTGCAGAGCCTGTACTGCTCTGTCACTGCAGCAGCAGCCGGAATAATTATAACTCTGCTGGAGGAGGTGGTGGTGTGTGCGTGTGTGTGTGTGTGTGTGTGTGTGTGTGTGTGTGTGTGTGTGTGTGTGTGTGTGTGTGTGTGTGTGTGTGTGTGTGTGCGTGTGTGTGTGTGTGTGTGTGTGTGTGAGAGAGAGAGAGAGACAAATGTGGAGACTGTGTACATGTGCTCACATGCTTGTTAGTGTGTTGAAGTGCAAAGATGGCTCAGTGTTGAGGGAGGAGGAGGATGGGAAGGACAGAACAATGCTTTATTTTTATTTAATTTAAATCCTTGGATTAGGACAGTCCACATTAATCTACATTAACACAATCCAGAGGACTGTAAATCAGCTCAGTTTCAACCTTTGCACAAAAGCTAAACTATTCACAGGACGGATGTTATTTGGGAAACTCAACCGGAAAATCTAAAGACAGACTCATCAATCGATCTTTACTTTTAAAATTCTTGGAATGTGCAGCCTTTACAATTAACTTAGATTTAGGGTTGTACTTTGACTAGACCACTCAAAAATGATAATTCTCATTCATGTTACCATCCATCTCATGTTATCTCCCCTGTGCTCTTGAGCTCCAGTCATTTGTTTCAGTTTTATGTCAGAAACCTTCCAGAAGTTTCCATTGGTTTCTCATCAGATCAACAAAATATTTCCCATGAGTCTTTGGGATAATCAAGACAGTTTTTGTGTGTATATATAAGATGAGGCATGTTTTCCTGTGATTTTTGCCCTGGATCCCCAGTTTTATTTCCTATTATTAAATCCTAAATGTTGACCTTTCGGGAGGTTCAAGTTAAACTTTGACCTTTGCTCATTTGGCTCTTGGAGTAATTTTGGTTGGAAAGTTTTATTACTGCTCTGGTTTCTCCATTTTTGGATTTTTATTATTATTATTTTACCTCTTCAAAACCAGGAAGTACCACTGAAATAAACAACACAATAAATCAGAACTATTAATACAAGTTAAGTCAAAGTAAATGACACTGTGATCCTTTTCAGGAATGTTCCTGAATGATTAACCAAACTTAATTCATGATTTAAGAAGAGCAGGTTGCCGGGTTACCTTGGTCTGATGTTAACTTTGATTCATAAAATCAAAATGTGACAAAGAAGCACAAACAGAAGAAATCTCTACACTGCAAAAATCAAACAAAACAAAATATTTTCCAAAAGTTTCTAGAGCAAATATTTCAGTGTACTTGAGATAAGACAAAAAAAAACAACAACAAACAAACAAAAAAACTCAGCACAACAAATCAGGCTGTTTTAAGTCAGTAATTCCTGGATTCGGATATAAAAAGTATCAGTTCCACTAACAGGTTTCTCACTTAAACAGGAATAATGTTTCACTGCAAGTGAAACTAGTGCTTTTCATCTGTAATCAACAAACATTTAGTTAACTTAAGCTTGATGAGAAGTTACTCATGAGCTAATTTTGTGTTATTTCAAGTGTACGAAGATATTCACCAATACTTGGTGATATTTTGTGTTTCTGCAGTGTAAGGTTTCTGATCCCGGGAGCAGGAGGAGGCGATAAACTCTCTAAATGCTGGTGGATGGGAGCTAAGTGGGTGAGGCCTCCTTTGCACTGCATGGATTAGGAAATGTGTGTTTGCGCGTGGGGGGTTGGGGGCTCAGAGGCTGCAGAGCGAGAGCCAGGCTGAGCTACTTTTATGCACTTGTTGTGAGCCATTCTGAACCCGGGGCCCAGAGAAACGCCTAAAATGTAAAGGGGCTGGCAGTTGTCAGGCAAGGAGTGAAGGCGGAGGGGAGGGCGAAGGTCACAGGGGCCGCGGTGGGGGAGGAGGAGAGCGAGGCGCTCTGCAGAGACAGAGGAAGGTGGAGGAGTGTGTGCAGCAGGTGGCGGAGAGCATGAGTTCAGTCTGAGCGACGGAGAGCAGCAGATTTACATTGATTCAAGCAGGACGGGCGAGAGATTTCCAGGATCGCTGATGCAAAGGGATTTTTGAAAAGCGTGTTTGGTTACTGACTTCCTGTTTATGTCCTCACAGGTTTGACTCAGCAGGAGGTTTCTGGACGGACCCTGGAGAGAGAGATTAGAAAGATCAAACCGGTTCTCCTACAGAATCCCATCTCTGTACAGCAGAGCAGCTTCAGTGGACTTGTCTGATTTTCTTTCCTTTTTTTTAAAGAGAAATGTATTTTTTTGAGGCGTAAACCTTTGACTTTTATTGCAGAGGGACTTGGACAGGAATATCTTCAGGAATATCTTCAGGCAAAAGCCTGAATGACTCCCTGATTATGTTATCGACAAGTTAAAAATCTGCTTTCATTTTATGAATTTAGAATCAGAAACTGTCAATTTACCCATAAAGTGGGTTTATATTTATATACAGCCCTGGAACAATTAAGAGAGTCCACTTAAAATGATCAGTGTCTCTAGTTTTACTCTTTATAGGTTTATGTCTGAGTAAAATGAACATTGTTCTTTTATTCTATGAACTACTGACAACATGTTTCTGAAATCCAAGGCAAAAAATTTAGTTTTTATTGGCAAAAAATGAGAAATGATAAAAATAACAAAAAGATGCAGAGCTTTCAGACCTCAAATAATGCAAATAAAACAAGTTCATGTTCATTTAGAAACAACAATACTAATGTTTTAACTCAGGAAGAGTTCAGAAATATTAATGTTTGGTGGAAAAACCGGGAGGTTTTCAATCAGAAAGTTAAATTTTAGTTTCATCTGACACTTTGTTTACTGAGAGCCATAACAACTTGATTTGTTGTAAACAGAAAACTAACTTATTCCTTCCACTTGTTACTGATAGTCGTTCTCATTATCTGATGTTTATATGTAGAAAACTATAAAAACTATGTCCTTCTTCTTCACAATTACTTTGTAACAGATTATTACTGTAATAATAATAATAATAATAATAATAATAATAATAATAATAATAATAATAATAATAATAATAATATAGAAATAAAAGAAAATAAACAAAAAACATAGAATCATTACAATCACTAGATTTTGCAAAAACATGTTGGATCGTCAAAAAACTTTGGTTCAGGTCCAAAAACAACAAAATACATTTGTAGAAAATATTACAGATCTGTCAACAAAGTCTGTTCAGAGCTGAGTTCACGTTATGCATCTCATCTCTGTAAATTTTATTTTCAGACAGGAGCTCCGGGCTGAAAATGGCGCCACCTGGTGGCAGTCCGAGAAAGTCCGCAAACTTCTGGTTTTCTGTTTTTGGTCCGTAAAAACTATTAGTGCAGAAGGTAGGTAACTATTTTTAATATCCTGGGCCTAAAAAAATAAATATAAAACACGCAAAGCAAAAACCTAAAAATTAATATTCCACTTTATTTTCAGAAATAATACTTTATAAAATATGGATAAAATTTAGGTTATATTTATGCAGCTTCATATTAAAACCTTTAAATTTTAAAAAAGAGAACACATTTGTACTTCCTGTGACAGACATTGATCCTACATTGACAAACAAATCAATTTGATAATTTATTCTAACCTGAAGTGAATCAGATAAACTCAATTTTATTTCCTTGTTGGAAATTTTACTTCAAACAGGAAACTAAAAACATAAAGCGAAAGGATTAATAAACACAATGATGGAAAACTGCAATCTGAATAGAGGCTAAACCAAAATACTTTCAAATTGAAACAGGGTAAAACAAACTACAAAAATGATGAATAAAAAACAAAAAACAAAAACTGGACTAATTTTCTGCAGCCATACAATCTACAAACTTAAATCAATAAATATTTAATGGCTACACATTTACAAAACCACAAACTAACAAACACAAAATTAAGATTTAGTGAAAGTTCAACATTGGATTTGTTCTCAGTTTTCACGTCAAGCTCCCTTATGAACTAAAAAAAAAAACAAAAAAAAAACTTTAATATTAAAAGGTAACAAATGATCAGAGCGGTTCTGTGATGGCAGAACTTGTATCAAAGATGCACAATTATTTTTGCCCTGTTTTGTAAATCAACTATAAATATATATACTAGAGGTTTTATTTTTATAGTTCTTCACAGGGGGAACAATCTTATGGCATTTGGGGAGGGAAAAAAAGCAATAATAATGTTGTTTGGTGCTTCCAATTAGGTTTTCATTTAAAAGTCAGATATTACAAAAAAGAGGGGATTTAATCCAGACTTTTTAAATGTTTCATGTAGAGATTTATTCCTTCTTAGTCTGGATTTCTTTATCAGCTGTAATATTTAGTTTGCAATGAACAGTTCACTGGTTTTTGACATGTTTATAAAGAATTAAAGGCTTTCATGATGAGATATTTACATCTCTGAGAGACATACAGTTGTTATACATCTATTCTCCAATTTGCAACAGAAAACCTTTAAGCTACAGTATCTAACTTTTATTAAAAAGCTCCTCACCAAAAACAACCAATCAGAGAAGACAGGTTTTAGTGCTGTCAATCATCCTCATGTAATCACTGCTAAATGTGCTAATGGAAAATAAACAACTCACTGTTGTAGGAAAGCTGTTTATCTGCTGTCATCAGAGGTCATGCTAGCCTGAACATTCACCACAGGCTATACTAGCGCCACAAAGAGGGTGATTGACAGCGCTAAGACCCGCCTCCTGGCTCTGATTGGTTGTTTCTAGTTATCACTGGGAGAAACCAGAGAGCTAAATTTTTTACACAAATTATCTGTCTCATATTAAACTGTTGAAATAGCGACAGTTTCACAAATATGTTAAGAAATATATTTTTTGTAAAAGTCACATACTGCAGCTTTACGACGTCTGATTCTGACGACGGTTTGGAGACTCGACCCGCTTTCGTAGAAACGGTCAAGTTGAGCAGCTTTATAGAGCCACTTCAAAATAAATGTAAATAACTGTAAATGCAGATGTTGAAGGAAGACAATTTTACATAGAAAACAATTTATAGACCAAACCTTTCCAAACAAATGAGCACATGTTGGTCAATAACGTCTTCAGTACAGTGTAAAAACCACAAATAGCTGCTTATATTTATTTAGGCCCTAAAAAGAGCAGTAAAAAGCTTCAAGTTTCAAAATAATTTGTTATACAGACACCAGTACATAAATATACATTTAGCAGTGTTTTTGGCTGACTTGTATAAAGTGATTACACAAAGTGTTTCATAGCAAGTGGAAGGGCTTGATTTAGGAATCAAACATCCAGAGAGTAAAAGGTTTGTCCCCAGATCTTACTCAGATTAAATCGGTGTTCAGGAATAAATGAATCCCGGCTTCAGTCCAAATGTGATCCAGTCTCAGGAAATCTGTTCTCAAACTGCAGTTCGCCTCATATTTCATTCTCCCTCCTGCTCTTCCTGTCCTCAGAGAAGCGCTCGCTGCTGTTCTTCCTGGAGAAACGCCTGCTTCTCCATCAGCTTCCTGAACAGTCCCTGCCTGTTTCCCAGCAGCTCCGTGGGCTGGCCGCACTCCGCCACCCGCTGCTGGTCCAGGACGGCGACGGAGTCGGCGTTCTTGATGGTGGACAGGCGGTGAGCGATGATCATCACCGTCCTCCCTGTTCATCAAGAGAGGCATTAGTGCTGCCACTAACGATTGTTTTAGTTGTTGATTAATCAATTAGTCTAACGAATAATCAATTATTCTCTCGATTAATTGATTATTCTGAAAATCAGTTACGCTAACATTATTAGCATATTCTGATGATTATTCTGACAATTAATCGGTTATTCTGACGATTAATCAATTACTCTAAAAATATTTGTATATTCTGACAATTAGTCACTTATTGTGATGATTAATCAGTTATTCTGACAACCAATTACTCTAAAAGTATTACAATATTTTGATAATTGTTTATTCTTTACATTAATCTCTAAGATTTGCCATTTAAGGATATGGCAAATTTAGAAGTCAGTTAACGACTAATACCTTACTAATCATCATATTAATCAATTAATTGTTGATTATTCGATTAATCAAATTTGGTTTAATTACTGCTCCGAGTATGTTGTTCTTTCAGTAAATTGCAAGTTTTAGAGTCTGAATATCCAGTTAATGACAAAAGCAGTTACTAAATTAGTTGATTATTTCAGTAGACAATTCAACAGGATTAATTGTTTCAGTCCTAAGTGTGATTAACAAGAGTAATGATCAAAGAAGTGCAGGTTGTTTGCTTGTTAAAAGCTGTAACGACTAAATGAATGGTCTACCTTCCATGAGCCGCTCCAAAGCCTCCTGAACAAGGAACTCGTTCTCAGCATCCAGTGCACTGAAGTAAAGAAAAATCAAAGGTTTTCGCGAACAGAATGAAAGAGGAAGTGTTTCTAACCAGAAGGTGTCAGGTAAAAGCCACCGCAGTCAAAATACTGAAAACAAACTCAGTCAGTCAGTCTCACCTGGTGGCCTCATCTAACAGCAGGATCTTTGGGTTCTGAAAAAAAAGAAACATTAAAATGACAAATTAATGTTTTTTAGGAATAATTTCTCTACCAATTTGTAATTTATGCCCATTTACAGTGATCAATTAGATACCTTTGCACAGTTTCTTGATGTAACCCTACTTTAAACCTCCTTACACCTCTATTCCTTATTATGTACAGAAACAAAAAGGTAAATATAGCCATGCTTTCCTCTTATGCATTGAAAACAACAGAAAACATGTGGCTGTGGTTACCTTGAGCAGAGCTCTGGCGATGGCTATCCTCTGCTTCTGACCACCTGACATCCAGACACAGATCAATTGTGAGTAAAAGCTGCATGATGATTTTATTTCCACTAGAAAAATATCCCCAGACTCATTTATGCTTGTCTTCTCCAAAAGCAATTTTCAGCGCATACAGAGGTAAAACCAGATGAACACACATGCAGGAGCTCCGCTGGGGTTGCTAGGTAACAGCCCTGGGCTAGGCTGGGGTTGCTAGGTAACGATGCAGTGCTGTGGAATGTGGCTTAAAGGGGCGGTATTATGTGAAAGTGACTTTTTTGAGCTTTACATCATGTTAAAATGTTATTCCATTATTTTTATGATGTAAAGAACTTTGAAATGCCAAATACAATTTGATTTATCTATTGATCAAAAGCATACCTGGAGTGTTGCCTTGATTCATTAATGCATGGAGGTTAAATACTTTAATCTGCAGTAGCAACTATTCAGCTGAGCCCATTATATGAGCCACTTCTCAGTGCAATGCTAGCAAAATGTTAAAGGGTTAACTGAGAAGCCATTTTGAGATCACTTCCTGAAAGCGGAGTTTCAAAAAATCAAGAGTTTTTAAAGAGACAGCGGGCCAATTTCAAGGCGTTAATTACAAATGTAAATTTCTTTTAAGTCATATTTAATATATATATAGCATTTTTATAACAACTTAAGATAACATTGTTACTTCATTGTGCTATAAAATGGCACTATTTAGCTGGAAGATACATAATACTTCCCCTTTAACAATCTGGAGGTTTTGAAATGGCTCATTTTCCAGACACCAAAAAGCTAATTGCCAAAAATGGCTGGATGGTTTTTTTAAGTGCTTGGTCTGTTTTTAGAAGCAGTTGAGACCCAACTGGACGCACAAAAATGTGCAAAATGTGAATTTTTCCTAATACGTCCCCTTTAAAGTGTGGCTCTTAATCCATCCTATTGTTGCTCCAGTTCCTCACCTGACAGCAGCACTCCTTTCTCCCCCACCACAGTATCAAAGCCTTTGGGAAAGCTCTGGATGAAGTCATAGGCGTTGGCCGCTCTGGCGGCGCTGTGGATGTCCTGAACGGTCACAGCGTCCGGGTCGACGGCGCCGTATGCAATGTTATCTCTGATGGAGCAGGAAAACAAAACTGGTTCCTGGAAGAGACAAAACACAGTGACTACTGTATTCTTCTTTAAACCCTGAATCCTTTAAGCTGCTTTCCGGTCTGGTGTTGGGTTTCAGCCGGTCTTTAATTACCTGGCTGACAGTCCCAATGCGATTCCTGAGCCAGTAGGGATTCAGATCCCTGATGTCATGACCGTCTATGGTAATGGTACCTGGAGAAGAGAAAAGATGCTGAAATGTCAATTAACTTGGCAGCAGCACATTCATTCACAGGCTGCGCTAGTGCTGCTAAATCGATTTTATCAATTAAACAAATTTTTGGCTTGTGATCATTTGATTTTTGGAAAATATGGAGTTGATTGTAGGTTCAATGTCTACCATCTTGTTTGACAAGCGTTTTTTACAGCTTTTATTCATTTGGACTTTGAATTCAGGTCAACTCTATGATGGAGTATTATGGCCGTGCTAAGGCTATGTTTCTTTAATTACGAGAATAAAGTCATAATGGACGGTCGTAAATTTAGGAGAATGAAGTAGTCATTTTATGAGAACTCTAAAATGAAAATGTGAAGTTATACTTTGGATTACGTTTTACCAAAGTATAACTTTACCAAAGTATAACTTGAGAATAGAAATAAATTTTAATCTTTTAAAACATCAGCATCATTATCAGTAGCAGGATTTGAAACGTCCAGGCGACCAGCTGAGTCTATTCTGAAGAAAGAGTCATACGGACTGAGCAGATTATGTCAGATTACGTTTTTCTCGTAATTTTAAGATGTTTCTTTCTGGTAAAATTACATCTTTACTGTGCCAATATTATCACCGTAGTCTTGTAATTTAACAAGAATTCTCGTACAGCTCAACAAAGGGATGATTGAAATATTAACCGTTTTTACAAGTCATTTGTATTTCTTTTTAAAAAGAGAAAGCGAAACAAACATTTAAATAAAAAGAAAATATGATCTGGTATGAGATATATCAGCTTTTATTTTTAAGTCAGGTCGCACAGCCCTAAGCTGAACAGTAAAGCTGTAGTTCGTATTTTTGCCTAGTGGCATTAAGGTAATTGGTTTAAAATCAGCCTGGAGTCTTTCTAGCATGTTCTTCGTAAGTATACATTTTCACCAAAGTCCAGAAGCATAACTGCTAGATTAACTGAGCTCTCTAAACTATTTTTAAGTCATGCTACTTTGTCGCCAACCAAGAAAAGACAATAGATGGACATTTTTATTTACTCTTACCAGCATCTGGGTCATACAGCCTGAGAAGCAGAGACACCAGGGAGGACTTCCCCGAGCCACTGGGCCCCACCACGGCCATGATGGTTCCCGCCGGGACCAGGAGGTTCAGATTCTGAAAAATAGGAGTGTCCTTCCTTGTCGGGTAGGAAAAGGAGACATTGGAGAAATCCAGCTGGCCTTTCAGCTGATCTAGAGAAAGGATCCGTCCCTCTGTAAATGAGTGGAGTAAATAAAAACAGATAATCTGAAATATTGGTAAAAGAAAAGAAAAGTAATGGAAAAGACAGTGTTTTAAGCCAAAAAGCTCAATGGTTTGTGTTTAAGTCCAACTAAAAAAAACAAACAGCATGGTATAATCCTAGATTACTTTATACCTTCAAGAAGTATTCATACTTTTCGAACTCTTTCAAATTTTTTCACATTACAAAACTAGCTTCAATAACTTTCACTGAGTTTGTTTTGCTATGTACGGACAGACACAAAGTCAGGTGAAGTAGAAGTTAGAAAAGAAAGGAAAATTAATGTTTTGGACCTTGATTTTTTATTGTTTAAATTCATTTCCATAAACATCAATGTCCCATTGAAGAAAATGTATAAATCCTCTTTTTCTTTTCTTTGTATTAAAACCTAAAAACAAAAATAAAAATGGTGGTTATTTAAAAAGGACCACGGATAACCTATAGTAGGTATTTATTCTTTTAAAGTTGTAAATAAATACCTACATAACAAACAGTTAAGTGCTGGGCCGGATTTTAGCAGGGGCTTACCGGGGCTGCAGCCCGGGGCCCCGGCATTTCGGGGGCCCCGAAGGATGTTTTATATTTTTGTGAATGGATAGTGTCAGAATTTAATCAATGACTACCATGATTTTGACAGCACCGATGAAAAATGTTCCAATTTGTTCTGGCAAACGTCCATCTTGAATGCTTGCTTGTTATTGGGCGCATCTTACGCATTGGGGAGGAGGAGCGTCAAGGGAATATTATTTTACAATGGCGGATAACAGGAAATATGACAGCGGAGCGCAGAAAAGAAGGAAGAGAAAAGAAAAAGAGCATCGCGCCAAAGAGGCGACAAACAAAATGCCTAAATTGACAGGCTTTTTTAAACCTGTTAGCGGAGATGGAGCAGAAACATCATTATCCCCCGCTCCTCAAACCCTTAGCTATGCTAACACCGGCACTAAGATCCCGCCAGAACCTTTAACCGTGACTGAGTCGGTGGCTGGACTGGCGTCTGTGGAGTCAGAGTTGGTGGAAGCGGGATCTTCTTCCGCAGATGGAAAGACGACTGTGGATCCGTACAGTACCGATCCGGCGCATTGGGGGGAAATTGACGAGTCCGTGCGAGCTTACTGGGCTGAGCGAGGACCGGAGAGCTGTCAAAATATGAATGTTGGCTTTCAAGCATCAGAACGGGTGTACAAGCATCAAAAGCGTCACTTCTCCAAATCTCACTTTAAACGCAAGATGTTAAATGGTGAGTACATCGAAAGACCGTGGCTGCTCTACTCCATCCACGGAGCTGCATTTTGTTTTGCATGCCGCATTTTCAGAAATGCTAATACTCAGTCAAACTTTGAAACTGGTTTCAGTAAATG
Organism: Gambusia affinis; assembly: GCF_019740435.1. Lineage (NCBI taxonomy): Eukaryota > Metazoa > Chordata > Actinopteri > Cyprinodontiformes > Poeciliidae > Gambusia > Gambusia affinis. The sequence goes on along the minus strand of NC_057869.1, from coordinate 12,164,398 downwards.
CCTAAACTTTAAAAAATCCTTCAGAGGGCAGTACTTTGGACTTACCTGGGTCAGGATATTTTCTGAAAACTACAGTATGCCTGATCTCTTTTTTCCAGAAGATATTGTTTATATCCATGTTCTGTCTGACTGGCAGAGAAGCACTTTTTTGACATTTATTTCCTCCACTATTTACCAAGAACTTTAAAACCAAAGAAAAAGTTTGAGTTTTGATATATTCCACTTGTACTTATATGGACTTGTAAATGCTGGGGATATTTGTATAAATATTGTTTTACTCGCTTTGCTTTGTAAAAGTAGATTTGAGCATTGCATTTCTTGCACTCAATCTGTTTTATAGTTTGTGTTGAAGTCCAGGCAACAATAACTATTCAGTGATTTTATTTTGTGATGCAAGCATCATATTCTAGTTTCAACCCCAACATGTGGTTTAGTCTTTCTAGAAAAGAGTTCAGAGTTGTTTGTAGTTTGTGACAACTGGCTTATTAAAGTTGTAAGTTGTCAAAACTTACTGTTCGGTCATTTTCTGTTCATCCTCTAAAACAAAACAAACACATACAAATATATATATATATCTATATATATATATATAGATATATATATCTATATATATGTATATATCTATATATATCTATATATATAGATATATATATAGATATATATATATTGACTCTAGCCCAGGGGCCCCCATCCTGACTCCAGCCCAGGGGCCCCCATCCTCCTAAATCCGGCCCTGGTTAAGTGACATTTGCTGCATTAAACAAGTTTTATTTAGCTGGACCGAGGGCATAAACAGCCCTTTGGTTTGTAAAGTTTTCAGTCAACTGGTCTAACACATTAAAGCTTCATAAAACAGTTTTATTTTAATAATACTATAGCTGGGAAGTTTGTTAAAATTGGTTTATTTATTCTTCCAATTCATTTAGTTTAGTCAACAAGTTGTTTCTTCAGACATTTATTGGTGCTTTAAGTTCTGCTGCTCTTGGCAGTTGGTGGTTACCGTAGCAACCCGGTAACTGACGGCTCCTCCCCCTTTTTCTGTTGCTGCTCATCACTGTGATATTTATTGGGATCAGCTCTGTGTTTTCTTTACAAGTATTATATTTTAACATATATTCTAGACAAATGTACTTATATACAGGGTTTCATGTGTAACTTTCCTGTGTTTTATAAATGTTTTTAAGTGTGGTTATAATAAATGTTGTGCTTTTTAGCTATGTTTAATCTTACAACTGTTAACTGCTGCTAACTGTTCATTAGTAGTTTCATAAAACAATTTGCTCTGTAGTTTGTTTAAGGTTATTTATTGTATTTTATTGCATGTATAGGGGCAGAAGCTGCTGGACTGATGTTAACCACTTGTTAAAATAAATACAGTGAACCTGAATGTGTCTGTCGTGAAGTCAACCTACTCGACCTGAGATGAACATAAAAAAGTTACACTTTTCTTTTTAATGTGGCGTGTAGTTTAGTGTAGTTGAAGGGTTTTAGATACTTTTTCAAGACACGTCATGCTATAGTCTAATTCTTAACATTCAGTTTGCTAATTTTAGGAGCCAAAGCAGACATAAAAATCACTAATGGACAAAGTTGGGTAGTAACTAGTTGTATTTTCTCAAATATATTTACTTAAGTAACTTTTTTTAAAAGTACTTTTAGAAGTATTTTTGCTATGCTGTACTATGACTGTAATTTTACTATGAGATATTTTTACTATTAGTTGAGTAAATTTCTGGATTTTCTACCCAAAAAATTAAAAACAAACCCGTTTTAAACAAAACCTCACCAGACACAGACACACACCTGGAGTTTTTGTTAAAGTTTCATAAGTTTTTTTATTGAAAGAAACTGATTTGGAAAAAAAATTATTATACCTGATTTTGTTATTTTTGTTAAATGTATGAATTATTGTCATTCTGGTTCTTTAAAATACAGAAATTCAAACTTAATTTTGGTCTGATGATATAATTTTAGATATGAAATGATTAAAAATTTAATCAGTTACTCAGCACTTGAGTAGACATTTTATCAAATACTTTTTTTTTACTGTTGCTTGAGTAATTTCTTGGATGGCTACTGTTTACTTTTACTTGAGTAAAATATGCTGAAGCAGTGCTACTGTTACTTGGCTACTCTGCCCACCTCTGCAAACGGATAAGAAAGGTAAATATGAGAAGAAAAATCTGTGTTTACAAACCATTTAGAGGAAACTCAGGCTTCCTGTCCAGCAGCTCCCAGAGTCTGGCTCCGGCTCCAAAACCTTTCATCAGCTCTGAATAGAACGAACTTAGACCTGCACACACACACCCCATCAGTCACAAACACTGTGCGTCACACACGGTGCATCGGAGAGCAGTCCTGGAGTTACCTGCGATGCTGATGCCCACCCAGAAGGTGTACATGAGGAAGGAGGAGAGCTCTCCCACCGTCATGTGCTGACTGGCCGTCAGGAGGCCTCCTTTGTAGAGCACCGACAGGATCATGAGGTTACCGCTCAGACCAGTCTGGGGCAAAAACACATTCATCGTTTTACTTAATTACAACAGCATCTGGTGCAACTGACAGTGATTACACAAAGAGAACTTGCTAAAAGTCTCCATGACAAAACTTCCCCTAGATACGACCGACTACTAAAAGTTTACAAACTAAAGAACACATACACACCTAGAGATAAAATCCAGTCCAGCTGGATGGACTTCAACTTGTTGAACTGTTCACACAGACCACATTCCAGCTTACCAAAAGCTATTTTGAGGTGAAAAATGTTATCACTTCACCATCAGTATGGACTTTGACAATCGTGACAATCAGGGTGAAGGTATGCACCAAGTGTAGATTTTATCTCTATACCTAGAGATAAAATCCAGCTGGAAAATGGGTTGTTGTCTAACTTGTAAATTGTTTTTTTGTTTTTTTTAAAAAGGGTGATTTATTATGCTTCCTTGTAACAGGTTAGGATAGATCTATGGTCTATACAAAACATTTTTTAAAAACATTATTCTTAGATAACGAGATTTTAGTTACTCAGTTCTGCGTATTTTGATCTTTTCTAGAGCCTTTAACCCTACAAAAGACACCCCTAACTCAACCCCTAACTCAATGTTTACCCTCAGACAAAAAAAAAAAGGCTGCAACAGATGTGCAGTTATACAGCTGGATATCTTTGAAAAGCAGAAGTGGGGCCTCCTGCACAACCAATGCAACTGCTTTATGGATGGTAAAGTCATTAACAAAACACTTGTCTTTTTCCAGGAGCCATTGTACAGTGCATAAAGCAGTGAAACCAGCTGACCAAATGTGATGGAACTCAGATTGGGTTGCTTGGTAATGGCCTGTGCTCAGCTGGGGTTGCTAGGCAACGACACAAAGCCCGTTGAATATGACTCAACAGTCAGGAGGTTTCAAAAACGGCTAATTTTCCAGACACCAAAAACATTAACCTGCCAAAAAGCGGCTGGACATTGTTTTTTTTTATTTTAAGTGCTTGGTTTGCTTATAGAAGCAGTAGAAACCCAAATGGAAGTACAAAAATGTACAAAATTTTAATTTTACTTTACAATACCCCTGTAATGGAAGAGTGTTGAAAAAACACAGCAGAATCCTGTGTGCAATACCTCCTGCTATAACTTCAGATTTGCTTCACGACTGTTGCCACACTTACCACGCCAAAGAACCCGGCTCGGATGACGGCCTCCCTCCTGGCCAGGCTCAGGACGTAGTCAGTCTTCTGTGTGTACTCGTCGACCTCTGACAGCTCCTTACCAAAGGCCCGAACCGTCCGGATGTTGCTGATCCGCTCCTCTGCCAGCTGCATGCAGTTTTATTGAGGCTTATTAAACTTTATCTCCGGTTTTAATTAAGTTACAACAAGCAGAGCGGGCTTTAAATCACAGAGACAAACTGAGGGTTGAGCAAACACCGGTTTGAAAATAAGAGAGAAGAATGACGTAACACTGAGCATAAAAGCAAATTAATACAAATAAAATAAAATAACCTGAAACCACCTTCTGCTGCCAGCCTCCTTACCTGTGTCGCTTGTGCAAGCGCATCTTGTGTTTGTTTGGAGATGGAGCGAAGGTATCGGCCATAGATGATCGCAAGAACGGCGATGGGAGGAACAATCATCAAAACGAAACTTGCAAGATTGGGAGAGACATAGAACTGGAAGAAAACAAGAAAACTGCAATTAGTGGAAAAACAAACCAAAACAGCAGTATAAAGACATCAACAGACTAATTAAATGCATACTGTTGTAAGATTTTCATAAGGAACACAAAGATAGATTCTGTATAAATATTGTATATTTCTTCATTTCTCATATTTGTATTGTATTGAGTCGGTTTCAGTGCCCAACCCAAACAGGTTTCTTTCACGCATGCTAAATGCAATAAACTGACATCAAAAATGCATTTGTCCTCACAGACAAGGCATAACTTCCTGAAAGAAAGAAAACTCTCTAGAAACTAAACCAGACCAGCGACTCCTCTTGTTTCAGAGTAGCAGGTGTAAATAAATCCAACAACATATTATTAATGCCAGTTAAATTGAGTCACACTATGAAAATCTGTTGTGAATTGATGGGATATGAATAAACTGAACTGCTGCTGTGTTGTGAATGTAGAAAGCTCACAGTCTAATAATAATAGAAAAATCAGTGATCTCCTCATTCTGACTGCAGGAACTGATAAGTAGTTTCAGGGAATCCTTTCACTTCCTCATTATCAAAAACATCAGAGCAAACCCTGTATTTAATGACTTACTGTCTTTTAGGTGGAAAAAGAGAAAGAAAATAAGTTAATAAAGTAGAACAAGTTTTAAAATGTTTTTTAAGGAATGGGTTAAAGAAATCTTAGAAATATAAAGCAGGCAGAGCAGGAAGGAAAAGGAAATAACCAGAAGTGATCCATTTCCTTTTAGGTATAATTAGCTTTCCTGTGAATCACTTTACTGTGCCAGAGTCTATTTTTAGTAACTTGACTGAAACTCGCTTCACTTATACAGGAAGGACACAATGAAAAGGACAAGAAGATGTCAAGACAATAAAAACTTTTCCCAATATGGAGCGATTAATACGCTCAGTTTGGTAACTATGCTGCTATTAGCTGAATGACCACAACCTGAACATGTAGGTTGTTTACACAAAATACCATCCAAAATATCCCCAAGGCAAGTTGAGAAACTCTACCACGGCTCCTCGAACAAGCCAGGTTAGGATACGTCTAAGCGCCACACAAAACATGTTCATTACATTTTCATTACAAAATTATTCTCACATAAAGAGATTTCAGTTTGATCAGTTCTGTCGATTTTGAGGTCTGGCGGCCTGCCAGGCTTCTAATACATTGGGGAAAAGCAGAAGTGGAGCATCCTGTACAACCAACTAGAATCCAGCAAGTAGTGCTAGGTAACGGGCTGGGCTCGGTGGGGGTTGGTAGGTGACGGGCTGGGCTCGGTTGGTAATGACACAGTGCCCGTTGAATTTGACTCAACAATCCGGAGGTTTCAAAACTACGGAGCCCCCTAGAGGACATGGGGATTTTTTTTTCTTTTGCGTTCCCTCGCAAAACTTTTTCGTTCCCTCGCAAAAACTTTTTGTGTTCCCTCGCAAAACTGTACTGATCAGTTGTGCGGCATAATTGAATACTGTAAGACTTTCTTACGGTGGCCGCTGTACTTTCTGATTTAATATAAGGTTATGTAAGGTTTTTCCATGAATGTTAATATCTCGTTGTGAAATATTTGAAGTTTTATATCTTTCTTTAGGATATAAATGCACCACAAACCTGTTATATAAACAGAAACCTTCCATAAGTAGGAAAGAAATATAAATACTGTACATCCAAACTATATTTCTGAGTTATTATCGCGGCGTAATAAGTCATCTGACAGTTTTGATTGTGTCGCTGTTGTGTTGGTTAGCTAAATGGTTTAAAGAGCTGCTTTTATGTTCAGTTCCATCTCAACCTTAACAGACATAAACATGCAGTAAATAAATCGATTTTCAATCAGTTTTTTGCACCAAAGACTTAATAATAATAAACACGTTTTCACTTAGGCTCTGTAAGAGCCATATGAATGAAATAAGTTATTGATATGATAGGAGCACGCGACTTTGACACTTAGGTGGTGAGTGTGCCGATGTGGGAGTGACGTCATCAAGTATGAATGGGAAGGTTACTGGCCTGCTGGTCTGTGTGTATTAGGAAACGGTGAGCGGGTTGGTCAGTCCTTGCAAAGTTTGGAGCATAATAATCAAAATGGAATAAATCGATAAATGTGACAAAACAAAGAAGTGGTTTGGAGCTAATTGATACACGGACAGATGAGATTCCCCGAGTTAACCCAATACGGCTCTTTACCATAATTAGTTTGTCGTGTTTTTAATAATAAAACGTGTTTATTATTATGAAGTCTTAGGTGCAAAAAACTGATTGAAAATCGATTCATTTACTGCATGTTTATGTCTGTTAAGGTTGAGATGGAACTGAACATAAAAGCAGCTCTTTAAACCATTCAGGCAACCAACACAACAGCGACACAATCAAAACTGTCAGATGACTTATTACGCCGCGATAATAACTCAGAAATATAGTTTGGATGTACAGTATTTATATTTCTTTCCTACTTACGGAAGGTTTCTGTTTATATCATAGGTTTGTGGAGCATTTATATCCTAAAGAAAGATATAAAACTTAATATATTTCACAACGAGATATTAACATTCATGGAAAAACCTTACATAACCTTATATTAAATCAGAAAGTACGGCGGCCACCGTAAGAAAGTCTTACAGTATTCAATTATGCCGCACAACTGATCAGTACAGTTTTGCGAGGTAACGCAAAAGTTTTTGCGAGGTAACGCAAAAGAAAAAAAATTCCCCATGTTCCCTAAGGGGCTCCGTACAAAACAGTTCATTTTCCAGACACTAAAAAACATGAACTTTTTGCCAAAAATTAGCTGGTGGTTATTTGTAAGTGCTTGGGTTTTTAAAATCAGTTCAGACCAAATTGGAAATACAAAAAAAGTATAAACTTTGGATAATTGGTCTTCTGCCTTAACATTTTAAAAACCTTTTTCTGGCATTAACAGCTTTCTTTCAGATTCTTAAAACTGCTCTCTGTCCTGCCCCGAAGTGGCTGCGGCCTGTTTGTCCAGACTGAGACAGGACTTACCATCATGCTGACGCCGGCCACTGCCTGAGCGACGGCTCTCAGCCCGTCTGACAGGTTGTCCGTGATCGAGTGGCCCACCACCGACGTGTCGGACGACAACCTGTTGATGAGCTCACCGGTCCTGTTCTTGTCAAAAAAACCCACTTCTTGCCTGAGGACAGCGGAAAAAACCGCGGCTCGGAGATTACGGACTATCTGCTGGCCTGGGGTGAGAGGAGAGGAAAGATTATTTTGACTATTTAAACAGATTTAAAAAAACTGGCACATTCTGTGGGTTTTTAATTTGAGCCTTATTTTATACAATATTAGAAATACATTAAAACATTGAAATAAACAGATAATACAATTATTTTTAGACCTTATTGCCTGAAATGAAATAGAATAGCATTCCTTTAGTGAACGCTTGATTATTTGTAGCAGAGGATTCATTAACATCAACAAGAGAAAAGCTCAGCTCTTCCTGCTCGACTTACATCAGTACAGTTTCAGCTGATACATTGATATTATTTGGATTAACTGATTAATAATTGAATAGAAAATGGTGCTAAAAGGAGATTTTATTTACAGAAATTGAACCAAGTGAAGCTAAAACTGCTGCTTGAGGATTTGAACATATTTACAGACAAGTTTTTTGTTTTTAAATGCAAAATGTATTTATTTTTCTTTCAGTTTTGTTTTAATTACTGCTCTGAGTGCGTTGTTCTTTAGTTAACTAAATTACTTAACAATTATTTCAATAATCAATTTATCCGATCTACTGTTTCAGCCTTGCTCGACATAAAACAATGCTGTGTACCTAAGAGGTTTGTCCTTTTCTAAGTAATCTACGACGTCTTCAAGCAAATCCTTCATGTGCCGCTCAACTCACCTGACGCTTGCATGAGGTAAACTCTGGCAGCGTTCGCCGCGCCGCCGCACAGGAAAACCCCGGTCAGCATGAGGCAGAGGGACGTCAGAGAGGCTGTCATGGTCTCCGTGTCTGCGCCGGACGTGTAGATGGTGTCTATGACTCGGCCCAGGAAGAAGGGAGCCGACATGGTCACGGCGCTGGAGACGGTCAGGAAGCCAATGCCGGCTGGAGGAGCAAGAAGCCAAAAACATGCAGGAAGAAATCTGGATTAAAAACTAAAGAGTCTAGTGCTTTTCCAGGGAATGATTGCCAAGCAGTGAACACAGGTTACACTTTCTATGCGTTTGGGCAAATGAGCATGCAAAATGTACAGAAATAACTGCTGAAAATTACACAAATTGATGAACTTTGTAGAAGTTGTAGAAAATAAGGGCTTCCTGAAATAAAAATGCCAGCCTCCTATTAACTACAACAAAGAGAACCAACATTTTTATCAGCAAGCAGATGAGGGCAGACCAGTGCTAAAGGTCTTCCACTAGCCTCTAACACAGGCTGACACATACACTTTATGTAGGAAACCATAATGAATTGAAAATTATGATAGCATAATCATAATTTAAAGCTAATTTAGTAACTTCAGCTGCTTGAAAACCCAGCATTTCTAGCTGGATGTAAATAACGTTGAGTGAACTCATCATTTAACTTGGACAGGACAAAACTCTTTAAAGATTTAGATATGTTCATTTCATATGTTTTTGTTCATTTACATTCATTTTAAGGTGAATGTTTAGTAAGATATTACTTCATAGAAAAATGGAGCAAGTCACCCGGGCCAGACTTTAGAAATGTTTTTTTAAGAGGAGACCTGGAAATTTATTTACTTATTTATTTATGAATGCATTTTTTTTTCAGACATTGTACTTCATATAAGTGTCAGAGGCCTTTATCAGATGAGTTGTATTAATATTTTGGGATGTTTATGAATATAAACAGTATTCAAGGATTTGAAAATTCTGAATTTCTAGCATTTTTTGGGAACAACATGGAGCTTCTGGCCAAGGGATGTAATAAACCCACCATGATTAGTTCATACTCAATTCTACAGATTGTAAAACTGTACTTTACATTAATTTAAAAGAAAATTCTTTAGTGGATAGGACACCAAATCAGTTTCCAGCCCAGCTGCCTGAGTCGTTGAGAATCCGGCCCTGTAAATCACTGTAATAGTAACTAATATGCTGCCTTTAGTAAAGGTAAAATATGAAGTGATTAATCTATGATCTGAGTCATTGTTTTAGCCTGTTATCGGCAGGTTACCAGCCAGTCTCCATCTCTCCGGGTGAGCGAGATCCAGAATCCGTTTAACATCATCCACAGGGACGGTGGTCGGAGTCCGCTGGCTCTCCGCGTCCGTCTGGCTCTTCGCGGACTCAGCAGCTGTGGAGGCCGCCGACGAGCTGGCAAAAGCAACAGGTGTGTGCGCGACAGTCCGTCCACGGAGGGAAGAGAGTCCGCTGGTAAACGCGCTGCAGGACAGGACCGAGAGGACGGGACTGGGTGGTGGACATGCGGAGGTCTTCAGCCCGGCGGACTGCCTCCTCCTCCGGTGGGAAGCTGAAAGGGTCGCCCGGTGCTCCAGGAACAGCAACCTGGACTGGGCCAGCTTTAATTTATTTAAATGCATCCTGTTCATGCGAATTAAAAGCCTCATTGTCCCAGCGGTGAGACTGTAATTTAACAAATCTGATTATATTGATGTCTCACAGAGACATTCAGAACCGCTGACTGATTAACTGACAGCGTCGACGTGGTTCTGATTCGGTCCACTCGAAGCAGAGTCCCTCAGCACTCCATATCCTCAGCAGTGACGCTTGTCGTCGCTACATTGCGGGGTCTTTTAGACCGTTATTGTAGACTTTATCAGCCCCTGACAGCCGCCTTTCACCCAGTTTATCTCTTATCACTAACCAGCTCCCAACACCCTGCTGCTGCCTGTCACTATCGTCTGCGCCGACGGCCACCTGGAGCGCAAACAGCAGCGACGAAAACCGCCGTAACATCCGGGAAAGCCCTGCGAAATTCAATCTGAATCCACCAGGAATGAGCTGGAATCACATAAACATTAAAGGTGACCCTCTTTGGCTCGCAGGTTACAGCAACTCACGATACATCCGCCTCGGGGAGGTTGATGATGTAAGAAAACTTTCCCAGGCAGAACTAAACAAACACAGAGCGAATAAGCTTAACGCAATACGGTTCTTATTCTTTTTTAAAATAGTGGTTGCCAAGCATTGTTTCAGTGTGCATTACCGCCACCAACTGGGATGGAGTGTTATGCCAGCCAGAGTGTGGATGAAGGTATACTTTTTTTGGGAAGGTGAAGTTTTAAAACAAGTAGATTTTTACTTGAATAAAATTATTATGACAAAGTACTGCTATCTGAGTAAAATTTTTGGCCACTAATACCCACTTTGACTAACTACACAAAATGAAGAATAAACATATTTATTTATTTATTTATTTATTTATTTATTTATTTATTTATTTATTTATTTATTTATTTATTATTATTATTATTATTATTATTATTATTATTATTATTATTATTATTATTATTATTAGTTAGTTAGTTAGTTAGTTAGTTTGTTTTTTAATATGCGAAATTCGTCAAAAATATGCAACGATTAATGTTCATCTTGTTTTTTTTCATCGCATGTTGTTCATTATTTCCGATAAAAATCTTGTTCGATCGATTACATCGACTCTCGACTAGTTGAGTCTGTCTCATGGGGAAATCGGAGCAGGCGGAAGACACGTGCAGGTACTGAACTCTGCTGTTATGTCTGTTTTTAGACGGCAATAAATAAGTTAAATAAAAAATTGTGAATATCTATTCATGCAATTGATGAATATCGAGAGAGAGAGAGGTTTTATATTTATCACTTATAGGAAGCTAGAGGTGAGTGAGCTGAAATACTGACTCTTACAGATGTAGCTTTCCTTTTCATACAAAATATATTCGTGGCCATTCACGTTTATGTTTGCTTAATAAATGTCTTACAAGATTCTCTGATGATTTTAGCCGATCGTCAGTTTTTTGCACTTTATTTTCATATCTTTTCGCTTATTGGTGCCTTGTCCTCGTCGTGTCCTTCTGCAGCCATGGCTGCTATTTACTCAGGAATCCACCTGAAGCTGAAGAGTCCACAGACTCCGTGGGAGGACAGGCTGAAGCTGGCCCGGTTTGCGTGGATCTCCTCCCAGTGTCTGCTGCCCAACAAAGAGCAGGTATGAACACATGAATGTTCACATGGCTGCTGTGGGACACGATTCAATCAGACACAATCAATAAATTAAAATATAGTGACATACAATTTCTGGATTAAAAAATGTCATTAGTTTTATGTAAACATACATACCATAAAATAACAGTAATAAATATAATAGTGAAAATAAACACTTTTTAGATCATTTGTATTGTTTTTATCTCCAAAGTTTAAGAATTTACCTTGAAAATGTTTGAATTCAAACTGTGAGAAAAACGTATGAATCCTGATAAAACTCTAATTTCTTAATATGCATATGTAGTTACAGCTCAAACTTTTAGGCCAGGTCACTGACATAATACTGGGTGCTCCAGGATGTAGCTTTAGCTTAGACCATAAGCTAACTAGCTTTAGCATCCACAACATTCTCATGTTTTCTCATGTTTCTTCATCTGGACTTGTTTTGCACGCAGGTTTTGTTGGACTGGTGTACCCACGCCCTGACAATCTGGCACAGTAAGAAGGTGGAGTTCTCCCAGGACGTCCTGGAAGGCTTGTGGTGCTACCTGGATGAAGTAGTTCACAGCAGGAAGCTGCATTCCTTCATCAAGGAGGGGAAGACAGTAACTCTGAGGCTCAACATGGCGCAGGTGTGTAAGCTGTTCAGTTCAAACACCAAGGCTTACTAGCTTTAGCATGGGCATGATTGACAGCGATAGGACCCGCCTCCTGGCTCGGATTGGTTGCTTCTAGTTAGCACTGGGAGAAGACAGAGGAGCTCGATTTTTTGTTTTGTTTTGTTTTTTCACAGATCATCATGACAAAGTTACAGTTTCAACAAATCTGTAAAAATATTTTCATTTTTTATAAAAGGTACATATTGCAGCTTTAATGCTCAGTTTTCTCTGTTTCCTTCAGCTGCTGCTCGACCTCCTGCAGGACTGCACACACGGCCGCCCACCGGTGGCTCTGCCCACCATACTGAGCGTGTGTCGGGGGATTCTGTCTTCTTCTGCCCTTTCATCTGTGTTTACCACAAAGTATGAACTGATGGTCAGCCTGCTGGCCAAGTCCTGCTTGTTGGCCTGCCATGAGATTCAGACGCAGTCGCACACAAAACGACAAAAAGATGAAACTGAGTATCTACAGGTGGAACCTGACTCCGATCTGATGATCACTGATGAGTCTAAGAAAGACAAACCCTCTTCTAATCTGTTTGAAGTCTTGCTTCAGGTGCTGGTTTGTTATTTATCAGTGCAGCGACAACAAGCCAACCCGAACAGAGTCTTCACTCTGGTCACCAACCAGCTGGTCCAACCTTTAGTTTTGCTCAGATTCTTGCTGACTTCTCAGGAGTTTGCTCCTTACACACACCTTCATGTCCGGCAGCAGCTGCGCAAAGATGTCCGCCTCAAGATCGACTCCATCCTCCAGTTGGCTCTGTTCCCCTCCGAGCAAATGGCATCCTACAAGGCAGAGCTCCTCCCAGCCAAAGAGGATTCTGGGAAACGTGGTTCAGGTGGGACGAAGGGTCCTCTTAAGCCTGTCGGCGCTTTGCTTTCCAAACTGGACGCTCAAGATTACTGCGAGCCGACTCTGCGCTACTCGGTGAAGTCCGACGCCTCGTCTCTGATGTTCAGGTTCTTTCTGGAAAGCTACGGGAAAGGAAAAGGAGAAAGCGACGAGGAGCGGGGGATGTTGTGTTTCTATTTTTTAGCGAGACTGGTGCCGATGTTGGATCTTCAGCTTCATGGAGGCTCCGCTGAGCAGAAAAGTCCTCCGGGTTCCCCACAGAGCTGGAGCCAGGCCCTGCAGACTGCCGAGTCGCTGCTGACCCAGGCTCTGTCCGCAGACATCTACAACATCGCTGCAGACAGGATACGACACGGGGAAGTCCAGCTCAGGTTCTTCAGAACCGTGGCCCAAACACTCCTGAATGAAGCTCAACCGAGGTAACATCTCATTTTAACAGTTTATGAAGTTGTTGTTTTTAAAAAAAATGTATTTGTAATACAGGTGTGCGGCTCCAACTAACGACTATTGTAGTGATTGATGCATTTATTGCCTATTCTGATGATTAATGGGGAAAAATTGAAGTTAACCACTTAATCCAGGGATGTCCAAAGTGTGGCATGGGGGCCATTTGCAGCCCTATGAATGATCCTGTTTGGCCCCGGGAGGAATTTTTTACAGAAAAATAAAATGTTTTCAAACAATTTTTTTAGGTACAAGAGAAAATATTTTTTTTTATTGACAATGTTTCTGTTTTCATCGATTACACTTAGGTCTGTTTTACTGGGCGATAAATTGTCCCAGAAGTTTTTGAGATGAACGATAATATTGTTGTTTTGAGAGAAATTTCAAGTAATATTATAGTAATGCAAGAACCCATTCAAACTGGAAGACACATTAAATATGTCTATAGAGAAAACCAAAAACAACAAATAAAATGAACTATGAAGTCGCTGTAAACATAAACGTCCTTCAAAAGGACCAGACTCAAGACTTTTGTCGCCTAGTTTCTGGTAGAAAGAGAGAAAAGAGAAAAACAATAAATCATGAAAATGAAAATTATTGAGCTCATTTTAATTCATCTTACATTTAATTGATTTATTGTTTATTGCAACAGGGATAATTACACCTGGCTAAAAGCAGGAAGTCCTGCCCAACTTATTTAGCAAATCAGAAAATAATAGGAGAGATAAAATGATGACAAGAACCCAGAAAGGTTTTGGAAAATATCAGTATTATTTACTACAGCTGCTGTTTAAGACCCTGATTATATTTTAAATCAACAATGATTTAAAGATTCATTTTCTACAAAAATTTGACTGCTTTGCTGTATAAAATATTGTTTATGTAATACATTATTGAAGAGATTAAAACAACAGATGTTTTTGTTCTTTTAGGTTTTATTAAGAAACAAAAATTGTAGTTTTGAATGATCTCAGCTTGATCACAAAATGTTTGGACACCACTGGCTTAAGCCTTTTTGTACAATATTAGAAATATATTAAAATATGCAAATAATAAGCTGATTCGCTTCCTTTTTTAAATAATTAAACATTTTATTGCCTGAAATGCATTTGGTGTGTGTTCAGAGCTAAAGGTGGTCCAACAATATAAACGTGTGTGTGACCTTTTCTTTATTTTGTGGTGGCGTTTTATTTTGGCGAGACAGTGTGTAACATCATAAACGTGTCTGTTTGCCTTCTGCTTGCTAATGAGAACAAAGAGACACTTTTCTGCTGTTTGTCTGAACTCTGCTGGAGACTTGAAGCAGGAAGGAGTCCAGACAGGAAGAGACATTAAAACAGGATGAAAGTGAAAAAAACTGCACCTGTTGGGAAAAACACTCAGCAGATGATGCAGGCGAAAATATAAAGTGGCCAAATAAGGATTTTCTGTGTAAGGTTTACTTTTTGCATCTTTAGTTTTCATGTTTGTATCAGGTTAACTGGTTTTGTTGTTTTGAATGTCAGCGTACCGTCGTGGTACCGGTGTCTAAAGGTGCTGCTGAATCTCAACCATCTGATTCTGGAGCCGGATTTGGAGCATCTGCTGTCCTCGGCCTGGGTAAACGCTGAGAACATGGAAGCACAAGTTCAACGCGCCAGACAGGTTAGAGCTTTTTACAGGCCGTTTTCCCTCTTCCATTCTGGGATATGCATCTAAAAACACACAATCAATGGTATTTTTACATTGATGTAGACAAATCTGATGTGGTTTGTCTTTAATCTGCCAAATCACAGCTTGATAACTTTTTACCCGTCAGTATTTTCACAACAAAAGCACAAAATCTTACCCAGTATTTTTTGTCTACTTGTAGTGCAAATAGGGGAGAACAATCAATCAATATCAATAAATAACGTGATCAATATCTATCATTGAACCGCACAGGATTCTGGGAGATGTGGGCAGGGGAAAGGCTTAAGCTGCTCAACATCTCACAGCCAGCTGAGCAAAGTTAGTGGAATCGAGTAGCTCTCTCACTCTTTGGTTACCTAGCAACGACTAGCTCACTCATTCTTTGGTTACCTAGCAACAACCTGCTGAGTAACTGTGGCAGCTGCAGTTTAAGGTTTCATCTTAGAACGACTTGGAATGAAAACTGTGGACAAAACAGGAAACGTCAGACAGTTTGGTAGTATCTCAGATAACTAATCAATACTTATCGATATTGACTCATATGAGAAGCTTATATCGTGATAAGTTTTCCAGCCATCTCATCCAGCCTTGGACGTCTTGAAATAAGACAAAACTAACTTTTACAAGTGAGCTTGTTTTAACTCAGTAATTATTTAATTTTGATGAAAACGTTCTAGATCCTCTAGCAGATTATTTCACGCAAAACATGGGAAAATGCTGTTATAAGTGAAATAATCTGCCAGTGGGACTAGTACTTTTTAAATCAATAGTAAGGAATTATTGACTCAAAACAAGCTCCTGAATTAGTTACTTGTAAATTAGTTTTGTCTTCAACTGCACTAAGATGTTTGCACTAGAAACTAGACCAAAAACACTTTGTAAGATTTAGTGTTTTTTGCAGTGTAAATTTGAGCTATCCTCATCCTATGCTACATCTAAAATGTTGAAAATAAGCTCCTTGTTTTTGCTCAGAATAACAGCTGTGTTTGTGTCTGTCCAGCTGATGGTGAGCGCTCTCCTCCGGACCTACGCTAAGCTGCGGCAGCTGCCTCATCTCTTCTCTTCGCTGCTCTCTGTGATCTGCCAGCCGGCTCCGGACCAGCGCCGCCCTCCTCTGCTCTCCGAAGGCGTATCTGCTTCTCTCAGGTTTTGTCTTCTGGACTCGTCGCCTTCTCAGGCGCTGGAGATTTGCTCGTTAGTGTTACAGAACGTCAGGAGCCATTTACTGCCCGACTTGGTCAACGAGGAGTTAGATGAAGAGGAAAGGGAGACAGACGGACGCCAGAAGAAAGAAGCTGCGTCTCTGAAGCTGTGCTGCCTCTGTCAGCTGCTTCATGTCGTTTTGTTCAACCTGAAAACTCTCGATAACTCGTCTCCGCTTCTTCTCGTCAGGCGGAGTGAAGCCTTCATGCAGGAGATGCAGGAGATGATGAAAGATCTGCTAAATATGTCTTTAAAATCTGCTCCAAAAAAGCGTAAAAAGAAAGCACTGGAATGGGAACAGAAGACCCAGGAGGCCATTCTTCTGCTCAGATACACCTGGGTGGAAGTGGACGCTCTCTTCCACATCCACTGCAGCAAATACACGTCAGTGGATTCATTCCTGACTGCTGAGGACGGGACTGAAGGGTCTCCGCTGCTAACCCACCTGGAGGCACTGATATCAGGTGCGATCCTACCGACTCGTCTCCATCCGACTCCGTCCTGCAGCCCTGTGAGCTGCTTGCTGCTCAAACTCCTCACCCTGCAGCAGATGAAGAAGGTTTTACTGGACAGAGCCTTACTGGGTGAAAGCAGCAACACCGCCCTGCTAAAGACGGCGGTCCGGTTTATCGTGGCCAAGTCGGAGTTTGAGGAGGAACCCATTGGAGACGATGTGTGGGACGGTCAGATAGGCGGTGTGAACGTCAGCACTTACCCTGCTGCTCACTGGTTTGTTGTTGTGTCAAACTTGCCTCTACTTGTTCTCCACATGAGCGAGGAAAACGTCAGAGACGTAGCAGACGTGTTGGTGGACTCGTTGATGCACAGAGACGTGGAACGGTCCGGAGATCAGCTTCCTGGATGTCTGAGTTTCTCCTCCGTTTCCTCGCAGCTTGCTCTGAGCAAAGTTTTCCCAGAGCTGCCGTCGATCTTCTCTGCTACAGTTCGCTCCATCGTTCGGCGGATCATCGGCGTTCTCAAAGTGGGTCTTACACCAAAACGTAAACCTTCATTTGTGATGGTTTATGAGAAAGAAACCGGATCGGTTCCTTCTGGATCAGAGCCTGTGTTCTCGCCGCTGGTCGCTGAGGCTGTAGTTCAGGATATCTCTGCGTCTTTTAAAGCTGGAGAGGTTTTTGTTCTGCTGACAGACACTCAAACCAAGGAGCTCCTCAACTTGATCCAGATCTTATTCAACCTCAACCCAGACGGGATGAACTCTGAGGATCTCTCCTCCGTCTTCCTCCTCCTCTTCTTCACGTTTACCTCCACCTCTGTGCGCCCAGAGCCTCCTGAAACTGGAGGGGACGCTCTGTTCTTCGGGAAGCTGCTCCGAACTCTGACTCGCCTGCTGGAGGGAATCGGCTTCCCGAGTGTTTTGAAGCTCGTCCACGGCGGGACTCTTCTTCAGACTGCTCTGGCTTCTCTCCTGCGGCGCTGCAGAACACCTGCAGTCATAATCACCTCTGATTGGCTGGAATTAGTCAGCGTGGCGCAGGGCTTCATAAAATCATTAGTTCAGCTTATAATAACCAGAAATAGCAGCGTTAGACTCAACCTGGAGCAGGTTGCTTCCTACTTGACCAATAAGGAAATCTTAAATGACCAGCCCGGTTCTGGAGCGTCCATGTTTGTCCATCTTCTTCTGGCTTCTCTGACTTCCTTCTCCCAAGCAATGTTGTCTAATTTGGGAAGAAACAAAGCAATAGATCAGACTCTAACAGAAATACTCACTAGGGTCACTTCTTTGCTGGGACCAACAGTGGAGTCTGCTCTGAAGCCCCAAAGTGTCTTTTCCGAGGCAGTAGCCCAGCCGGCCAGCGCCCTCGGTCAAGCCTTTGTTGTAGAAGTTGTGACGGTGATGCTGCGGATTGAAGTGGCATCACTGGAGAACAACGGTACGATGACACACGATAACCTTTATCAGGCCATCTGCCAGCAGATCCTGAGAGAAATGAGCTCGGCTCCAAGGCCCATGGACTTCCTGGTGTGCTCGCTGCGTTTCCTGTCAGCGTTTTATAAAGCAATGGAGAAGATGAGAGGGCAAGGAGAGGAGATGGAGGAGCTCTACGTTCAGATCATCCAGAATGTGGACCACCTGCTGAAAGGTAAATGGAACAAACAGTAAAATCTTATATCAAATGTAAATTCAAATGCATAGAATCGTTGAATAACAAAAGTTAACGACTGAAGGCTCTTTTTTTTTTTTATTGCAACTAACAAACTCTCATCTCATGGTAATACTTTAGAATGAGATGTACTTTATTGATCCCCAACAGAAAGTTGATTATTTGTTGACAAACTAGTCCATCTAAAGTATTAAAAATTTAACCATAAGTGATATAAAAAAAAAAAAATAAATTACGTTTGTCATCATACTTAATAAGTCACTAAAGATGACTTTTTATTCTTTCTTGAACAGGTTAGGATAGATCTGTAGACTGTACAAAACATGCTCACTACATTTTGTGCATAATATAATTCCTAGGTAATGTGATTTTAGCTGGAGTTCCGTTTGGGTTGCTAGGTAACGACGGAGTTCAGCTGGGGTTGCTAGGTAACAGGCGGGGCTTCTCTGGGGTTAGTAAGTGAAAGGGCAGTGCCTGCTGATTTGTGACTTTACACAAAAGGTTTTTTAAGCACTAGAGCTGATTTTAGAAGCAGCTGAGACACAAATGGAAGCACAACAATGTTAAAGCTACTCAATATTAGTAACTTTTATTTATTTCTTTTATTTATTTAATGAATGTGGCCTAATAAATGGGTTTCTGTGCCAAAAGAGATTTGGATAATATGGGAAACAAAAAATTATGACAATGTGTTTTCTAAAGGAGGAACTTCTACTATCGCTTACAAATGCAGTGGTTTTAACATTTATTTTAATTCAAATTGACATGCTTTATTCCAAATGATACCTTGATTATAACATTTTCCGATTACTGTTTTTGGGTTTTAAATTACTGGCTGAAGGCAGACCCATCAGGAGCATTCGACCCTTTAGAACCTGTGCTTCCTAAACTGGGTCTAACGGGCCAAACAAAGCCCTGAAACTGCTAATTTGATTAACATTTTCAACCAAATTAAATATAATCTTCATTCAATCTAGAGGATTGGTTCAGTTTTTTAACAAGTTCAAGAAATTTTTCACAATAGAAGCCAGTTTTAGCCTTATATTTTATTTTAAGTGGAACCGATAGATAATCAGACCCAACTTCTATTCAATCTGTTTCAAGGTTAGTTTATTCCTCTCAAATGTCTAGAAGGCTATAAAAAAGTAGAAAATAATTGACTTCTTGCTTGTTTTCAGCTCCGTGGTTGTCATCTACTGACTCTGCTAAGCTGCAGCCAGAAGTTAAGGACCTGTTGCGCCACCTGGTGGAGAAAAACACCACAAGTCAGTTCAACATGCTCCTGCTGATGATCGGAGAAGGCCTGGATGTTCACAAGCTGAGGGCTGGGAACTGGAAGGTGAAACTGAGCAGAATGAGAGACACCACACATTGGTGGTTTAAATTTGTCTTTTTGTCATTACTGCACATTGCAGCTTCTTAAATGTAATGTTTTGTCATTGATGTTAGACAGAGTTGGTTTTCCACCTGAGCTATTTTAACTGTAAATATCACTGGTATAAATTAGGTAGGCTTTATTTTTCTGTTTTACATTTAATCCACTTTAACTGTTTATTGTCATAAATTGAGATTTTGTGTAATTGCCTACCATTTGATTTGAATACAGATGTATGACTGCAACTAATAATAGTTTTAATAATTCATTATTGATTAATCAATTTAAAAAATGGCAGTTTTTCATTTAACCATGTTAACCTTTGTGCCATTAAAAATTGATAGAATTTGATTCCTTTTAAATAAGAAAATAATGACGTTATCTGAAGATTAATCATTTGCAGCTAAAAAATATACTTATAAGATCAACATGTAAAAAGCTCAACCATTTCTGCTTGACCTATCAGTACAGTGTCTAGCTGATATGTTGACTACGTTTTGGATTAAGTGATTGATAATTAGATAGCAAAAGGTCATATGAGCTTTTATTAGCAGCATTTGAACCAGGTGAAGCTAAAACTTTCCCACTTGAGGAGTTCTGGGTAAAATTTACAGACAAAGTAGTTGTTGTTTTTATCTTAAATTCAAAATATACATATGTTTTTGTACAGTTTTGACTTAATTACTGCTCTGAACGTGCTGTTCTTTCAGTAATTGGCCGTTTTTGAGTTGATATACTCCAGTTAACAATTGATTACTAAATTAAATCCGATTAATCGCTTCAGTCTTACTCTATTATTTCAGAATTGACATTTTCTTTGAAATCTTTGCACTTATAATGTTTCAGATTTTTCAACCTGAAGATCTCTGTTGGAGTGTTTATTTTTATGTATTTGAATGCAAAAGCATACTTTGAGTAGAAGATGCCACGCACTAAAACTTTCCTCAAATATTGAAAAACTCAAGTTATTCCCAGTTTTATGTTTTTTTTCTGTTTTGCAGGAGGTGCTGTCAGCAGTGATCACCGTTGAGCTGCTGTCCAGCTGTCCGCTGCCAGAGACCTGCTCCAAAGCGTTGTGGCTCTTTGCTCCGCAGATCATTTCTGCAATGGTGGTAGGAAAAAAAACAAACACATAAAGTCTGGCTCCTTAGAAAAACAAAATCTGAAGGAATAAATACATTAACCATGTGAGAAAACTACAGCATCCAAAACAAAACCTGAAGGTTGTGAAGATGAGAAACTTTATGAACGTGTAAATTAAATGTTAACATTGGTGCACAAAACGCCACAAAAGCAAACTTTATACAAAGTTTTTTAAATGAAACTGTCTTTGGTGTCACATTAGACAGTAATGCTGTAACAGCACCCTGAAATCACGGCTCAGTACATAATCAGGTTGGTCTGATTTTAGAGAAGAAGAAGAGGAAGTAAAAGTAAAAATATAAGTCATCACAAAATGACACAAAAATATCAACCTCTTCTGAAATATGGTTGCTGTGACTTTTATATATGTATATATTTTTTTATTTCTTCTGTGCCTTCTGTACATGTAGAGTCGACTATATTGAACATTGGGGTTAATTTGCAGATGGTTTCCCATAGATGACATATAATAAATAATTAAAAGTTTTTCATAGATAGGTGAGTAACTAGAAGGTAGAAGAAGTGAAACTGCACCAGGAAGAGATGTTAAATATGAGGATGGATTTTATACATGAGCTGTTTTAAATCTTTTACTTGAAGTCAAAAGCGTTTAGTTTCCTCAGAAGGTGAGAACTTGGACTCTTTTTGTTGATCTGGTTCACATGCTGAGTAAAGAAAAAGAGAGACTCTTCTCCAGGTCTTTGCCGAGGTATTTAAAAGACTGAACCTGATCCAGTGGCCGGCCAACGTGATAACCAACATGTAAACATGACCAGGTCATGTTGACGAAACACTCTGCAGTGTGGATGAAGTTAATGAGGAATTAAGACTTAAATGTCCTTAAACATGCTGTTCCTAAGTAGTTAGACATTCAGAATAAGAATACATATATGTAACAGGGTTTTATTTTAACATTATAAATGTGAGGTTTGTCAAAATGTGCTTATTTATTCTTTGAATCTATATTGTTTAGTCAAGTTGTTGACTATATATATATATATATATATATATATATATATATATATATATATATATATATACTTCTCCGCCTTTTTTTAGATGGTTGCTGTTTGTAATTATATATATATATATATATATATATATGTATATATATATATATCCCCGTTTTAGATGGCCTGTCCCCGGAAAAGTCCCTGATGTTAGCGTTTTATAAATGAGAATGATGATGTCTCTTCACACCTAGCAACGGTTGCTAAACTGACTCAAGTGTATAGATGGAATCTAGTCTGTTATGACATCACAGAGTCTTGTATGACATCACAGAGTTTTATCTGGATTTCAGGCAACAATTCTTTCATTCTGCTACTTTCTTCAAGAGAGACAGCTGGTGAGAGATCGAGATAGTTTGCGGTTCAAACAAAATAGTTATTTAATTTGCACATCCAAGAAGCCATGAGCAACATAAAGAATCAAGAGACTCATGCATTCCCGTTTTTTTCCGGGGACATGATCGCGCCAATGATTGAGAAGTTTTTTTGGTCCATTTCATTGGAACAGACCCTGGATTTGGCCACGGGGAAGCCTGATTGCAACACCAAGTCCAGCTTGAAGGAACTGCTTTTAAACCTAATCGATGAATGTTGCACTTTCATTCTCTGCAATATCCCTAAGCAGGGCATCAGAGTCCAAGAGGTGGACACGATCTTGGGCAATGTGCTGCTAACATCATTTTCAGACACACTTCAGATTTCAGGGAAGGTTCATCCCAAGAGCTTTGAGTGTTTCAACGAGTTATTCCTTAAATACGTCAAGGAATCGTTAAAATCTGTCTGCTCCACACATGATCCAGAAACTTCTGTGGTACGCTACATCTCTTGGTCAGATGCAATGGATTCCATCCTTCCACACGCACTCCAGCTGATAGAGGAACTGTTGGCATGTCGCTGTAAAGAACATCGTCAGACAGAACAAAAAGAAGACCAGCAACAGAGAAAAGACATCCATGAGAACTTAGACTCTGAGGTGGCAACAGACGAGACAGATGACAGCAGTCCTGTTTCTGAGAACGAGGAATCAGATCTGAAGATGGTGGATGAATTCATTTTGGAAGAACTTTCAAAGATCACTAGTGTTAATGATTGGATGTCTAATGAGAGCGAACCAGATATACAAATGGTGGATGAATTTATTGCGGAGGAGTGTTCAGATCTGACAAAGGCAACTCATCTTACGTCGAAGGAAAAGGAGTCATATCAGGAAATGATGGAAGCCGTAATCTCTGAGGTGGTGCCAAAAGCTAATGAAATGAAAAAGTCAATCTCTGACCAACACCATTTAGAGATCCCAGGTAATTCAATGGATGACCTTCAACCCACTGAACACCAAGAGTCTAGAGATCAAGCTGCTCCTCTAGCCATTGAACAACACAACAACAAAGCAGCTGGAGTCAAAATGACAAAGAACCTTGAAATATACAGCAAAGAACAATGTAATAGAAATTCACTTGAACCAGAGGATGAAGAAACGACAGTTCCATCAGTGGAAAATGTAATTTCGGAAGAATCAACCCACTCAACAGGCAGACAGTTAGTTGATGCAGCGCAGGAGTCAGAGGTTACCACAAAGATTGCTGAACCGCTGCCAGTTGCAGAGGAGGAGGAGCAGCAGTCATCCATTATGCTGCTTGTTAATGCAGTTCTTCTCAAGGCCATAACCAAATCAAGAATAACATGCAAGTACGATCACCTCCAAACCGTCATAGAGAGGATGTCCGAGAAAATCTGTGCCGAGGTCAACATGCAAGAACTGAAGGACATTCAAAGTAATCTGAACAATTTCAGCAAGGACATACTGAGAGCAGTTTCCAAAAACGTAGGCTGCTCAGAAAAAGATGTTCTCCTGCTGTTGGGTGTGAACAGTTCACCAGTAGAAGAGGCTTTGATTTCCATTTGCACAGAGAAAATAGTGAAACCAGCCAAAAAACCCAGCCTCATTAAACGCTTCTGGGCCTCTATATCCAAGACTCTTACCAAGAAATTGTAGAGGAATATAATTATATTAATTGTTAAAAATTATGTTGTTTGGTTGGATCGCACTAAGATAGGTTTTAACCTAAAAGTGCAGTTTTGTGATATAAATCCCAGTGTTTTTTTAAGTAAATGGCTTCCTGAAGAGACCTATTTCACATGGGAATGTTTAAAATCTTGAGCAGTAATTGTGTTTGTGGTGATATGAATGCCGTTACCTAAGTAGCAATAGTTTTTCACCATCATTTTTTCATCATTACCACAATAGTTCCTCAAAATATTTTGATAAAATTCTACATCCTTGTAGCCTACCCCCATGTAAAACATTTAACTTTCATTTGTTCATAAAATCCAAATTGGTAGATTAAAATGGTGGCCATCTTTTCTTCAGTGTCTGTGGTTGTGACAGTTTCGTTAATAAATTCTGTATTATTATTATTATATAGTTATTATTATAGTTATTCAAACTTCTGTTTCACTCAGGAATATACACTCATGAGTTCAGAAATCTGGTGTAAAATCAGAAAAATGAGGCTTTATTAAGAACTTTTTAAGGTGAAGTCTGAAAAATGATTAAAAATCTTGCTGACTGAGTTTCTTTGGGGGCTAGACAGAAGTAAAACCACACAGAAAAGCTTTGTACAACACCACGGAAATAACTGACAGGACTCTCAGATCAGCAGTTTTACTGTCTGTGTACTGGAAACGCAGAAACTATTTTAAATGACACAGCAACTAAATGACCTAAAAGTTTTTGTGAGTGTGTGTGTGTGTGTGTGTGTGTGTGTTCATTGACCTTTTCAACTGAAATACAGACACAAATCACGTAGATGGCATTTAAGAGATTATGCTTTTTGATGCTTTAGGATGGTGTAATCCTTTTTTTAGCTGTGTAAATAAAGTAAAGAGGATGCCTTGACTGCTGAATATTTTTCTTTTATTCATTTTTTTTTTTTTTTTACAGTTCTTGTCTCGTTCTGTGTTGCAGTTCTTGGCGAGATCCGCCAGCCAGGACCTCGCTCTGACCCTTCCTTTTACCGTTCCCACGGTGACGGCGCTGACGTCACTGTTGCGCCAAGGCGAGGGACGCATTGCCAACCCTCAGCATGTGATTCTGGTTCTTGGAGCGCTGCAGTCGCTGCCTCTCGACCACCTGAACCCAAACGTTTACCACTCTGCATTCCTGGCCATCCATGAGGCGCTGTTCGCCATCATCAAATGCCATCCCCAGGTAGACGGACACAAAACTCTGTTTATTGACTTTAAGGAATAAAACGAGTTATCAGGTAGAGCTAGATAATATGGCTTAATAGTAAAATCTCTTTCTTACCAGATCTGGTTTCTGATTTTAACTTTGACAGATTTTTTTTCTTCTTCTTCTTCTTTTTGTTCATTTTAATTGGTGGCTTTTATTTAATTCATCCCTTCTGTTCCACGACTGACTATGAAGGTCAAGCTATGAGAATTTTTGTTTAATTACAAGAATGCAGTCGTCATAATAGCAGATAAATTACAAGAAAATGTCATTTTAATGAGAAAGCAGCTCGATTATCCGGATCTGACGTTACCACCTCAGTTCACGTGGTTCTTTCTAGAAAATAAACAGTTGTTTGTACTATCAAATTCACATTTTTCACATTTGTAAACATACTTTTGGCTCTCAACTGCTTCTAAAAAAAAAAAAAAAAGAAAAAAAAAACCATCCAGTCTGTTTTTGGTGTCTGGAAAATTTGCCATTTTAAAAAACTCTAGAATGTAGCATCAGAAATCAGCAGGCAGTGCCCGTTACCTAGCAACCACAGTAGAGCCCAGGCCATCGCCTAGCAACCTAAACATCAGTACAAAGCAGGGCTGATCTGTTGACTATTTTTTAATTAACCAACTAATAATTGGATGCTTACTAAAATTTTTTATGCAGAATTAAATCAGGTGAAGCCAAATCTGTCACTTGAGCAACTCTGAGTAAAACATATTTACAGACAAAGAAGGTTATTTTATGCTAAATACAATTTTAGAGTAATTACTGCTCTGTTTGTGTTGTTCTTTCAGCTAATGGCTTTTTTTAAAATCTGTATAGTAAAGTTAATTACTAAATTGGTTGTTTGAAAAATCGATTAATCACGATTAATACAGTTAATCATTTCAGCCCTACACCACATGTAGGGCATTTCAGACCAAAATGCAGCTCGTTGCATTTTGGTCTGGTCCAAAAGGCAATGAGCTGGGCTCAGAAACCTGTGGTAATCTCCGCGTTTCCAAGTAGTCACAAATCAAGTTAGGCCCGCTTTGTTCCCAAGTAAACATTCTGCTGTTAAACTGAACCCACTGCACTATGAGCACCATCTGAAACAATTAGTATTTTGGATGTGGAGAGAATTTCAGATGAAGAAATGCTGCAGGTAGTACAGACCTGTGTGAGTAACTTTATGTTATAAAGACAAACAAGATGGCACACGAGGCTCGCCTCCAAAAGGAGTTTCCACAGTGATGGACTTTCCTCCAAACATTAATGAAGTTGTTGCCAGGAAACAAGGCTGAGCATCTTCCTCCTACAGCAGGGCATAAAGGTTGGAGAAAAGAAAACAGGTCTTTGTTCAAATTTAGTTATCACTTGTGGCTTTTGCACTTTCTAAGCACTAATGAGTTTCTGCATCTAGATTTCTAAAGTTTATATACGTTTAAAACTTTGGTCCCGACTGTGTTGAGTTAAACACTGATGCTGTAAGAAAGTGCCATCCAAACGTTTAACCTTTAGGGCTAAAAGGCCAAAATGATGGCCATTTAATTTTAACAGGATTTGTTTGGATTGTTGCAATATAATTTATATTTATTATTCCTAATGGTTTTTGTATTTGAAATAAAATCTGGCTCATATTTTATACGTTAAACAACATTACTGACGTTTCAAGATTTTTTTGTTAAATTAGAGTTTTCTTTGACTCAGGTCAATAGGGTGTGTTTATGAGAGATATTTTAACTTTAACTAGGCTCTAGTTTGGAAAGTTTTCCACATCTTTTAGTTTCTAGAGGATGTGGAAAACTTTTCAAAGACATTGTTAAAGATAACCAGAGGCGCACCGATTGCAGTTTTCAGGCCAATTGCGATTATTGATCTTTAAAAAGCCTTACCTGCCGATTCCAATCTTTTTTGTCTGAAATGTTGATAAATATAGTAAGAAAGTCGCTGAGTGGGAAACAGTGGAGAAACTGTCGTTAACGGCAAATATGCAGACATGACCTGGTGGGCCGTCAAACCTCTAGAGCAGAAGAGGACGGAGGATGATTTTTAGATCTGCTGAGGTAAATAAGATCGGCTTCGCGTGAATCTGCCCA
Organism: Gambusia affinis; assembly: GCF_019740435.1. Classification (NCBI taxonomy): domain Eukaryota; kingdom Metazoa; phylum Chordata; class Actinopteri; order Cyprinodontiformes; family Poeciliidae; genus Gambusia; species Gambusia affinis. The sequence goes on along the minus strand of NC_057869.1, from coordinate 12,137,289 downwards.
TCACAGATCTCCCAAAATTAAAGAATTCGACCGATAAAATTTTCTGACCGATAAATCGGTGCAGCCCTAATAATAACAGGAGTAAATTATATTGTAAGCAGTGAATTAAAACTCTATTTTTAGTTCATTAAAATTGCTTTTTTTGTGTGGTTCTGGAAATGCTTGAAGTTTACGAACCCTGAGTTTTATCCTCACCTTACAGACAGAACCTGGTCAGATTCACACATCTCTCTTTTTAGAGATTAATCGTTAACATAAGCTTAAAAATGTCTGTGTTTGTGTTCTTGATGTTGAGACTCCGTCTGTACATATTGCTGCATTCTGCATAAGAAGCCAGTCGTTTGCTCTCATGTGTTGGAAGTGAATTTAGGTGCTTTGAATCTATAATATGATGAAAATGTGCTATGTGTTGCCGCTGAGCCCTCAGGACACTCCAGTCAGGAATTTCACTTCCAACCAGAGGATATTGCAGCTCACTACAGTTGTACGTCACCAGCATGGAAACCTTGTGATGTTCACATTTTCAGTTTGCATTTTGCCCCAAAGGCTCAGTTAAAAAGAACATTTTCCCCTTAAACTGAAACATTTAGATTATAACCACACACAATAGCTTTTGTTGTGTTTGTGCTGATAGGATTTTTTTTTAACTCTATAAATTGTTTTTCAAACACAAGAACTGAGCAGAATTGAAACTATGCAGCTGCTATGAATTAAATGGGCCAGGAACCAGTTAAGTGTTGTCAGATGTTTGTGAAGAGAAAATACACCAGAAAAAGAGAGGAGAAGAAACGAAAGCAGAATAATTTTTAAAGAGGAAGAGATGTGGACATGAGGAAGGAAGCTGGAGAAGAAGAGTTAAAGTGGTTGATTGGATCAGGACACAGAACAGGCTCTGGTCCAAAATGCAAAGTGTGGGCGTGTTGCAGAGAGAGGAGACTGTAGTGGGTTGGCATGAAGCATGTTTAAGTCAATGGAAACCACTGCTGAGCTCCAACCTGGGCCGGTGACTTCATCCTGGCCTCGTATATATTCTTCCTGTTGCTCTTTACCTCCATCTGTCACAGCAGGGATGAGCTTACAGCTCGGTTTGGGCCAGCAGGACTCTCTGGGATCATAACTTTAAGTAAAAATACCAACGTTTCACTGTGTCAAAGTATTTCATCTTCTATTTTTTTGTGTGTAGTCCTGGTTTACCAGCTAACAAGGATTTGTTCAAATGAATATTTTCCCACCACTTCTACAAAATCCTGCAAATATCAGTGATATCTCTGTAGCTCTTTAAATTGTTATAGTCTTTAACTGAAGAGGAGAAAAACATTACCACTAACAAAGAACAGTGCACTTTGACTTGTCACGATAACGTTGTACTGGACGATAAATCGTCCCTGAGGTTTTATTGCAATAAACAGTAATATTGCTTACAGTGTATTATAAGCCTGGCGGGCCTCCAAGCTTTACTTCTGCCCCCACCAGGCTTAGCATTGTTTATTTGTTTTAGTTTTTTTTTATCATTGCCCTTTTTTAAGGCTTTATTGTTGGTGTTTAGGTATTAATCCTCCAGTCTTTCAGTAATGCATAACTATCAAGTGATACTTTCAAATTTCCTGTCAACATTTTTTAACTCAAAAACACGATTGGCCTGGGCGTGCTGTGGTGGCGTAGGGGATAGCGCAACCCACATTTGGAGGCCTTCAGTCCTCGACGCGGCCGTCGCGGGTTCGATTCCCAGACCCGGCCGACATTTGCCGCATGTCTTCCCCCCTCTTCTTCCCCCTCCTGTCAGCCTACTGTCATATAAGGGACACTAGAGCCCACAAAAAGAGCCCCTGGTGGGGAAAAAAGAAACAAAACACGATTGGCCGCTGGATGAATTAGCAAGTTTTCTGGGGGAAACCCTGTGGATGTTGTGAAACCATTGTTAAATTTGAATAAAAATTTAACAGTGGAACTGGGAGACATTTTAAATATAAAAATAAAAAAACAAACAACAGATAAAAGTAAACAAAATTATCCTTCAAAAAAAGTGATAATTGAGACAGAAGCACAAGACTGACAACTTTTGTCGTCCAGTTTTAGGTATGAAGAAAGAAACAATAAATCATGCAAATTGGAATTATTGAGCTTGTTTTAATTTATGATGTGATTAATTGATTTAATTATTGGGGCAGGCCTAGATCCAGTAAATTATTGCACTTGTGTGTCTCCAGGTGATTTCCAGGGCCGCTCCATCCTTCCTGAATGTCTTCTATCGGCTGGTGTCGTCGATCATGCAGGAAGGTCGGCAGAGAGGAGACACCGATGCAGGTACCTGAACCCGACGTTACTCACACATCGCCTTTCAAACGCAGGAGACATTAAAGGCGACCTATTGCGCTTCTTTGAACAAGTTACAGTTCCTTAAATAAGTTGTTTAAACAAAACATGTTCATTACATTTTTGGCACAAAATCATTCTTAGATATTGAGATTTTAGTCTGATCAGTTCTTCCTATTTTGAGCTGTTTTCGGGCCTCTCGTCACTCTAATTCCAAACAAGCTGCTGTGGGGGCCATGACCCCCACTCAACATTTACACTCCTGGGGAAATGGCTGCAAACACATGCGTAACACACAACCGTACATTTTTGAAAAGCATAAATGGAGCCTCCTGCACAATCAACAACAATGCAGCAAGAATGTTAAGTCAACAACAAAACCCTTGTCTTCTCCAGCAGCCATTGTACATTAAACATGCTGGAGCTCTGTTTGTGTTGCTAGGTAGCAGTGGAGTCCCCACTGATTGTGACTTAACATTCTGGAGGTTTTTGAAATGGCTCGTTTTCTAGACACCAAAAGTCATTAATTTCCTGCCAAGGTGTTTTGTTTTAAAGTGCTTAGGCTATTTTTTGAAGCAGTAAAAATCCAAATGGAAGTATAAAAAGCTGTAAAATATAAATTTAATTTTAGGTGTTTAGATGCAGTTAGTCAGCATGGGGCGTGGCGCTGCTCAACCCCTCGTCAAATGGCACTCAACACAGAGATCTGCTACATATCGTAATATTGTTTAAAAATAGATGAGAAACTTTCCTCCTGTATCTTCAGGCTTTCGTTTTTGTGACCTGGTTTTAAGCCATTTATACATTATTATTTTTAAACACAGTCCTTTGGTAAGCTAGCTGCAGCGTAGCACTTTGCGCTAATGTCACAGCAAATAAACGATTGTTTACTTGCAGTACCTTACAGACCACTGGGGGCGCTCACGGACCACCAGCAGTCTGACTGACAAGCCAAGCAAGAAGAAGAATAGTCGGAGAAATAACTTAAAGGCCACACTTTTCAGATTATCCATCCATGCATTTTCTGGTCCTATTTTATCAATTAAAGTTCATAAATGAATTTATATGCGTAACTCTGTAACTGATTACTGTGAAATGATGAGATGTTCTTCCTGCACAGCATCAGACGAATGTTGAGCTGCTGCTTGAACATGATTTATCCAAACACTGATTCAGGAGTTTTCACTTGAGAGTTTGATGAAAAGCTGTTAGCTGCTGAGGTAAATCATGTCTTCAAGGTGAAATTGTTTCTTTTGATTTGAAACAAGTGAGCTGCCAGTGAATTACTCACACAGTCCTGGTCTGGCCTGTGGTTTTCTGTCCATGCACTTACCGCTGGGCTGCTGCCTCTTTATTCTAGGTAGTCGCAGACACACCGTTGTTTTATACGCACAAGTCAGAGTACGTATGAAACATACTGAGAAAGTATTTTCTAATCTTTTGTTTTATTAAATTTCATGATTTAACCAGCTGTGTTTGAGTCTTTCACTGCGATTTTAAACATTAAAGGACCTACTTAACAAGACTGATACAATTCAGGTGCTTGAAATCCTTGAAAATGCTTGAATTCCAATCAGGTGTTCTCAAGGTTTGAAAGGTGTTTGATTTCTGCATATTCAAAATGCTCAGTTTTATAACAAACTGCATTCAAACTCTTGATTAAAAGCCTAAATCTGGAACACATTTAATAAAAAAACAGATTTTTTTCTCTCACTTCCTGAAATTAAATCAGATTTTTTTTGTTGTAGCTCGGTTTGAATTATCAAAATTATTTCTATTTATTAAATGCAAGAAAACGTGGTGAGAACATGTTTTAGAGATTTTGGTTGTAATTTTCTTTGTGTGTGTTCAAGATCTGTGTGATTGAAATAAATGTTGGCTAATATGTTGTACTTTATATTCTACTGTTGAAATGAGGTGATTTTGTTGAATTAGTGTTTTGTTCACTGATCAATCAGGTGTACAGAGAGGCATTTCAAAACATAAACATTTTTATATTTCAGTTTATCTGCTGTCAAAACATTTTAATGACTATTAAATAATGTAATATATTAGGTATTTTTTGTCCATTTGTATAATTTTTTTATAAAGTTTGGTGCTGGAGAAGTTTTAAAACTTACCTTAAAGTCCTCTTCTTTGACTTTAAGAAGAGGAATCCTCTGAAACCTGATTTCTCAGTTGCTTTAGCTAAAAATACACGTTTCATGTCACTCCACCCAGTTAGAAAGTAAACATGTTTCTTTCTGCCTGCAGGTGCGGACGGTGACGTGTATCTGCAGTGCTCCAGGCTGACGGAGAGGATGTTCTCTCACATCGCTGCCACACCTGAAAGCTTCACTGCATTGCCAGCCTTCATGGTGGCTCAGTACGTCACGGAGCTGCAGAAGGTACTCACTCAACCAGCCGAACACAGAATAACATCTTCTCTGCCTCTAAACAGGAATTACTTGATATATATCTCTATCTTCATGATGTAGTAACAGTTCAGTAGCTACATGCATACATCTAGTGATCTCTGAACAGGTTAGGATACGTCTAACGTCTGAAACAAATCACAAAATCCTTCTTGGGTAATGAGATTTTGTTCTGCCTATTTTCAGCTCCTTTCAGAATGAGATGTTTTTTTGTTTTATTTTCCCCACCAGGGGGTCCTTTTGTGGGCTCCAGTGTCCCTTTTTTATCATAGTGGGCTGACAGGAAAGGGGGAAGGAGAGGGGGGAAGACATGCGGCAAATGTCATCGGGTCCGGGAATCGACGGCCGCGTAGAGGACTGAGGGCCTCCAAACGTGGGGCGCGCTACCCTCTACGCCACCGGAGCACACCCCCAGAATGAGATGTTTTAACTGTAACCTGTAACAATAGAGCAAATACTTTAAACTTCTGCCAACATATTCAACATGTCAGTCATAGAACAGAAGAGAAAATTAAACATCCTTTAAATCCAAGGGAGCTGCTGCTGGCCACACCCCCCACCTCAATGTTTACTCTCGGATCTGAAAGTAGCTGCAAACGGATGCGCAATTGTACAGTGTTATATCTTTGAAAAGCAGAAGTGGAGCCTCCTGCACAACCAACAAGAATGCAGGAAGTGGTTTCTGATTCCTAAGTCGACAACAAAACACTTGTCTTCTCCAGCAGCCATTGTACAGCGACTACAGAGGTAAAACTAACTGACCGAATGGGCTGGAGCTCCACTTGGATTTTTAGGTAACAGCAGAGTGTCCCTTGATCTTTGAAAAGCAGAAGTTGGGCCTCCTGCACAACCAACAAGAATGTAGCTAGTGGTTTCTGATTGGTAAAACCGTTGTCTTTTCCAGCTGCCATTGTACAGCACATTCAGTGGTAAAACCATATAACCAAATGTGCTGGAGCTGCTTTGGTTGCTCGGCGACAGGCGGAACTCCACTGGGGTTGCTAGGTAACAGGCTGGGCTTTGATGGGGTTACTTGGTGAAAATCAGTGCCTGCTAATCTGTGACGTTACTTTCAGTTTTCTTATATGGGTCTTTTTTCAGACACAAAAGAACATGAACCTACGGCCAAATAACAGCTGTGTGTTTTTTTTAAAGTGTTTTCAGAAGCAGCTGGAAGCAAATGGAAGCACTAAAACGTGCAAAATGTGAATTGTGTGTAATAGATCCCCTTTAATAATACAGTACCAAGCCAGCGCCGCCTCATCCGTTATAAGTTTTAACAGACGTTGGAGTCTAGGCAGCAGGATCTCAGCTGATCTGTTCCCTCTGAGCTGAATAACTGAGACGCCGACGCTCTGAGGGAGAGAAGGGAAATATTCCCAGTCGCCAAAATTGTAGATGTTGACACAAGCCACTGAGCGGGCCCAGGATTACTGCTACATTGTGTGCAGGAGTGAAGCTTGAGGCTGGATGTTCCCGCCGTCCGGTGAGTCACGTCTGGCCTCAGAGTGCGGCTGCCGTCTGCTGCCAGGCTGCGTTTAACGCGACGCCTGAATCAGCAGTTTCCATCCCAGAAACACATCAACGCATTGTGAGGAGTTTCTGTCAGACAGGAGAAAACTGGAACATGGAGGTGTTGGGGAGTCTTTAACCAATTCGTTTCAATAAGTAAGAAAAGATTTAGCTAGTGGATTAAAATATAATATTCTCTATGTAAGTTGGAGGTAATTTAATGATCTGTTTTTAAAATCAAATCCCAATATAGGAGCCTGGAGTCACTCTATGGTCTTTATGTTAATCCTGTTCCCCATATTTAAACTAATTGTAGGAGTTTTTCATCTGAAAACAGTAAAACCACAAAAGAGTAAATAGTCAGTGAGTTTCATGGTAAAGTTAATGTTTGTTTAGAAATATCTAAAAAATGCCTTCAGATTTTGTCATCAACATCCTAATATTTGAGTCAGATAATAGAACATGAAAGAAAAGTTCTGTATTTTCCCACAGTGGGAAAATTCAGCATTATGTCGAAGGCTGTGAATTCACACGAAGGTAAAAAATACACATAGAGACTTAAACATTGAGAAAGCGTTCAGCATGGGCAAATTTACAACAGGTACAGTTATTAAAAGAATAAATGTGCAACTGAATCGGGTGATTTAAAGGGAAAAATGCACAAAATGGAAAAAACAAGGTCTGTACAAGAAATGAAAATAAACTGCTAACAGCAGTGATGTATTTATATCCACATTATCTTTTCACAATTTGTCACATTAGAACCATACGGAGAGCATTTTATTCGATAGCTCGATACAAAGTACCGCAAAACTGAAACAGAACAAAAACTAAGCAGAATTTTTCTTTTTTTTTACACATAAATGCCAACTTTACCCTGATAGAAACAAAATCCAGAGCAACCAATTATTTTCAAAAGTTGACAGATTAATAGTCTTCTTGACACCTAATGTTTGCAGCAGATTTTATTTTAAATTTTTACTTAGAAGAAATGGGTAACACTATTTGACGGGTTGTGAATAAGACTGTCATGACACCGTCATAAACATGATATAACAACCTGTCATGACCATGAGTAAGTCTTCATGAATATTTATGACTGTTAGAGACATTAACCAAGAAATCATGATCTGACATAAACTTGTTATAAAAGTATTACTGATTAAACATTAAAAATTATGTAGCTTAATGTTATTAAAGCTAAAGTTTAATCAGTAATACTTTTATAACAAATTTATGTCAGATCATGATTTCTTGGTTAATGTCAAGTTGTCATAACAAAGACGTTTTGAATAATGTCAGCTTTGTATTAAAAGTGTCATGATTTACCGAATGACAACAGTCATAAATATTCATGAAGACTTACTCATGTTTATGACAGGTGTTATGACATGTTTATGACTGTTATGTCACGTTTATAACGGTGTTTTGTCACGTTTATGACGGTGTTTTGTCATGTTTATGACGGTGTTTTGTCACGTTTATGACGGTGTTTTGTCACTTTTATGACTGTTATGTCATGTTTATGACGGTGTTATGTCATGTTTATGACGGGTGTTATGTCATTTTTATGACTGTTATGTCACGTTTATGACGGTGTTATGTCATGTTTATGACAGTGTTATGTCATGTTTATGACGGTGTTTTGTCACGTTTATGACATGTGTTATGTCATGTTTATGACTGTTTTGTCACGTTTATGACTGTGTTATGTCACGTTTATGACGGTGTTATGTCATGTTTATGACGGTGTTTTGTCACGTTTATGACTGTGTTATGTCACGTTTATGACGGTGTTTTGTCATGTTTATGACGGTGTTTTGTCATGTTTATGACGGTGTTTTGTCATGTTTATGACGGTGTTTTGTCACGTTTATGACGGTGTTTTGTCACGTTTATGACTGTGTTATGTCACGTTTATGACGGTGTTTTGTCATGTTTATGACGGTGTTTTGTCATGTTTATGACGGTGTTTTGTCACGTTTATGACGGTGTTTTGTCATGTTTATGACTGTTTTGTCACGTTTATGACTGTGTTATGTCATGTTTATGACGGTGTTATGTCACTTTTATGACTGTTATGTCATGTTTACGACGGTGTTATGTCATGTTTATGACAGGTGTTATGACATCTTTATGACGGCGTTATAACAGTCTTATTCACAACCCGTCAAATAAAGTGTTACTGAAGAAATACACTTATGCATTTCTTCACTGAAAGGTTCTGATTTTAACCTCTTTAATGTTGATTTATTGCAGTTATTAAAATTAACCTGCCTTCTTTACTAGAACCCGTCTTCAAACGATGCTGTTTGCATATTATTTTTTTTTATTGTTTTTTTTTCCCCACCAGGGCGTCCTTTTTGTGGGCTCTAGTGTCCCTTTTTCACAGTAGACTGACAGGAAAGGGGGAAGGAGAGGGGGGAAGACATGCTGCAAATGCCGTCCGGTCCGGGAATCGAACCCGCGACGGCGACGTCGAGGACTGAAGGCCTCCAAACGTGGGGCGCGCTACCCTCTCCGCCACCGGAGCACGTCCCTCTGTTTGCATATTTAGTCTATTTTTAAGTTATTTTGTATTCCAAGACAGGAATAAATGAAATGCAGTTCAATATTATGGAATATTCTTATCACTTAGAAAGCTCAGTTATCATAAAACACAAATGCAGAAACACCAGGAAACACATTAGTGAGTCACACGGGTGAGAAGCTGACACCAGAGTAATAACATAATCATGCATTTGGAGATTCCCTGAACTGCTCATCACATTTCATCAGCTGCTGCTTGTGGTGACACATAACAGGTTGTGTTCCTCATAATGGGAGCCTTGCTGTTTAAATCGCTTGGTACGGGCGGCTCCGAGCAACCGCCGTGCCTCACAAATGGCTGCGTCACGGCGGACGCCACCTGAACCCCCGATGAGTGTAATGTATCTGAGATGAATAAGCAGAAGCTATTAAATGTCCTGCTGCCTCGCTTGTTAGGGTTCACCGACCACGATGATTGTTGTTCGACCAGGGTATGTTGACCTGTCGTTGCAGAAAGAAAAGCTCGCTCTGTTTGCTTGTCTTGCCTTTGTCTCACATGTTGAGCTGCAGCTCAGCCTCGTGCGGATTAAAATATTCACTTTAATAAACAAAATGTGTCTCTAAAAGGAGCTTCAGTGCTGCAGGTTTGTAAATATAATTGTACAGGACTCTGTTCTGGCTTGTACTGCAAAAACACAAAATCTTACCAGATATTTCTGATCTAGGTTTTAGTGCAAATATCTTAATACACTTGAAAGAAGAAAAACAAACTTGCAAGTAAATATTCAGCAAGATATTGGAGCTTATTTTAAGTCAATAATCCCTTAACGTTAATGGAAAATACTGCTTCAATTGGCAGATTGTTTCACTTATAACAACACATTTTCCTCTTGTTGCCAACTGAGCTAATAATTTTTCATCAATATTAAGGAGTCATTTACTCAAAACAAGCTCCTGTATCTTGTTGAAAACATACTTGCAAGTTAATTTGTCTTATTTTAAGCGCACCAAGATATTTGCACTAGAAACTAGACCAGGATTACCTGATAAGATTTTGTATTTTTGCGATGTGCTCTGCATCCCCAGAACCAGAACTGAACGAGGAGAAGCAGCATTCAGCTTATATGCATCACAAAATCTGGAACAAACTTCCAGAAAACTGCAAAACAGCAGAAACACTTTAAGTCTAGACTAAAAACCCACCAGTCCAGTTACTTTTGAACTATAATAAAACAAACATTGACCAACTTATTTGATGTGAATGATTTTGGTGACGGCTCTCATCAAAATGTTTAAGTTGCTGACTGCATGATGTTTTCTTTATAACTTCATAATTTTTTGATTTTCTTATGTAAAACATCTTGCTGCTGAAACGTGCTATGCAAATAAACTTCATTGATTGTTTGAAATGTGAAGGGAATTAGAGCTGAAACGATTAATCGTGATTAATCAAATATTTAGATAATCGTCCACTAATTTAACATTTGATTAAATGACATTTACTTTAAAAAAACTCAACATATTCAGATTAGTTATTCATCCAAAACTGTTTATATATATATATATATATATATATATATGTATATATATATATATATATACTTTTAAGTTAAAATCACTTTTGTCTGTAAATATATTTTACCCAAAACTCCTCACGTGGTGTAGTTTTAGCTTCACCTGGTTCAAATTCAGAAATATAATATAATGCTGTTATTGCATTTTAGGGAATAGAATATTTTTTCTTATTTAAAAAATTATTTAATTATTTGTTCATTTGCATCTCTTGATATATTTCTAATATTTTATAAAAAAGGCTCAAGTGGTTAAATGAAAAACATGTAGAATATGCTTATTATTTTACCTGATTAATTGATTGTCAGAATAATTGATTGAATAATCGGTTCCTAAGGTAAGCCTTAGTTGCAGAATAAGTACAAAGTAACATTAATTACCCACTTTAGTGTTTGTCATAGATTATGTAAAAGTTTGATGTAATCTCAAAATATTGAGGAAACATGAATGAATACTTTATCAGCAAGATGATGAAAATCAGAGGCTATTAAAGTGTTTCTGTAAGGAAATGTGAAAGCAGGGAGTAATAATTTTTATTATAACAAAAATTAAACTTCATAAAGTGAATAAAATGTCTGATTTATGAAGCGGAAACCTCTCTGTGCCTCATTATCTCCTCCTCCGTCTCTTCTTTCCCTTTAATCTGCACACTTTCTGGCTCTGCAGGTCACCCTGCGGCCAGACGTGAAGCTCCACCTGACGGAGGGCGTCTACTGCGTCCTGGACCTGTGCCTGGAGCCGGACGTCAAGCTGCTGAGAGCCGGGCTGAACGCCGGAGTCAGAGAGGTGTTCAACGAGCTTTACAGCAACTACACCCACTACCACAAAACACAGAGGCAAGGAGAGGACAAGTACAGCGTCTGACCCGAAACCACCGGATCCGAAGGGATCATGATCAAAGCCACTGAAGACTTTAGTTGAGCTGAAAATTAACTGCTTAAGTTTTCTTTCCTATCATGAGTTTCATAAATCTGTGTGCTTATTTTGTTTATAAGGTTTTATACTCAATGCAAAAATATATTTATGAATACATTCTGACATGTTTTGCTTTTTGCATCGTAAAGTTTTCTTCTGTTTGTGATTTTATTTTTGTTTGTTTAATCAGACTCAGATCTCTCAGATCATCAAACAAATGTTGATATTAGACAAGGATAAATTGATTAACTATAAAACTCAATTTTCAGGTGACCAAATAATTTATACAGAGGAATAACTTTTCAAACAGAGAAATAATTTAACTTTAAACTTTAATAAATGGTTTTGACACCATCTTTGGTTTTTATATTCGCATCACAATTGACTTTTTTTTGCAGAATTATTTTTAATCCATCCACAGTGGAGGCTTTTCAATCATTAAGGTAAGCATCTCAATCAGATTTAAGTCTGGACTTTGACTAGGCCATTCTAAAACCTTTTCTAAAGCCATTCAGATGTGAACTTGTGGTGTGCTTTGACTTTTGTTTCTCTTGAATAAATGAAATATTCTTGAAGTCATAAACTGACGGCAGAACATTCTCCCTCAGTCTTGTGCAGGTTTGTGTGTTAATTTTAAAATAATTTGTCTTACTTCATGTTGTCGGACAGGTTCTGTTCAAGTGACTTCTTGAATCTGATGGTAATTTGTTTACAAAAACAAAGATTTAATCTTACTTCCTGATTTAACACTTTTAAGTAAAATCATTTGAACATTTCTTTATGCATCTCCGCAGCTTAACTTTGCACAATTAAAATTTGCTTAATGATCTGGAATATTGAAGTATTTGAAATAAACTTTCTGCCAGTGCTGTATAATATATAATAATATTATCTTAAATGTAATCTAATGTAAAGATTACTGTATTTTATTTAGCAGGACTAAGGCTTTTTTTCTTAGGGTGGCAAATGAATTACTGGAAGTAATAAATTGTTCTTTAAAGACTCAAATGACACAAAAATAATTAAATTACAGACACAGTGGTGTGGCTGTTTAATAAGAAATGATTTATTTACTAAATGTAGAACATTTTAGGGACTTTAGACTTTAAGATTGTCGTTGTTCTGCTACTGAGACTCTGATCAGCTACAGGAGCTTTTATATGCTTTGAATCAATCATTGCACATCATGGTTTAAATTGACAGTTGTTTCATTATCACAAATCATTTTCAACATCTGCAGTTTCTGATTTATCTATTTTCTGGAAAAGGAGTGCATTTTTTTTTTTTTTTTTTTTACTATGGCAACCCAGCAGTATACGGACGCATTCAGAGGCAGTTCTTGTTTGAATGCTGCCCTTGATGACCTAATTTGATTTTCTATTCAAAGTACTGGGTTCACAATGCGGCCTTTCAAAATAAAACAAAAGAATCTGCGTTTTCTAAAAGGTTTTCAAATTAAACTCTGTTGGTAGGTGTTACGACTGGCTCAAGGTCATAACAACAACAGGAGGAGACCATGCAGTGGTTAAAGTGAAGAAAAAGGAATATTTATTAACAAAAACTACAATGGATTGTGAAAGTCAAGGCCAGTGGTGTAAATCAAATGCTTGGATGTGTTGTATGAGTGCATATGAAAGTGATGAAGTGCAAAAACAAAGACAAACTCAAATGTGCAAAAGGAGGCCGACAGCAGAGCACCACAAGCGGCAGAGCGGACGCCGAAGGCGGCCCAGATGGTGGAAACAGCCAGGCTTAAAAACTCTGCGCTCCAAATCGACGGGCAGCAACACCTGCAAAGGGGAGGAGCACAAAGACACAGAAGCACCTGCAACCCAGCCCACAAGGCCCAGGGCCGTAACAGTAGGACTCTTTAATCAGACCAAAATATTTTAGCCATTTCAAAAACACTTGATTTCTCCTAAAGGGTCTCCTGTAGCAGTCAGTCTAGCAACATATCTGAAGAGATCCTCTGACTGAAGACTGTCATAATCAGCCAGCAGCTCATTTTCCAGGCAGCGGGGACAATATTCACATTCTGGATGACACCATCAGTTGTTGGCAAGCACTGCTAATCCACCTCATTTGCTTTGGCCATTTCCCTGTAAGATGAGTATGATTGATGGAAGATATAACATGAACTTCCTCTTTCTCTCTCTACTATTTGGTCCTGCTTTGCATCCATGAAGCCTCTCATATATATTTCTATACATTCTTTGTGTGTGTGTCTTTTTAAGGAACAAGGGTTTTACTCTGTAAATGTGTTTTGAGGAGCCTATATTTAGCATAGAATAATCCAGTTTAAATTAAATTTAACTTAAACTGGATTTAAATTGGATTTAATTTAAACAAAATTAAATCTAATTTAATTTAGTCTTGATCAAACTCAGAAAAGACTGAAATAAAAGAAATCTTGAATACGAGGCTAGCTCACTTAGCTAACAGGTTAATGTTTACACTCTGCAGAATAAAGAGGGAAATCCACTTCCTGTTGACTGTAATCTAGGAATAGTTATCATGCAACCCCCCCAGACAAAGCACCCTGGGTAGTGAGCCATATTCTTTTAAAAGAAAACCTCTGGAGGCAATATATTGAGGTTATAGTACCAATCATCTTTACATCACACAGAGGTATTTCTGTTAAATGGGTTTTTATCTGATTCGTGCTTGTTTTCTGATTTAACCTTTAGACTTGGATACAATAATAGGAGCTGACTCATGCCCTTTACAGAAATGCATTTCTTCATTCCTGTAAAGTTTAACAGGCTGATTACAAAGTTCCTCTGCGTGTCACGTTTGCCTTGAACCCGGCAATGAGCTGCTGAGCTGAAAATGTCCAACCTTTGACTCATTCACTGACTAATCATGTCCTGAGATTGGCCCACAGTACAAAGAGAAATTCCTCCTTTTTACGAGGAACAGCAGGTTTTACGATCCATCTCTCTCAGATGTTTGAACACCAACAAACCAAAGTTTTGTTTTCCTGCATCTCGACTGAAGTATTTGACACATGATCTATTACTGAACTAATATTTCGCTCTTATTTTAATATAAACTGTTATTACAGCCATTTATTATTTTATATTTGCCCTGTATGGTTATTTCTGGTCAACTAAAACTCTACATTATTACCTTTCCTAATATAGTGTATTTGTATTAATATTTTGAACATTATTCAGTAAATTCAGGTTATTTTAGAATATGACTACATGTGAAAAGTGTCATATATCTGGAAACACAATTGAGGTTTGAAAGATTCAACACTGTCAGATTGACAAAGCGGAGAATTTCTCAGTGAATATTCAGTGTTTCAAAAAATGATTTCTCGACATTATCAATCTGCATATGATCTGCCTAATGTTCTCTGTGTCTTTACAATACTGAAGTCACACATTTGGTCATATTTCTACAAAGAAAAGAAATAGCCTTTATTATCCCACAGAGGATGGATGGATCAAGGTACATATTTCAGCAACAAGGCAGTTAATAGTACTTTAAATCAGAAATACACAAAAATAAAAAGTCATAAGAACAACATACAGTCACTAATTGAAAAATCAATAACAAACATTACATTTTGACGAGTGACATCATCAAAATCATCAACGCACATCAAATATGTGGGTTGATGCTCCAGTGGTTATGGGTCGAAACCAACTCTAAACAGGTGGGGTTTTGCCTTGATTTAAAGGAACGCAGTATTATATGTTTACATATGTATAAATATTTAATGTATCTACATATACTTCCGATACTACTACTGACATGGAGCTCTAGAATTGATCAACAGAAGAATTTTATCTTTTTTTTCATCCAATAATGGCCCATTTCTTTTATAATAATAATAATTGTTGTTGTTGTTATTATTAAATAAAACTTTACATTTCTTAAAATGTTTTGATTTCAAGAAATGTAAAGTTTTATATAATAATAATAATAATAATAATAATAATAATAATAATAATAATAATAATAATAATAATAATAATTTATGATTAAATAATTAATAAAATTATAATATAATACCAATTATTATTGTATAATAAATGCAATGGTTATTGAAATTATTTGTCTTAAATATTTTAATTAATAATTATAAAATATAAAATATATATTATTATCATCACTAATAATTATAATAATCGATAATCAATGATTATTAGCTGTTTGGGTTAGGTTCATTGGAGGTTCTTCTTTGCTTTCATCTTTTGTTTGCTGCTTTTAACCCGGTTTAAAGTGTGTCTAGCGCCCCTATCGGCCGCACATGGAAACTGAAACAATGTGATATATTTCCCCCCTGTTTTCCTTCTGCCACATCTGAACCTTTCTAACAATTCGCTTCCCAATCGGGACTTCCTCCACCCGCCTCCGGCACGGAACCGCACGGCTCGACTCGCCGCCGACCCCCCGGCCCTCCTCCGGCGCTGCCTGAGCCGGAGTTTGATTGGATTAGAGTCGCTTAGCCTTTGCCCTCTAACCCCGCCGATGTTGGCTCGCTGCTTCCTGCTCTCTCCGCTCCCCCTCACCGACTGAAAGAAGGCTGCCGAAGCCGCACGGCCAAGCGAAGCGCTCGGCACCGGACACAGTGCTCGGCTTCTCGCAGGGTGTCGCGGATCACGCAAACCGGAGAACGGCGACGCGAAGCTCTCAGCCATGCGGAGGAAATCCAGGGTGTTGCTGTGTTTTGCGGTGCTATGGGTGCTGGGAATAGCCTACTACTTCTATTCGGGGACAGCGATGAGTCGGAAGGTAGGGTTTCCGTTCCTCGAGTGCTTTTTCTGGCTGCACGGTCCGCCCCAGCCGGCGCCCGGGTGGATGTTCCCTCCGGGACAAAGCCACAGCGTCCACGGCGTGATTTGTGGCTATATTCCCTGTGTTTTTGTCTGTGGATGTGAGCCGTGTGATAAAAGGCCTGCTACTATCAGTGGGCAGGCATTGATTTGGTGGAGATGCTTGTGGACAGGGTGGCTGGTCCGGCGTCCACGGAGCCCCCTACCCGGTGCCGGTGGTCGCCGTCAAGCGGCTGCCGGAGAAAAGCTGCCCCCATCAGCAGCTTTTCTCCGCTACTTTCTTTATTTTGGTCTTTATGAACACAATACGTGTGCAGGCATGCAGAGCAGTGGTTATCAATATGAATGTGCCCGGCCTGGCTCTCGGAACCGGGGGTATTTAAGCCTAAAGAGCACGTCAGCACAAGCTGCCGCTGCTGCCTTCTGAGCAATAAGCAAAGATCAGGAAGTGCGCAGATTAACGCTGCTTCAAATCACTGACATGCCACATGCTCTCACAAAGTGACTTTTTATATATATATAATCAGTGTTGGGTAAGTTACTTTAAAAATGTAATCCGTTACAGTTACAAGTTACCTTGTTTAAAATGTAATTGTATTGTAACTTTTTTGATTACTTTTAAAAAGTAATGTAACTAATTACTTTTGATTACTTTTTGATTACTTTGAGATTTTAATGAGTATTGACCCATGTTCAACATTTAATTTTTGAGACTGAGTGGGAACCTTAAAAGAGCACTAAGCTGAGAGGAAATTGATGACAGGCAATCACAGGAGGTCCACAAGAAGAGATGCCAGCACCAGGCATGTAAGATTTTCTCAGACTCTTCTCATCGGGCCATACTGGAGGCAGTTGACCAAAATCCCAGACGATTTTTAAATTTCCCCCCGGACATTTTTTTAGGTCTGAAAAGTAGGACATGTCCGGGAAAAAGAGGACGTCTGGTCACCCTATGTTGCATACAATGTCTCATGGGAAAGAATAGATTCCAACGTTTGTCATGCATCAAATATTCGTAAAACATTTTTATATTCACAGATGTAAATGTAAAGCAGTGCATAAATGTTACAGAAGAGGGTACTATTGTTTTATGTAATTGCTGGTATTATCACAATTCCGAGATGTTTGTCCTATCGGGGACACCGTAGTGCAGGGGATTTTTGCGCGCGAGCTGCTGTATTCCTTACAGTGTGTTTACTGCCTGTAGGTAAGCAGCAGCTCCGCTAGCCCGGTGTAAAATATACATTGCGTTGGTATGGCGATCGTTTTTTCTGTTTGTTCAGTGTGCCAGTTGGCTGCAGATTGCATCTTGTTTTGATGAGGTTTGATTGTTTTGTAAAGGGAAAATTGTTAAATCCTGACAGTCTGTTTACTGCCTGTGGATGAAATAAAGGCGCTAAAGTCTCCCCTCCACGAAGAGCCCTGTGTCCGATTCCTCTCCTGCACCGAACACACCCCACTTTTACGAAAAGAAACACAACGCAGAGCCCATAGGGTGTCTTCCACCAGCACAGGATGGAACATCAGAGTGGCATTGCGGCTATGATAGAGACAAGGAGCCGTAGCGGGAAACGGCGATAAAGAGCGCAAAGCAATAAAAATATCATTACATATTTCGCAAAGGTTTTTGTTTATATTTTTTAAAAAAATGTAACTAAACTTGTAATTCTTAATATTTTCGGAAGTAACTGTAACTGGATTACATATTTTCTCATTGTAACTGTAACGAATTACAGTTACTCTTATTTTGTAATTAAATTACGTAACGTCGTTACATGTAATCCGTTACTACCCAACACTGTATATAATTAAATGAAAAACACATCTCTAGCACCACTGTTCCAGATATTTGAATGCTAAATCGATTATTCTAACGATTAATCAGATAGAAATGAGCACATTCTTCGATTTGTTCATTTGATACATTAAGGCTTTTTTAAAATGCAATATTAGAAAAACAGTTATAGATGTAAATAAACAGTTTAAATCCTAGGGTGCTGATCGACAAGTTTAAACTGAATGTAGTTTAGTAATAAATTGGATGATTAATTGATTAATCAAATTAAAAAATAGATGTACAGCACAGTTTTCATTTAACTACTTAAAACATTTTTATACCATATTAGAAATACATTAAATATCCAAACAAATCAGTTCCTTATCGTATTCTCCAGTTAATGATTAATCAGTACTAAATTCTTAATTTTTTTTTTTTACATTTCATGAAGTTGTATTTATGTCTTCTTCAGAGGTTTGTGTGTTGCTTCCTTTAGTAGTTCTTCCTGCAGCGCCACCACAGGTGAAGGGAGGAACAATTTTTTTTATCGTTTTGGATTGTTTGACAGTGCGGTGTGAAAGCGAACCGCAGCTGAAAAAATTTAACAAATGTTGCAATTTAGATTTTTTTTTTTTATGTGGAAAATGTTTTAGATTTTTCAGTATTTGAACTATTGGTCACCGATCAGAGCTAATGAAGGAAGTTTAGGAATCTATGATTGATTAACTAATTGTTTGAGAAAAAAAAGTTGAATATTTAGTTGGATCTTAAGTAAGAAAAAAAGCCCATTTGGATTATTCAATATTTTAGCCCGTTAAATGTGAAACTTATTTGTTATCTTGCCTAATTTACTGCATCCTGCTGCTTATAGTAAGGATGCTCAAATTGATCAGAAGTGGCCAATGTTACTTTGGCTTTCTCTGATCTACAGGTCAAATGTTAAAAATCTAATTTTTTCTTCATCCTGTGAATTAAATGCATCAAAAGCACTTTATTAGATTTTTTTTTTTAAATCACTAAATTGATGTTGGCCAAGAAAGTCCTGATCGTTGCATTTTGATGAATGAGAACATTACCTTGAAGCTGCAACTTGTTCTGGCATTTCATAGATTAACTGAGTTCCCACCTGGCAGATTAATCAATAATGGTGGTAATTGGTATTTGAAACCTTATTTCAAACACCTGAGGTGATTCGGATGGAGTGACCCTCTCTGTTTGACCTCCCTGACTCAGATTGGATTAGTTTTAGCCCAAACTTACCTAATAAGTCAGTCAGTTTTCCTCACATGATAGTGTTTTTTATTCACATTACACCCGGCCTGTACATGCAGGAGTCATAAAACACAATGTGTCGATGCATGATGGCTGTTTCCGCTGTGTGTATGCAGGTTGTGTGCTCAGTAAACTAGATGAAGCCGTGTGAACATCCTGTTTGTATTCCACCTGTCTCCCGTCTTGTCCTATCTGTCTCTCTGTGTTTGCTCTGCTCCAGTCAACCACAGAAAGCCTTTTTACTTTTCCATTAGGCTGATAGCTCGGCTCACCGTGTGTGTTAGTGAGGTTCTCACAGGGGTCAAAGTGACACACCCAGATAAGCAACTTTCTCCAGGCGTTGGATTGCCGGGAGCATTAATATGGATGAGGGGATGCACCCGGCAGGTGTCGTTACACAGCGGGGCAGTTAATCAGTTTAAACAACACCGCTGCAGCTCGGGTTGAGTGTCGCTTTCTGTCACTCTCTTCTTAAGTCTGACTGAAGTGTTTGATAACACGTTCCTGCTGTCATGAAGCAGATTTGACAGAAATCTTGTTATGAGCCTAAACTTAGCTGAGTTTTGGGGAACACATTTTAGTAGATGTGATTTACCTAAATAATTAAAATTGATTCATAAATGGTTCTTAAATGCCACTTTAAATCCAAATAAGCTTCTGCTGGCCACGCCCTCCAACTCAATGTTTACACTCGCACGTGAAAATGGCTGCAAACGGATGTGCAATTATATAACCATACTTCATTGAAAAGTAGAAGTAGAGCCTGCTGCACAACCAACAAGAATACAGCAAGTGGTTTCTGGATGTTAAGTCAACAGGAAAACATTTGCGTTTCCCAGCAGCCATTGTACAGCTCATTCAGTGGTAAAACCAGCTGATCAAATGTGTTGGACCTCTGGTTGGATTGCTAGGTAACAGCAGACTGCGCCTTAATCTTTGAAAAGCAGAGGTGGGGCCTCCTGCATAATCAACAAGCATGCAGCAAGTGATTTCTGAATGGTAAAAGCCTAGTCTTTTCCAGCAGCCATTGTTCAGCAGTAAAATCAGCTGACCAAATGTGCTGGAGCTGCTTTGGTTGCTAGGTGACTGGTGGAACTCTCCTGGGGTTGCTAGGTAACAGGGTGGGCTTCACTGAGGTTAACTGGTGACGGGCAGTGGCTGCTTATTTGTGACTATCTTGTTACATTCATGAGTTTTTTGAAACGGCTCATTTTCCAGACACCAAAAAACATTAGCTTATTGCTAAAGTAAGGTAATTTTATTTGTATAGCACATTTTCAGCAAAAAGGCAGTTCAAAGTGCATTACATGAGTTAGAAGGAAATACAAACAAAACAACGAACTGAAAGAAGGACAAAAGTATTAAACTAAATATTGGTTCCCCATGTTTAATAAGAATAAGTAGTCCATAATGTATGAACTATTGGGTGTTTCTCTGGATTGTTGCCCTGATACAGCTAAATGATGGTTCTCCATGTTTTATTCTATTAGTAAGTATAAAACTTTTAAACTGGTTTTAGAAGTAGTAGAGACCCAGATGGAAGCTAGAAAACATTCAAAATGTGAACTTTGCACAATAGTTCCCCTGTAACATCTCTCTGCACTCGACCCTGAACTCCATTCACCTCTTATTGGTCAGGGAATCGCACAGCGCCTGCCTGCTTCCATTCCGCCTGACAGAGATGAATGCCGGTGTGTCATGGCTGGCCCCGATCACTCGGGATGCGCTCGGTCACGGCAGCTGACTCAAACGGCCTCCTCTGAAGGAATCTCAAGCGGCCCTGTCTCTGCGAAGAGAATTAGTTCAGCTGGCTTCTTCGTCTCCGTCACACACCGCTCACGCTCCGGCTCCGCGGATCAAAGCGTGACACTCCAAAGCCTGAAACTTCCTCTGCTTGGGAGAACTCCTCCTCAGAGTGTGTAGACCAATTTAATGACAAACCTCAATGTATTTTATCTGAATTTCATGTGGTTGTCCAATGCAAAGTAGGTGATGAAAGTAAATCCCTGACCTTTGTTACATCTTGTCACTGATTGCAGCTGCAAACATTATTCGATTTTATTGGGTTTTTATGCATAAAGGCCAATACAAAGTGCTGGGTTATTGCGAGGTATATAAAAGGCTTAAGAGTTGTCGTCTCAATTTTCGATAAAAGGTATAAAATTCGGGAAAATGCCGAGATCTTCCATGTTTGCATAATAGTTCCTCTGTGATTTCTAAAAACATTGCTTTATTTTTGACACGTGCATTCTCGAAAATGTCACGTACATTTAAAGAATTGGTTTTTGTTTCTAAATAAAACTCGAGTATATTGTAGGCTGAAAAATCAGAATTATTGGGATTACTAAAATAATTGTTAACTAATTTAGTAATTGATCAACTGTTAAGAGTATACAAACTCAAAAAAGACTATTTGCCAAAGGAACAACACATTCAGAGCAATAATTGAGCCAAAATTGTAAAAAACAAAAAAATAAAAATGCTTTTTGCATTATGATGCAAAAAACCTTATTTTTCTGTTCTACCTTGAACTCCTCAAGTGGCAGTTTCATCTTCACCTGCTTCAAATTCAGTAAAAAAGTGCATTAAGTGTCTTTTGCTAATCTATTATTAATATAAAATATAACCAACCGATCAGCGCAGCACTACATTGTTGAGGTTTTCACATGTTGATGCTTCCTTAGCCTCGTTTGATCAAGTGTTCACCAAAATAAGGTATGTTAGGCAACAAAATTTTCACTTTCTTATTCGAAAGATGAATTGTACAATTTGTTTATTTGCAACTTTTAACACGTTTCTAAAGTTGTATGAAATGAGCTCAAGTTGTTACAGGAAAAATCATGCAGAATGCGCCAATTTTGTTTTATCCAATTAATTGCCAGAATAATCGATGACCAAAGTAATCGCTAGCTGCAGCCATAAAATCATCTAAGATGGTTCTTGATATGAGGTGCACAGGGTAACATCTGCCTCAAGATAAACGGTGTGATTGCGCACACATGAATTCACGTTCCTGCTCTCATCCGAAGGGGAAGCCGAGCCTCAAGCATCAGGGGAGTCTGAGTGGGTTTTGTTCAGGTTTGCATTAGTCGTCTGAAGGTGGAGCTGAAATTCTGCGAGTTCTTCCTCTTTCAGAAACCCGAAGCAGGGAGACGAGCTCAGTGGGGAGTCGGGCTGGTTCAGTGAGCTATCTGCAGCTCCAGGCCTTCAGCCTCCACCTGTCTCTGCTGGTAGCAAAGATTGGATTTGTGGATACCACCGTCTTTTATCACACACAGCATGGCTCCTCTGACTCTGTATCTGGCTGCTTTTAAAGCAGGAGCTTTTTTTTTTTGTTTGGGAGAAGTCAGCGTGAAAGTGAGGCTGCCTCGTTAAGCCTCGTTAAGGGCGTGGATGAGTTTTCTGTTTGGTGGTTTACAGAAGAAATGGGAGATCGGAGTAGAGCTGAATCGATTAACCGCAATGAATTGATTATTTGAATAATTGTCTACAAATTTACTAACTGATTAATTGTTAACCAGAGTATACAAAGTCAAAAAGGCCATTGAAGATCCAAAAAACATGTTTTTCTGTGAATCGGTTCTATCTTGAACTGCTCAAGTGGCAGAACTCCATTATTTTCATAATGGATTCATCACGATTAATCTGATTAATCGTTTTGGCCGTACAACATATTCTGGTTTTATTTTGAAGAATAGCTGCAAGAACAACACGCTCAGAGCAGTAATGAAGCCAAAACTGAGGAAAAATGTGTAGATTTTGCATTAAGAAAACGTACAGAACTCCTCAAGTGGCATTTTTAGCTTCACCTGGTTCAAATTCTGTAAACAAAATCTTCTATTTGGCACCTTTTCCATCCAATTAATTGGTTAATCCAGTGGTTCCCAAAGATTTTCTTCTACGCCCCCCTATGGATTACAATAACCCCCCACCCCAAAAAAAAAAAAAAAATCAACTGGGCACACACATCGTTCAGCCAGACTTTGACATTTGATTGCATTATTTTTGTTTATTTGCATCTTTTAATGTATTTCTAATATTTTACAAAACTGCTTAAGTCATTAAATAAAAATTCTGCAAAATATGCCAGTTTTTTATCCGATTAATCGGATTAATTGTGAAAAAACGATACATGCATCGATTACTAAAAATAATCGTGAGTTGCAGCTCTACACTGGAGCATGAAATTCCCAGATTGTTCATATTTTCACCCATAATCGTACCAAAATCTCTGACTTGCACCTTTTATTGGTGTGATTTCTGTCCTGAAACCTGTTCATACGCTGCTTTACTCATAATATTGATCGCACATGTTGGGGTTCCTGCTACAGAGGGACGCATCTCTTCAACACCGGCGAGGCTTCAGCTGCTCCATGTTTACGCTGCCAAAATATAATATAATCTCACCCTCTGTGCTGTTTCATTGAGCCAACCCCAAGAATCAGTGACTCAAATTAAGCAGAGAATCTCTGAATCATTTTTATTTAAGAGATTTTCAACCTAATCCGTCTGTAAGCTTAGAAATAATTGTCAATTAAAGTTGGGTTGTTTTATTTTAGCTGGAGAAAGAGTTTAAAAAAAATTCTTTTAGCCAAGAATCTACTTCAGTCTCATTAGAGTTGGTTAACTTTACGCCTGTGAGTGTCGGGGAGAAGACGCTGCAGCTGTGCTGCAGCAGCGCCGCAGATGTGCGAGTCTGTGTGGGTGGTTTCAGGGCCGACAGCTTCTTTTCTCTGGGGACGGCTGTCGGTAAATCTGGGAGACGAGAAACTTATCAGTGCAGCGTCTGGATCTGGAAAGGAGAAATTAACACAGAGTTGTTGCAGTTTACATGAAGGAAAATGGTTTCCCATGTTTGTGAACCTGCACATTGTTAAGTTGTTTTAAAATGAAGGTGAAGTCAGAAACTAAACATTTGTTTTTCTAAGTTTTTGGAGTTTTATTTCAATGTGGAAAAGAGTAAAAGTCATGCTGGTATTTTCTCATTCTTCTTTCTAAATGATATTATGCTAATTGATCAAATCTGCCATCAAACATAATTTTAATTCCTTTGTAATGAGATGCAAGAAAAGTGTAGAAATTATGAGTTTTCTCTGGACGTTTCAAGCATGATGCGATGGAAAAAAGTTTGAATGCATTTAACTTTCTCGATGGGGACCACAGTTTCAAATTTTACATCAGAGGATGTACAACTTGATCTAATTGCTTTTATTTAAATTACAAGATGATATAATGCTTATTATTTCTATGACAATGTTATCTAATAATCATTTATCACTTTTTTTGTCGCTTAATTGCAGCTTTTAATTGAGAATAGTTGAACTACTTGTCACTTTCCTTGTTAGAATAACAAGCTAATATGTGAAGGATATTTGGTTTGGTAGTCCTGTCAATTTTCCAAAAGCTTTGTAATACAGAAAATTTATCATTTTAAGTTTGCCAAATTCATTTTAACTGCTTTTGTAAAAGGTTGTTGAAGCACAAATGTCCTACGTTTGTATTGGCCTTTCGAGTGCTTTTTTCTTTTAAACCTCAAGTTGAGTTTACTAGACAATAAACTACTGAAATCTGGAGGAAGAAACCACAGCAGCAAAGGACTGATAATGGGACTGCAGTAGATCCCAAACAGGAGAATAAATAGTAATATCTCCTTGGCTGGCTTTATTTCTTGCAGCTGTATGCAGTTTGTGTGCATACAGCTCTAAAACCCAGTTGCCATCTAATGGCACCACTACAAGGAGATAGAGCCTGAAAAACGGCCAAGAAATCTTAATGTCTGACATAAAACCTCCTTTCTGTGTCTGCTTTTCTTCTACTGTACCCCCTCTGTCATTTAAGCCCTTCTGCTGAAACGCAGCAACATGTTGGATTCATGTCTAAGTTTTAAACTGATTACTTTCCTCTCATGTCGTATTTGTTTTTTTTCCCTTTCTGCCAAATGACAAACTGTAATGGGAAAGTTGAAAGGAGCGATGATATCTATTGTTCTTTGAGCTCACGCAGAGAGGGAAAGTTTTCAAAGAGACGCTTCTTATTATCACATCAAGAGAAAACAGAACAGCCCTCTATTGTTCAGCTTATTGCAGAGCGCCGTATTAATGTAGCCGTCGCAGCTTCACAGTCGGGGCTGACAGCAATCTGTGCTGCTGTCGGGATACATTTACAAATTTGCAGTTTATATGGTGCCGAGTGGTCACGGTGTTTTGGCTGTGACCTTTCCACAGCAGAGGCATTCAAATAGAGAGAATTACCTGCAGCGCTCCCTCCATCAGCGCTGCTGTGATGAGGCTTTATTGGCTGCATGATTCCTCACAACTGTAAAGTTTCAGCCTCTAACAGAAGTCTAGGTTAGAGGACAGATATTGGCTCTTGTTTTCAGCTTTTTTTTTTATTAAACAATCCTTACAAATCCAAGGAGATAAAAGACAGACTGCATCAGCATATGTGTCAGATATTTACATTTTACACTTTGGCATCTTTTTTTTTTTTAAGCTACTCCATCTGCCCCATTTCATCTGTTTGTTCCTGCAGACGAATCAAGTGGCAAACATAGTCAGAATAAATTAAGGTGCATAAAAACAGGCATCCTGTCCACCCACATCCTTCTCTCCCTGGTAGACAAAGCAGATAAACGTGTGATCTGCCATATTTGGGTCACAGGATCCTGAGACTGAGTTTGTACTTCTGCCTTGAATTCATATAAGATTCATGTCTTTGTTCACTGTTTTTGTGCCTAAGCAGGAAGACATTTACAACATAAATGTTACTTTAAAACGGTTTGTGATGCACTGCAGATCCAGAACGCTGTTTTGTTTGTTCCCAATTAAGGCTGGGCAATAAATTAATAGCAACATATCGACACATGATCAGTATCAATAGATGAAATGTCTAATATTATGTAGTTTCACTGAACTCTGATCCAGAACTGCACAGCATTCTGGGGGATGTAGGCAGAAGAAAGACGTCAGCCACTTAAACTCTCAAGGATGGTGGAATCAACTAACTTGCTCTTTGGTTACCTAGCAACAACTAACTCACTCGTTCTTGGTTACCTGGCAACAACCGGTTGAGTAACTGGCACAGCCGCAGTTTCATGTTTCACCACTGTGCTTCATAACTGCTTAAAAATAACAGCATGATGTGAAAACTGTGGATAAAACAGGAAAGGTCGCCTCACCAGTTTCACAGTATTTCAGATATTTGAAACAAAAAACTGATCAATTTTATTGATCAGTATTTTGACCAATACGCTTTTCAGCCATAATAATGTCCCGAACCTAACTGGCACCATTTTTAATTCCAGGCAGGAAGTTGTGGTTGTTTTTGAAGCAATCTTATTGGCTGACAGGTTTTATTTTTACGCTACACTGCCCCCTGTTGGTTTGGCATGTTTGTTCGGGTTCTTTTGGATGAAAACTTTTCTGAAACCGATCCTGCATGTATGCTGGTATAATATTTTTTAAGTTTTGTGACAGAGACACGTCTGTGCAAGGCTCAGATCGATTTGTTTCTGCGTGTTGACTCTAACAACAAAGCAAAGCTTCTCTTCTGTTGATATTTAAAGATTTTTCTGGCATGAAATATTTCCACATCCATCTGACCTTTGTTCATTTTAGCTCTCTTGTGTTAAAATGCCATCCTTTGAAGCTCCCATCTGTAATTCACTGTGAATGCCACATCCTTCTCCATTTCTTAGCTTTCATTATCTGACTCCAGCCTTTCTGGGCCAGCACTGAATGAATGAACAATGTGCCATTTCTTGTTGTGTCACTTTTCCGGGTTTTGAAAGCGACATGAAGGACAGATATTACCAGTTTGACCACTGGGAACAGACACAGTAGAATCCGGTCTGGTCGTAAAGCAGGTTGTTCTTTTGTACAGATGTTCCAAGCAGGTTGTTTTCTGTGATCTCAAAACCTTTGTATGATGACGAGGCAGACTGAGGTGAACACACACTCACAGAAGAGGGTAAAAGTTTTAAAGTTATGGTCCAAGTTAAAGGAAAGGCCTGTAAAGTTGTCTTTTCACTGTATTGTGAAACGAGTTTCAGGAAGCAGAGTTGCTGACGCGGTTCTACTTGCCTTTACTGCTCCCTTTAAAAACGGAGGAAGAAACCTGGATGAATAACAGCCACTGGAACAAATATGTGACTTTTGTTGTTTTTGATAGAAGGAGAAGGCTTAGAAGTACACGTACAGTCCAACAATTAACCTTTTAGGTTTAAGACGGATTCTTCCTAGACCTTTGAGTTTGTGTTAAAAAATAATGTAAAAATCTATAAGTGGAGTTTCTTTTTAAAGCTGCTGGAGTTCTGATGAAAAAAACATGAATGGTGCACATAAAAAGACTCGTTAGATGGCACTGATACTGCTGTTGTGTAGGACTCCCTGTTCTGATGGAGACCTTGGTTAGTGGTGTAGTATAATTAAACCTATTTAATGTAATGTCTGTTATATTTGGTTTGGTTTTAAACCAAACCCTTAATTTTAACACAAATATGTTGAGCATCCACAGAGAAAAGCCTCTGGCTCGCCTATTTTCAAGTTTTCGTAAAGCTGCAACCTGCTGATTCTGATTTCACTGACGTAACTCTTGAGATGTGTTGCCGTTGTAATTTAAATCAAAATTATGTTAACAACTTTTCACTGTAAAATACTAAAAAATCTTTGCTTAGGAAATCGACTAAAATCAATCAGGCTTTTTAGCATACAGATATGTTTTATACAAATAACATCAAGCTGATTAGGAATACTGTACACCTTGCTAGGTGTCTACTTTAGATTTTTGAATGTGTACCAAATGCAGCAAGTGGTTTTTGAATGGCAAGTCAATAGCAAAACATTTGCCTTTTCCAGGAGCCATTGTACAGCACATAAAGTGATAAAACTAGCTGACCAAATGTGCTGGAGCTTCGGTTGGGTTGCTAGGTAACAGGGCTTGGCTTGGCTGGGGTTGCTAGGTAACAGTGACCAGTGAAGGTGACTTAAAAGTTGGGAGGTTTTTGAATCGGCTTTCAAAAACCTCATGTTTTTTTCCAGACACCAAAAAGCATTAACTTATTGCCAAGAAGCAGCTGTGTGTGTGTGTGTGTGTGTGTGTGTGTGTGTGTGTGTGTGCGTGTGTGTGTGTGTGTGTTAGTGTGTGTTTTTAAGCACTTGGTCTGTTTTTAGAAGCAGTTAGGAAGTAGAAATGGAAATAGAAAAATGTGCAAATAGTGAAGTTTGCATAATATGTCCCCTAAGATATAAGTGAAATTAAAATTTGAAGCTGTCTTTAAAATATTTTATAAGTGAGTGAGTTCAATCTGTACATAGCATTTTTTGTGTAATAGCTCTTATTTTGTCTGAACAATACACGTAAATAACCCTAAATTAAGCTCCTTAATTGTTTGTATCCCCTTTTTTTTTAGCGCTGAGATCTTTTACTTAGTTTACTTACTTATTGTTATAATTTATGATGAACGTCCGGTTTTTGGTTTGGTGCTTTTATGTTGATAGAATAACTTCCGCCTTATGTATTATCGAACGTTAGCTTAACGACAAAGGACGGACAACAAGTTGTAACGGAGTTGAAGTGTATCTTGTTAGCAGTCCCCTTGAAAGAGGCACACAAGGTATGTTTATTTTGTAAATAAGTATATTTTTAATACTTATTTTAAAACTGTGATTTTTTTTTTACTGCATGAAAAAAGTAGAGTATAGCTTTTTGATATTTTTAGTTGTAAACGTTATTTTTGAGTTAGCAACATCACGGTTATGTTTACACTGTAGCTTACTCTGTGTTTTGTTGTTGTTGTTGTTGCTGTGTGTGTGTGTGTACATACAGCTCTTATGGTGAAACTAAGGGTTTATTTTCATTTTAATCTACGATACATACAGGTTCGCCAACTGAAGGGCTCAAACCCAGCAGGATTTTGACTAGCTCAAGGTCTTATGAAGGAAGAAAGTCAAATAAATGTGTGTATTTTCATGAAACCTGCAAAAGAACCAATAGAATTTCATAGGCTGACATTTTTTTTTTTCTAAGTAAAAGTTGATTTATCTGTGTTTCTTCTGTACGTTGGAATCAGTTTCCGGTTTACAGTCATCTGTCTGTGCCAAAGACACATGTAATCTGGGCTCTGGGAGCGGGGCCAGGCTGTGCACATGCAGTGTCGTAACTCTGTAGTTTAACAGATTGTAGGATTTTTTTTAATCAAGTCAGATGTGCAGTTGGTTTGAAAAGAAGAGAAAATTTCCTCCTAGTACTGCAGTAATGACAAAGCTGACAAGGTTTTTTTTAAAAGTTTTTAAATGCAATATTAGAAATACATTAAAATACACAAGTAATTACATTCTTTTTTCAGATAAGGAAATAAATATTTTATTGAAAGTGAAATAACAGCATTAATTTAGTGCGTCTTGATTATTTAAAGATAATAAGATCTGCAGATAATAAAAATACTTCTAACAATACCTTCTGCTTGACTTAACATCAATAGCTAGGGATACTATATTATTTTGTTTATTTTTTGGATTAACCGATTAATATCAGATTTTTCTTTTTTACTTTTCACAAAATTGGAACTAGTTGAAGCTCAAACCGCCACTTGAGGAGTTTTTGGTAGAATATTTTACAGACAAAAGTTTTTTTTTTATCTTAAATGCTAAATATATATACTTTTTGTACAGTTTTGGCATATTTACTGCTATAAGTATGTTTTTTTTTCCAGCAAATAGCCTTTTTTGAGTGTATACTCTAGTTAACGATTAATTGATTACTAAATTAGCTGATGATTATTTTAATAATCTGATTCGATTTGAATACAATTTTTTTTCAAATAAAGCAACTGGATTGGGCTACATTACATTTACTGAATTTGAAAAATACCTGTAAACTGTGGTATTTTAACTATGTTATCATACTGTAACAGTCTCCTATTAGCCTTTGCACAAATGTAGGCCTTTAAAATTCATAAATAAATCCAGGTTTTCCATGTAATTGGTTCTTCTAAAGCAGCTGACCACTGTGGGAGCCCGTTCACCTACATTTACCCTCAGATTTTACAGACCCAACAGAACTAGGCCTGTGACTGACTTTAGGCCCAGTTAATCCAAAGTTTCAGCAACCAAACTTATGAAAAAAGTTGTACCAAACCCAAAGCTCTTGGGTTTCTTGTGCTTTTTTCCCCCAACTGTTGCTGTGTTTCAGCTATAAAAGGTTGGTTTGATTTATCTTTGCTTTCAGCCTGGTGTGGGTGGAGCAGCAGCCCATCAAGATGAGCTAAAAATAGCTAAAGGCATCCAACACCGTCGCTTGGATTGGTTTGAAATGGCTCGTTTCACGCGTTCCCTGTTGCCTGTTAAAATGAACCGGAGTCCAGCGTCACGTTTGAGTCGCAGCCAAATCTGCTGCTCCCTCTGCTGCAGACGAAGCTTCACTGGACGGGCCCAGGCTGCAGTCGGAGCTGTGGCCCCTCTGTGATATTCAGAGTTGTGTTGGTGCTTCCTCCTGTCTATCTGTGGAATATGTGGATTGTTTGTGTAGATCAACACAAGCTGCTGGCTGTCAGCTTTGTTTGCTCCTGACTCGCGCTGTCTCACCTGTCATCCTCCATCTCTTCTCTACGTCTCCTTCTCGCGGCCACCCGTTAACAAGATGGCAGCCGCAGACTGTGGCGATGCTCTTACAGGTCAGAGTTCTGCTGTCGGTGAATGATTGACTCAGCAGTGTGTAAATACAGCAGCGCCTCGATATCTGCAGCCTTATCCGGTAATTGGTGAAGTCTGGATGCTGCTCCTGTCTGCCGGCTAATTAAAATGCAGGAACACGCCAGAATGAAATTACACTGTCAGAAGTTCAGTGGCAGGGCTCGGACAAACTGTGACAGCAGGCAGGTCACAGCTACTCCGAGGTTTTTCAGTCTCTCTTTGTTGTCTGACTACTGAGCTCTCATTAGCTTTTACTCAAACAGAAACGGTAAAATATGACGGACAATTATTATTTGATATGTTTCAGCTGAATCCCATGAAGTAGATCTAATTTCTGAGTGTGCTTCTACCATAATGATGGCGAAGACGATGATTTAATGATCGTGTGCATCTCTGAGGACTGAAGAGATGAAACATGAGGGAACGAGGCCTGTCACGGTAACAAACCTGGCCGGACGATAAATTGTTCCAGAACTTGTTGCGATAAAAGATAATATTGTTGTTTTGAGGCCATTTTCAAGTAATAATGGCATAAAAATGCAAGAACACGTTCCCAAATATCTTGAATTGTAATGAACCTTTAAACACTGGAACTGGAAGACATTTTAAGTATCCAAAATAAATAAACAACTAATTAAATGAATTATGAAGCATCTGTGAACAAAATTATCTTTCAAAAATAGTTGAGCTCAAAGCACCAGACTGACGACTTTTATCATTCAGTTTTTGGAGAAAAAAAAAGAAAGAAAAGAGAAAAACAACAAATCAAGCAAATGGAAATTATTGAGTTTCTTTTAATTTATTATGTGATTAATTGATTTATTGTTTATTGTGACAGGATTAGAGACAACATATTCTGGTGACAGACTTTTGCTGGCCAGTGAGAAAATTAATTTATTGAGTCGTCTGAATTTGCACAAATTAGTTTACATTTTTTTTTCATAAATAAGAGCAATGCTAAAAAGTGTGGCATGCAGCTGCAGTGTTTTGCATAACCCCCAAACGTTGAACATCTAGAATCTGAAACTTTTGCCTGTTCTGTTGCAAAATAGTCCATCCTCCGTCGATGGAGAGCATCTGTGATCATAAACTTTAAATATTTGCCACATATTCTCGTTGGCCTCGTCTCACATGAATGTACTTTGATCAGATTTCTTTACCATCTCTGCCTGTATATATGGAGTTGTTGTCGTGACGGAAAGTTTAATCTACTCCACTACATTCTGCAGCTTTCTGCAATGTTTTTTGTTTCAACATTGTGTTTATTTAGCTCCATCCTAACCCTTCTAAAAAATTGACATCACTAAACTGCTCACAGTAACTGCAATTAGTAATGTTTTCAAATATAGTGACTTTTTTGGAGGGAGAGAAAATAGTAAAAAAACTAAAACATTTCCAATAATGTCAGTTTTATTAATACCCTTAATTTAAATCTATAGAAACAATGTCAAATCCAAATTCTCTCTAGTGGACTCTGTTTACTCACTCAGTATTTTAAGGCCTGTTTGTTGCTGGTTTTATTTAGGGAGTAAATCGGACTGAATACAAATGATTACCTCAGGGTTTTCATTTTAGTTCATTATTATTCATCACTTTCTGTTTGTCTGCCACATAAAGTCCCAAATGATGGCATTCATGTTTGTTGTTTTAGTGTGAAAAAGTACAAATTGTTTGCAAACTAATGACTGCATAAATATATTTTTTATTCTTCAACATACAAGCCTGCTTCCTTCAAACTCTTGGTCATTACTAAGAAAGCTTTCTCCTTCTCTCAGAGATGAGTTTTAGGGTAAGCGTCTGTTTCAAAGGGCCTGTACGTCATTAAAAATGTAAACTTTTATGTGCCTGAAGGGCTGCAGAGCAGGAAGCAAAGTGGCTCCTCAGCCTTCATTAAAACTCCTCCATCTGCTTCTGTAAGTGCAGCCTGTTGAACACGTCAGTGAGGTTTAATGCAGAGCCGACTTTTGGCCGTGATGCAGCTCAGGACTGACAGGCTGCGTGTTCGGGAACGCAGCAGCGCAGCAACGTGACGCATCCGTGCATCGAGGAGGGCCCATCAGGACCAGATGTCTGAATGACGCATAACAAACAAGCCGTGGATCATGAAAACACAAAATCCAGTGTTTTAACCGAGAAAGAAAACATTCCAGCTCCCTGTGGGTTCTTTAAACACATCACTAAACATTAATGTCATTTTGGAGTTGTGTAGCAGCCAGCTCTGAGCTGCTGCTGCTGCTGCTGCTGCTGCTGCTGCTGCTGGAAATCCTCTGATCAGGAAACTGCAGCCAGGAGTGTGTTGAAATTTACTACTGCATGACGGAGGGAGCAGTAATAAACTTTTGATGAATTACCAGTAACGAGCATGATAGAGAAAATGATATGAGCAGGATCCTTTATCGGCTTTAGTTTTGGTTTATTCTTAAATAAATGGAACCTAAATTCACTCTTTGTTGGCTTTTATGCTTTTATTTGGATCCCATCTGTTTCTACAAACATCCCAAGCGCTTTTCTGGCAGTAAGTTGCTGTTTATTGGTGCCTGTAAAACTTTCCAAATACCCAGCAACCCCAGCCAATCCCAACCTATTACCTAGCAACCCCAGCCAATCCCCGTTACTTAGCAACACAAGCCTAGGTCCAGCCCGTTTGGTCAGCTGGTTTTGCCTCTGTATATTCTGTACAATGGCTGCTGGAAAATACATTTATTTTGTTGCTGACTTAATATCCAGAAACAACTCGCTGCGTTCTTGTTAGTTGTGCAGGAGGCTCCACTTCTGCTTTTCAAAGATGTACAGTTGTATAACTTGTGCATCTGTTTGCAGACATTTTTACGTTTGAGTGTAAACGTTGACTTGAAAGGCGTGGCCAGGAGCAGCTCATTTGGATTTTAAAGGGGCAGTGTTACGTAAAATTGACTTTTTTAAAGCTTTATATCATGTTATAACGTCTTTCCCCTCATCAAAAACATACCTGGGGTGTTGCTTACGTTCTTTCATGCTTGTTTGAGAAATCCTTTAATCTCCATGGCAACCATTGAGCTGTTTACAACCTTGGTTTAAAAGCTTGTAAAAATGAAGGAAACAAAATGTTTAACTTTATTGATTGAAATAAAAATAATAAAAGGAATTGGTTTTCATCTCTCCTTCTTCTTAGCCTCTGGGTTTTGACTAAATCTGCTACATCAGAAAAATAAACCTGCTACCTGTTTACAACCCTCAAAGCTAAATGCGAACCTTGACCTCTGCACTGACACCCCCTGTATGCTGACTTTTAACCTCTTGATGAGAAACCAGAACTTTGCACTTTGGATTTTTATGCTCAGTACACGTCAAGTACTAAAAGGATTTTGGAGGATCCGTCAGACATGTTTCCTCTGAGGGTTTTTTGTTGCGTTGGTGTCCAGAATAGATGCTCGGGTTTCTGCTTTGCATGAAACATTTCGGAGTAGACCCACGTCAAAAACTAAAATAGTTATTCATAAATAAACTGATAACAAATATTTTTGTTTTGTTTTGTGGCGACCTCTGAATCCTATCTCAGTCTTTTAACAATCCTGTTTTGTAAAACTTATTTTTCTTCCTGAACTTTGATTCAAGCCAGAATTCTAATTATTCACCCGGATTTAATGTGCAAAAGTTTTTAATTATTTCTTAATCAGCAATTCTTCAGGCTTTCTGAGAATTTTCTTTACACTTTAACTTGTTTTTTGCTCATTTTTCAAAGCATGACAAACGAGTTTGAGTTTAATAAATGGCTAAAGTGGAGGAGAAATAAAATAATTAGATGTCCAGTATATTAACAATAACATGCTCTTAGAAAAACATTCAGAAAAGTATTTTTTTTGTGATGTCAGAGGCTCTGTGCTGTTCAGTTTAGTGATATAAGTTACACTTTTTAAAGTAAGTGGCATCCAAACTCATAGTAGAAGATGCTTGTTGCAAAAAATAGGCAGAACTGAGAATGTATTTTCAAGAGCAGTATTTGCGTTTGTGGTGCTGTGGATGCTGTACCATGCCATCACAGCCATAAAGTTGCATAAAAATAAGTAATAAATAGATTTTTTTTAATCATAATCTTCATTATCATACTAGTACCATAAAATAATGTGGCCCCTATTATCTACCCCTACAATCTGATACCTCTTGTGATCTTTTAGTTAATTGTTGGATTTAAATTTTAGGTTTAACATCTGGTGGATAATGAAGTCGCTTTCTGTTTTTATATTCTCATTTTTTGTGTGTAGGATCCAGTTCTTGCTTTTAGCTCGGCTGTGTAAGCTGACTGGAACCCAAACGCATAGATTCCCCTCACTTCCTCACAACCATATGTGATTCACATCAAGGAAAAACACTTGCTCCCCTGCTGATTTACAGGAAGCTGTTCTCCTTGTAGGGTAAAGAAAACATTTATGGACCTAAAGCTCCCTCTTGTTCCCGCCACACACACCAACACACTCCTGTTTTGTGAGATAAGGGTTGTTGTGATTTTTAGTCTTTATCTGAAATCGGATGATGTCAGTGTCGTCGTTTTTATCTGGTTGCCTTTTTGGCGCCTGATGTACCTCATTAGATTGTCCATTTTAAAGGGACCTGTTATGCAAAATTCAGGTTTCGTACATTTTTTTGCTTCCATTTAAAAACAAAACAAAACGATAAGCTGTTTTCTGACAATAAGTGAATGCTTTGTTTTGGTGATTGAAAAGTGAGCCTTTTCAAAAACCTTCTGGTAAGTTATATTCCGTCGTTGCCTAGCAACCCCAGCCAAGCCCAGCCTGTCACCTAGCAACCCAGTCAGAGTTCCAGCGGTAAAACTTGGCTGGTTTCACTGATGAATGCTGTGTACAATGGCTGCTGGAAAAGACAAGTGTTTTGTTGTTGACCTACCATCCAGACACTACTTGCTGCATTCCTGTCGGTTGTGCAGAAGGCTCCACTTCTGCTTTTCAAAGACGTCCAGTTGTGTAATTGCGCTTCTATTTGCAGCCATTTTCACGTGCGAGTTTAAGCGTTGCGTTAGCTTATTTGGATTTAAAGTGACGAGAGGCTTTTGAAATTAGCTCCAAATGACTTAGAAGGAATGATTTTGTGCCTATTTTTTGTACAGATTTTTTTATAGGCCTTTCATTACCTGGTCAAGGAATCCTAATAGGTCACTTTTAGCACACCTGGCTCTGCAGTTTGAACAAACGACAAACCTTTGTGTGTAATAAGCTTCATGATGATGTGTAGTTCTCCTTGTAGCTGTAGTAGAAATGTGCGTGTTGGCTGTAAGCAGTGGAGGCTGAGGAGGGAATATCAGTTACTGTTGGCAGCGAGGAAGAGGAGGAGGAGGAGGAAGGCTGAAGGAAAAGAAAGAAGAGGAAGCAAGTGGTTGATGAAAGAGTTTGTAGAACTGAATTGAGGATTTCAACAACCTCACCCGCTGCGCCCCTCCACCCTGACCTACTTTCCTCCTCCGCTGACACGCACTCAGATGATTCAGCTTTTCTCCCGTCTCCCTCCCCACTCCGTCTTTCAGCCTCACCGTTCCTCCTCGTCTCTCCGCGTCCTTTGTCGTTTTGTAAATTATTCCTGGTTTTGTGTTTCCAGCTGGGTGTTCTCTGGTTTGCAGAGGATTTGACGTGAACTTGGCCTCTGCCAAGAGCTGGTTGTTTGAATTGATTGTCCCAGACTCCCACCATGTAACAGGAGAGGAATGAGCAGCTTTCACAACGCTGAACAATCGCCATCATGTCAACATTTGGCATTCTGAAAATCGCACAGACTGGACTCCACATTTCTTTTCAAAGTGGTGATTCAGTTTTTGAGTGGATTGAGTACACGACCAGATGACGGTGTTATGACTCTGAGTGCTTGTCACTCAACACATGGTGGATCTCTTTACCTTTTAGTTTTTTTCTCTATTTTGTTCTTGGACATTTTTTGGACTTAACTTTTCTTTAACTTTTGTTTTTATTGAAGCAGTTGGCCATTCAGTTTTGCTGTCTTATGTGTTTTGGAGGACTTTTATTATTTTTCTTTGAAATTCTGGAATCTGTGTCCCATTAATGTTTTCTTTATTATTGTTTTTTATTGTTTTGTTTTTTAGTTTCTATTAAAAAGATGTTGGGTTTTTTTTTACTCTGCCCATTACTAAAATATTCTAAAGCTTTCCTAATTTAGGACGGTTAAGATTACTAAAATAATTTTCATTTACTAAATGCCAGAATAATGACAGATATTTTTCTCCTTTGTAAAATTTTTATTTTTGTTGGATTTAGTTCAGATGTTTTAGGTTTTGATCCATTTGGAGGATCGATTTGTGAACAAGCTTTTACTTCCTGGCTGATGTTTTGAGATGTTGCTTTCCACACGTTTCTATTTTCATCCTCCCATCTCTTTCAGGAGGTGCAGATAAATGCCCCCACATCCTGATGCTGCCATCTTGAAACTCTACTGGATGTATCTCTACATAAAAACTAAATCTTACCAAGTATTTTCTTGACACTTGAGTACACCTAAAAGACAAAACTAACTTACATGTAACTTTTCAGGAAGATATAAGAGCTTATTTTATCTTAATAATCTCTCAATATTGAAGAAAAAGTACTAGATCCACTGGCAGATTATTTCACTTATGACAGGGGAAATATGTCCTATTAAAAGTGAAATAATCTGCCAGAGATCTAATACATTTTCATCAATTATTGACTTAAAACAAACTGCTATCTATTGCATAAAAGTTGATTGTAAGCTAGTTTTGTCTGTTTTTTAAGTGTACTAAGTGTATTTGCTCCAGAAACTAATTCTGTTTTTGCAGTGAATTCTTGGTCTGAGAGGATTTGCAAACTGTTGTTTGTGCTGCTTTTGGAATAAATAGCTCCTTACTCTCTAAGCGGCTTATTGTTTCTGGATTTATTTCATTTGGGATAAAAATAATAATAAATTGTGCTTCAGTCAGCATCTTCAAATAGTTTCCAGCTTTCGTCCTTCAGCTGATTCACAGATTTGGCTCCCAAACTCCTTGAAGAAGGGCCGATGGCTAAAACCTGCATTTACAGCCTCATAAATCCCAGAATCAAATGCTCGTTTATTTTTATTTCCAGTTTCTCATCGAGCTCCTCGGCGTCCTGCAGAACACTGGGAACAAGCTCTGCAGCGTTATTGTTTCTGCTGTCCTGTCCGGCTGCACTGCTGGGCAGAAGCACAGAGGCCTCCGTCTGTGGCTCTCCTCACTGAAACATGAAAAGACTGTTTCCTCGCTGCGTGTCTTGTGAATCTCGCGGCGCCGCAATATGTGTGAGTGGCACTGTGGTGTCAGGAGCGCTGTTTACTGTGGAGAAATGAGCAGGCAGTGACGCTCGGTAAACTTGATTTAAGTCTCGGTGAGTTTGTTTTTCTTCCTGTTGCAATGCGTGGCTGCTATCAGCAGTAACTCCCACCTCCTCCTCAGCCCACTCCTGGATTTGCATTTAGTTGTAGGCGGGTTTGAAACGATTGGTGCATATTTTAATTTTTGCTTGGCATTGTCGGTGTTAGCCATATTGGAGATTGTTTATTGTAGATATGCAGCCAACATTAACAAAATGCCTCCATTTGGTTCATGTTTGGTTTATGTCCTGTGCAGCTCCAGTGATTCAGTTTAGTTGCTTCTGCAACTTATTGTAAGTACAAGTCACTTCAAAGCAACTTTTACGTAAGTGCGTTGTGAATACTGTAAAAGTGATGAAAAGGCTTCAATTTCAATTAGATGTTTTCGAGGTTTGGAAAGTTCTTTATTTCTGTATAAAATCCTTGAAAATGCTTGATATTCAAACTTTGAAATAAAGTGCAACCTATCATTTGATTAAAAGCCTACATTTGGAAAATGTTTTTTACAGTTAAAACCAGATCTTCTATAAATCTAATAAAAAGACAAACAGG
Organism: Gambusia affinis; assembly: GCF_019740435.1. Taxonomy (NCBI): domain Eukaryota; kingdom Metazoa; phylum Chordata; class Actinopteri; order Cyprinodontiformes; family Poeciliidae; genus Gambusia; species Gambusia affinis. Next base: position 12,098,609 of record NC_057869.1, on the reverse strand, counting down.
TTTTTTTCTCATTGTCTGAAGGTAAATCAGATCAAACTTTTCTTGCTTTAGTTAGTTAGTAAATGCCAGAAAACTAGGTGATAACATTTTTTAGAGATTATTCTGTAAGTTTCTTTGTATTTTGTGTTTAAGTATTTAATTTGAGCAGGAAGGTAATTTACCTTAACATAGTTTGTTTGGATTGCTTCAATGTGATTAATATGTATTATTCCTAATGGTTAAAAGAATTATTGTAGTTGAATTAAAGGTTGAATTATGTTAAGCAATGTAATTGAAATTGGAGGATTTTTTTTTGTTAAATTAGATTTTTAGTCCAATCCGGTCTATAGGTTGTGTGTGTGAGATGTCAAAACATAAAGTTTAGTTTACCTTGTTCCTGCTGTAGAATATGACAAGACACAAGACATTATTAATAACAGTAATAATGATTTAAAGTAGTGAATTTAAACGGACTTCTTTATTGTTTTCATCTTAAAAGTTTAGTGCTGGAAAAGTTTGTAAAGTGCTTGTATTTTATTGTGGGGAAAAGTTTGTAAATCCAGTGAATGTAACAAAGTGAAGCGTTTATCCTGCAACAATCTCTCATCCTTTTTTAAAAAAATAGCCTGAATGAACAAAACGTATCTCTATAGAAAATGGGTTTTTTTTCCCCCTCTAAAACCTTTCAGCAAACTTAATCTTTCCTCTCATTTTGTACTTAAAAACCTCATTGAAACCGAAGATGGCTTACATTTTGAGTAACTTCCACACTGAAGAGTGTTGTTGTTTATCTGTTGGCTCTGGTGTGTGTAGGAGATACTTCTCCACTTTTTTCTAATAGACCATAAAAATCAAACACACACTCTTTAACTCCAGTAAAGCATTAAAGTGATCATTACCAAAGTTTTTTGTTTTGCTTTTTGAATCTGATGCCACAGATTTGTTCAGCTTTGGAGAGACAGAAATAAAAGTCTGTCTGGAACAGGAGCTGTCCAGGCACTGAGCTGCAGCTGAGCAGAATCAGTGACAAAAAAAACCACAGCTCAAATCTCCAGAGAGAATCCTTCCTCCAACTGTGTGAGCGCTTTGTAAACGATACTTATTAAAACTATTCAGAAACATTTGTTTTATTGACAGTAAAGATATGTCAGATATGTCAGTTAATAGTGAGAGTTGCGTGTGCAGAAACTGTGACTGGGATGTTTGGCAGACTGACAAATCAAAGTCGCTCACTTGATTGAGACTTCAACTCCGTTAAGCGGCGTTACGCTGAGAAAAAGGGACAGGAACTGATGTTTATGTATTAGATTTGGTGCTTTGTTGGAGTTCGTCTGCAGATCTGTGTGTGTGTGTACCTCTCTGTGTGTGTGCGTGTGTGTGTGTACCTCTCTGTGCACGAGTTGATGTGTGAGGAGGATGCAGATGGGGTTTCGGGACAGAGTCCAGCAGGCACAATTGTTCCTTTGAGAGAGAGAGAGTCTAGTATGAGAAAGCTCAAACACACGCACACCTACGCCCACACACACACACACACACACACACACACACACACACACACACACACACACACTGGTGAGACTTGTCACAGTTGGCTCAGTCCAATCTTAATTCTGAACCAAATGAAGGCTTCAGGGATTTCTTAAGGACTTTACTAACTGCTCTTTCCACATTTTTGTGCATTAACATATTTTTTCTATCTAGACTGAAAAGCAAAGATAATTTATTCCTGTCAAAAAGTACTTTTGGTGCACCCATGTTTAAAGCATAACAGCTGTTTTAGGCAGAAATAAATCTGAGGAATGTCTCTTATCAGCTGCACCAGATTTGTAAATACAGCTAACCCCCAAATTATTCATTCCCCTGAAAGAGTTAAACTTCAAATGATCTTAATTTTACATACATTTTTTCTTCTAACACAAAGTAATCTTGACTTTGTAACAATAAATGGTCAGAGCACTCAGCATTTATAAGCTGGGTTTGATTGCTAAAATGTCAGTAATTGGTTGGTTTGAAAGATTTTTTTTCCACCAACCTTTTTGAAGAAAATCTGAATTAACAGATATATTTTCCCAAACTTATTTTCCTTTTGAGAGATGGCCGTTTCATTTTCTATAAGAAACAAACAAACAAACACAAAGAAAGAAAATCTGAAAAACATCACTTAAAATCTATTTTCTGGGCTTAACTGTATTCGTACATCATCACTCCTTTGTCTGCTCTGATACATACAATCAGATTGAAAAACCTTCCGTTTTCTTCATGCACCTTGTTTTACACTGGCATAGATTGTAGGCGAAAACTCCTTAATGCAAAAAGAGGAATTATGTAATAACACACAGTCCACTTGTTCAATATGTTCTTCTTACACCTACATGATAAACCTAGAAATACTTGAGTGTTTCCTCCTTTCTCTCAGCTCCGTTGTGTCACTCTCATCCTCATTTTGCTCACGAAAGGTGAACAAGTTCACATTGTTCTGCTGTATTTCCCCGCAGCAATATTTAACTGGGAGCGGTTATATAAAGTCAAATCTGGCACAGCGTGCTTCACAGAGAAGCGCTGCGCTCTCACTCGAGGAGGATGTGATGCTGATGTGGTTTTGATAGCATTGTGCTGTTTATCTGGTAGCAGTGGACGCTGCTGCGTCCCCGTGAAAGCTGAATCGTGAAAAGCACGCGATGGGAGAGCAAAGGGAGGAAAGTTGAGAATTGATGAGAGAGAAAAAGAGATGTGTGAGAATGAAGTTAGAAGACACAGGAGGAAGGGAGGAAAACGTCAGTAATCTTTAGGTGCTCTATTAGCTTTCCTTCAATAGGCTAGGATTGATCTATGGGCTACACAAAACATCCTCACTACATTTTAAAATCATTCTTAGATTATTCCTCTCAGTTCTGCCTGTTTTCAGCTCCTGTAAGAATGAGCTGTTATAAGGTCTCTTGTCACTTTAAATCAAAATAAACGGCTGCTGGCTACGTCCCCCCAACTCAGCGTTTACATTCAACGTGAAAATGGCTGAAAACTTGCACAATTATGCAACCGTATGTCTTTGAAATCGCAAATGGAGCCTTCTGCACAACCAACAGCAGGGCAGCAAGTGGTTTCTGGATGGGAAGTTGATAACAAAACTCTTGTCTTTTCCAGCAGCCATTATACAGCACATACAACAGTAAAACCAGCTGACTAAACATGCTGGAGCGCTGCTTGGGTTGCCAGGTGACGGACTGGGGTCACCAGCTAATGGCACAATGTACGGCAAATGTAACATTTTTTGAAACAACTCATTTTCTAGACACCAAAAAACATGAGTATGTTTTTACTTTGTTTTTTTTTTTTTTAAGGACCCAAAGGAAAGTATAAAAACTTACAAAATGGGAATTTTGCATAACAGATCCCTGTAACGATGACATTTTATTCCCCTTTTAAATTTATTGCCAAAGGGGAAACGTCTGGTTCAGAACCGTATTGAGTGAAATGAGGGCAAACGCCAGCAGCCTGAATCTGCCGCCTCCACCCCGTCACATGACCTCGCTGTCCCACTGCGTAACGACACCCCACTTAGCGTTGCGTTCAAGGCCTTGTTTCCTCCAACAAGCTTCTTTTCTCTGCTTTCATCTCTCCAGTTGAGCCACTGCCAGAAGATGCTCTTGTAGCGTGTTCTCTGTGTGTTTGTGGGCCTGAAGACAGAGCTGTGATTAAAAAGGAGGCAGAAGTATGACTTGTTCCCAGGTTCTTTCTTCTCTTGTTCAAGCAAATTTCAGGAAGAGCTGGAGGCGATCAGATGACAGCGGGGAGCCTGAAGTGTGGATATTAACCAGGGTACACTGAACGCTTGCAGCTGACTCACTCGCGGAGACGGAGCAGTCACGTCGTTTTGCAGAAAATGCATCTAACTCTGTTGTTGCTGCGCTCGCGTTTTGTAGGACAGTAAGGGTGCGTTCACACCAGCCCAGAGTAATCCACTTTAGGAGAACTCTGGTTTGTTCACTAGAAAATCCAGTTCGCTTGTGGAGGTGTTAATGCAAAACCCAACTCTGATGGACAACAAGAAAGCAAACTCTGGTCTGCTGAAAAACCTAGGTCTCTGTTCGATTAAATGAAACTCTGATACGAGTTCGCCTTAATTCTGGGTAAATGCAACCAAAGGAAACACGTTACTCTAGTACTGAAGGGAGAAAAGGCTTGTGGTGTTTGGTGAACGACAAAACCTCCACTAAAATCTGACGCCGCTCAACTTTTGCCTACATTTTGTGAAGAAGGAAGTTGTGCTCATGTCTTCGTCAGAGATTTTCATGTTTTCTTCAGTGGTTCTTGGCGCAGCGCCCCCATAGGCGAGGAGGGCAACAGGCTTTTTAGTTAGCCTGGTTCGATGACAGTGCAGTGTGAAAATGCAACATTTGTTGCAATTTGAATTTTGGCCCTGATGGAACTGAGAGATCCAGACAATCAGATGTGAAAACAGCCTTAGTTAGCATAAAGGCACCGACTGAAGGTCAGGCTCAGCATTTGATAAGTCAGAGTTTGGTGATTTTCCCATCTTATCTATGACTGCAGTGCCCTTCAGACTTATTGGCACCTCTTGTAAAAATGTGTAAAACCCCTTTTGTTGCTGCAGCAGTTCCAGCAAAAATAATTTTGCTTTTTTTATTTTTTGTAAATTCTGCCCTCATTTTCTCTAAGTAATGTGAGTTTTGACATCTGTACTTGTTAACACATGGCATCTATTTTTCATGTGGAATGAAAGTACAGAGGCATTTTTTCCATAGCTACTCATTAAAATTGGCAACACGAGAGAACATGATGTCCAAGAAAGGCAGATTGGTGGTGATGGTTAAGTTAGAGAATAGTTACTAGGACATAACTATTCGCCAGTACTTGATCATTTATTCAGTCGGAGTTATGATAAGTTTAGGAGAAGCCTTTTTCTGAGGGAGAAGAAGAAAGGGCTGCGGACTCTGGAAATATTTAAAAATCTTTCTTGTTACAGTTGTCCACAACTGTAACAAGAAAGTTAGGATTTCTCAATACTTGCATTTCAGCAGTAGAAACATTGTTGTGCAAATATTACTTGTATATCAGTATATTAATCTCTTTGAGAATGTTCTGTGACCAATTATGCTTCTTTGAACAGGATAGGTCTAAAACCTGTTTACCACATTTTGTGCACAAAATCATTCCAGATTTTTGCCTGTTTTGATCTCCTTTCAGAATGAGCTGTTTTAGGGCGTCTCTTCACTTTAAATCCAAATAAGCTGCTGCTGGCAACACCCTCTTACTCAACGTTTACACTCACACATCATACAAACCTCTTTTCTGAATTTAATTCAACAACAAAGCATTTGTCCTTTTTAGGAGCTGTTGTACAGAGGTAAAATCAGCTGATCAAATGTGCTGGGTTGCTAGGTAACGGGGCTGGGCTAGGCTAGGGTTGCTAGGTAACGGCACAGTGCCCATGGAATGTGACTTTATTTTTATTTTTTTGTCCTTATTTGTTATTTATATTTAGTTTTTGTACATCACAAATAAACTTAAATAAACTGATTGGAATATCAGTGGGGAAAAAAATAAAAACTATATTAGTGAAATTGGAGGATAATGATTTAAAATCAGTTCTGACATGTTGGACATAATTCAACTATTTTGACCAACGGTTTTCCAGTTTAATTCCAGATACCATAAAGCATTATCTCATTTTTTATTTTTGTTAGTTTTTTTTTTTTTTAAATGCTTGGGCAATATGTGAATTTTGCAGAAGAGGTCTGTTTTGGTAGGAAGTGTCATGTTATGATTACGTTTGGGTAATAGCAGCAGAGAACATTTGATTTCTGTAGATTGGTCTTGAATTGGCCGGGTTACGGGGGGTTGATGGCTGTTAAAAGGATCCGTTTTCCACGCTGCTACCGGAGGTGGTTGATGGCTGTTTCTACTGTGGTGGAAAGTCATTTCTGCTGCGTTTTTGATGTTTACCCCAGCAGGCAGGCTGGTTAAACACATCCTCCTTTCAGTTCCAGTGGTAAGGAGAAAAACAAAACAGACACATCTCGCTTTAAGAAGCCTTTTCTCAGGAAAGCTGTGGTTTGATTCACAGATTTGTGACTGTGCTTTGAGACTCTGTGAGATTTTCCCTCTTCTCACTCCACCAGGAAGTCAAAGTTGGCCTGAGGCTGGATATCATATCCGTCTGCATATGGGGACTTCAGCAGGACAGATGCTGGAAGTCGTCAGGACTTGAACCTCAGTGGAGGAGATAAAGAACCGGATCAGAACCGGCGCTCAGCCTCCAGGCAAACGCCTTACACAGATGGCGTTTCCCTCTATGGGCTTAGTTATTATTAACACATATGACACAATAAATTGGACTCCTAGACTACCATCTTCATGCAGCATATTGCAGCAAATGTAATTATGCCGATATGCTAGTGAAGGGTATTTAAAGCGTACACATTTGCTGGTTGTCATGGACTATTTTTAATGTTTGCACAGTGACTAAAAAACTATTTATTTGATTAATTCAAGCTTCAGAACTGCCCTGAAGTGTTGCACACCTGGTTACACAGCTCTTTCATTAAACAGCTGTACAATAGTTTTCCTTCCAGATGAAGAAAGTAATTTGTTCATTTGAATTGGTACATGAAGCCGTACAACTAATCAGAATATAATTAAAAAGTTCATGTGTTCCACTAATTCAGTTCAAAAAGGGAAACTTTTATAATAGATTATATAAATTCATTGTTCTGTTATATTTCTAGCATTTATGACTGCTTCTCTGATTGCTATGCTTTACAGCTAATGAAAACAAAAAAATTATTTTTCAGGAAATCTGAATATTACATAAAACTAATGGAAAAATTAGACCACTGTAGTGCAAAGACCTCCTCCCCAAGTTCACAAAATGTAATTCCTTAAACAAACTGGTTGTTCAGGATGCTGAATATCAATGGAAAGGTTAGTGGAAGGAAAACTGTGATTGGGGGGAGGAGAGAAAACCAAATCTTTAACAGGATGGAGAAGCAAAACCAGTTCTCAGTAGTCTGGGTGAGGTCCACATTTAACTAACTAAAGGAATAAACGAAACCAAAAAAAGCCCCTTTTAAGACACTAATCCATGTTTTTATGCCAGAATTTAAGAAAGGATTACAATGCCTATTTGTTCAAATACTCTCATGTTTTCATTCTCACATTTCAAAAATGGGTTATACATTTATGAATTTGATTCTTTTGCTTTATTTCCCTTTTGTTTTTGGTGGGTAATATTGCAGAACAATTTTGGTTCTTAAATGAAAAAAAAATGCAATTCCTATTTTTTTTCTCTGTTTAGACATTTGAAAACGTGTCCAAATTTTATTTTCTTGCATTACCAGATACCTGTGTCCATAAAGTCGTTGTTGCAACCTGACAGTTGATCTGCTGCCTGTTTGTCTTTTGCTGCTGTTGTGATGGATTTAATCTGCAGAGAAAATCCCATCATTGGCACAACTTGACCTGTCACATATGATGTAATCTGATTTAATCCAACTTGTTTTGGTTGAATGGGAATGCTCAGTAACTGGAGACGTTCAGTCAGAAAAAAGTTGTTGGGTGAAATAGAGAGTCTTTAGTCAGAGGCTTCTTCAAATCCACAGCAATACAGATTTCTACAGGAGATGTTTCCTGCCAACATTCATCACTGTCTATAATAACTATCTGAAGAATTTGAATTGATATGTATTACAATAACATTTAATTTCCCTTTGGGATCAAAAAAGTATTTTTGAATTTGAGTTTGAAATACCTGGTTTTAACAGTATGAACCGTCCCACAGCATGATCCAACCACCACCATGTTTGATAGCATAATTTTATATATGCCATCTATAATGTCAAAATGGTTTCAAAACATTATTGTTTATTGCAGTTATTATCGGGACAATTTATTGTCCAGCAAAATGTATCGTAGCCACTATTATGTTTTGTCTGCAGGCGGTGTCTGTCGCTGGTGAACTCTCGACTCATATCTGCTGTAATCTATCAGCGGATGTGATCAGATTAGAGTGGATTATTCTCATTATTAGGAGCTCAGATAAGACAAGTCGACAAACAAACCCGCAGACAGTTATCTGGGATGTGGAGCGTATGAACCTTCACTTGCACAAATGTAGTTGGGGAAAAAAAACTATTCCTGGATCTGTGCGTGTGTTGTGCAGTTCATTCACTTGGCAAAGAAAAGGGCTTAGACATTTAATTTGGTTTCAGTCAACCTGAAACAGGAGGGATTTCTGACTTATGAGCGCATCTTCAATGTCATTATTTCCTATATTTCTTTTTAAGTCGGGTGTCTTCTCACTTCTTTCAATTCTCTATCCCATTGAGTTAAAACATGAATTTGAAAAACTCTACAATTGATCTTTCTCTTTTGGCCTACATGAATTTTCTTCTTCTTTTTGCGTCAAACCGACACCAAAGCACAGAGATGAACAGAGGATTAAAAAAAAACAGGCAGAAACACAAACCAGTGGCTCTCAACAAGAGAAAAAAAGAGGTAGGAAAACAGATTCAAGGCCAAAAACGTGCAAAACACTTTAAATGAGGGTCAGAGTACTTGGCCACAGACGTTAACTCTGGGGTTAAAGTTCAGTTTTTATAAAGCTCGCTTTAAAAATACTGGGAGAGTTCTGATTTTATACTTCCACACTGGTGTACACTGCAAAAACCCAAAATCTTACCAAATATTTTTGGTCTAGCTTCTAGTGCAAATATCTCAGTACACTTTCAATAAGACAAAACTAACTTACAAGTAACTTTTCTGCAAGATATAAGAGGTTGTTTTAAGACAATATTTTCTTAATATTGATGACAAAGTACTTGGAACGGCACTCGCAGCTCAGCGCAGCTACGGCCTATTGGCGAATGCGGGGATCCCAGCACAGCTGCCCACTCGCCACCGCAGACACTCTCACGCACTTCCTGCACCGGTGCCCAATGTGACCTTTCTGTCTGATGAAAAGTCGCATCAGACTATTTCTCTGAGAACTCAGTTTCTCAATCATCTCTTTGTCACTGGTGGAGTAATACTGACCCCGACTGGCGAAATACTGATGTAGTTATTCATCATCTTCGTGTTGACTTGTCACTGTGTTTTCTCTGTCTGATGCAAGTTATTTCTCTGAAAACTCCAATTCTCCGTAGATCTCTTTGTCTTTGGTGGAGTAATACTGACCCCTACTGGCGAAATACTGATGTAGTTATTCATCATCTTCGTGTCGACTTGCATCAGACAGTTTTCTCTGGTTGATGCAAGTTATTTCTCTGAAAACGCCGTTTCTCCATCAGTCTCTTTGTCTTTGGTGGAATAATACTGACCCCTACTGGCGAGTTACTGAAATTGTTGCTAAACAATGACTGCTGATGAATAATAAATGCTATTGTGCTACAGTGGAGTCGAATTTAAATTGAATACTATTGGGCTCTTTACAGGTTGACAAAAGTCAATCATAAAAAATTTGTTGCAAATCAGATGATTCATATGTGATTTAGAGACGACCATATGCATACGGAGAGGGATTGCAGTTTGCCATTCGGCGACACCACATGGTTCAGCCAGCAGCCAGCATTGACAGAGTTCATCATTTAATTTTATGTCAGTTGGCACAGAATTAAACCTTTATGAATAAAAGTAAAACATCTGACAGGAAAAAACAGATGATTTCCTGTTGGAAGAGGGCAGGGCTTAGGTGATGTCACCAATTGACCATGTGACTGTGATCAGGCCTGGCCTATAATGAGACATAGAAAGTCTGATGCAGCAGTGACCTTGTCTGTGGAAGTTATTGCACTTTGATGTTTCATGGCAAATAGTCAAAGTTTGGCACTTAGCCACGCCCACGTGCCCTGATGTACAAAAAATTTAGGATAACTTTTGACCTATTATGTCTCGAGTGTGCGGACTGATTTTCAAGTTTGTATGTCAAATGCTGTTGACGAGTTCGATCAGATACTATGTCAATAAAATGGACATGTTGGCCAAGTTCAGGATTCTCCAACTCAGTCACCAAAACCTCCATCCCCTCAACCTACAAAAAACCACAAAGAGAGCTTCCTGAAATGGTTTTACAGTCATTTTGGAAATTACATCAAAGACTTCCACTTCCACCCAGAGGAGACTAATATGTCTGGGCTCTCCCTCAGAGATAGGGTGAGAAGCTCAGTCATCCGGGAGGGACTCAGAGTAGAGCCGCTGCTCCTTCACATCAAGAGGAGTCAGTTGAGGTGGCTCGGGCATCTGGTCAGGATGCCTCCTGGACGCCTCCCTGGTGAGGTGTTCCGGGCACGTCCCACCGGGAGGAGGCCCGGGGGAAGACCCAGGACACGCTGGAGGGACTATGTCTCTCGGCTGGCCTGGGAACGCCTTGGGATCCCTCCGGAGGAGCTGGTGGAAGTGGCTGGGGAGAGGGAAGTCTGGGCCTCCCTTCTGAAGCTGCTACCCCCGCGACCCGACCCCGGATAAGCGGAAGAAGATGGATGGGTGGATGGATGGATGGAGGTTCCAGTGGAGCATCATACCCCAAGTGTCTGAGTCATTGGAACCTCCAAAAGGAAACTTGAATATATTTGAGAAGGTCCACTTGGCTTTCGATGTTGGTCGTAAAGCTCAGAATCTTTTCTGGAGACTCGTAACAGCTGAGGAAGCATTCATTTTAAAAAATAAGCAAAAACATAAATTTGGAGACAGTCAAGTTTTTTGTTTTTTCGCTTTTAACGCCAGGAGAGAAAAATGATGAGAATCTAAGCTCGTACTGACCCACTTCTACCCACAGCAGGGTGCCATGAGTCCAAATAAAACAATTTTTACTGTTTAACTGTTTGTCTTTTTATTAGAGCATTGTGTCAGTCAGGCTTATTGTTTCAGAGGCAGCTGAGGGCTGGACTGCTCATGTGATGCCTGTTATAAAAAATAACTTTTTTTTTTGCATCTGCTCCTTATTTTGCCCCTTTAAATCTTGATTCAATCAGCATTATTTGTTACATCCAGATGTTGGTGAAGCACTGCATTTTTCCCTTCATCTCCTCATGTGTTCTGTCCTGTTCTCCGTGTTGAGCTACGGTTCCCCACAAATCCCGGACATGCTGACTGCGCTCACAAAAAAGCACAATCTCCTTTATATTTCAGTGATTTTTTTTCTAGATGTATGTTTTTTATTAGTGTCATTGCGTTAACAGGCTGTACCAAGGATCCAGTGATTACAGGAGTCAAACTGCTGCGACTCCTGAGCCTCCGCCTCGTCCCATTAGGCTTCGCTTTCTCAGTCAAACGAGGCACTGATGGTAGCGTGACGCTCTTGGAGTCGATTGAGGTTTTTAATGTGCGGCGGTTTTGCTTCTGGATTGCAGGTCTGACTGAAGGCAGGCTGTACGTCGCAGCAGGAGGAGTAAATAATTAATTTGAAATGGCTAAATGCCATTTAGCTGCATCACTCGCAGGGTCGCGGTGTTAATGCTGCAGGCTTGTTTTCACGCAGTCATCATTTACTGAGAATCAGCAAGAGCAGAGTTAATGTTGTTAGTCACAGCTTGGCGTTTCCTTCTATATATGGGGAAAAGGCTCGTAACTCATGCTTCTTAACTGGAAACGTGATGCATGCAGGTTTATACCCCTCTCTCCTCTAACTTGGAGGTGGTAAAGATCTTCTATTAAGTCATACACCAGTGCTGTTTCATCCTGGACATTTCTGAATGTTGGCTTTGCACTTTGATGCAAAGATTTTATGCATCTTGAAGGATGTTTTAATGAGAAGCAGTGTTTTTATAACAGAGGTTTAGTGTGGAGTTTCTTGTGTAGTTTGGCTGAGCTGTGGGCTGGGAAGCTTACAGGGATTTAAAGAGACGGATCGGCTTTTGGACGGACAAAGGGAAACTTAAGCAGGGTTGAAACTATTGGTGATTAATCAATTATTGAAATAATTGGCAACTAATTTAGTAATAAATTAATCATTAGGTGGAGTATACAAGTCTTTTGGTGAAAAAACATATTCAGAACAGTAATTAAGCCAAAATTTTCCAAAGCATATACATTTCACTTTTATGACAAAAATCATCTTTGTAAATATGTTTTACCCAAAACTCCTCCAGTTGTATTTTTAGTTTCAACCAGTTCAGATTTACTGAATTGAGTTGTTGAGCTGGTAAAACAAACCAAAAAATAATAATTTATCTTTTTTTTTGCCTACCAGTAGTTTAATTTTCCCAGTTTTGACCCCCAGGACAAAAATCTTTTGACACCACTGTTGTAACCCATAATAATTACAATAATGGAGAACAGGATATTTTAATTAGTTAAATTTATTATTGCACTACTTTCACCACTCGCAGCTACATTAGGAGACTTTTTACTGGTTTAATACTCATAGCTATGAACGCCAGGCACCAGCTGTAACACTTTAAAGTAACATTGTTTTGTAAAAAGTAAACTTTTTATTTGCAGCTTTTTTACTGTTTGTCCTCTTTTCCCCTTTTAAAATGGCTGAATCTGACAAACACTAACAAGTTTAATTTCCATCCCACGCCGAGCCTTTAACATCTGACTGACTCATCTTTTCTAACCACTTAGAGTCATTATGTTTGTGTAAACTTTTTGATGTATGGTTGTTTTGAATTGTGTTCCCACTCTTTGTAAATGTAGTGGTTTTGGAGTGAGTGGGCTCAGGCTCTTTCCACAGAATGGGAAATAAAATAACTCGGACACAGAATCCAAATTATGAAACTGAATAAAAAGAAGAAAATAATTTCTCAGAGGTGTAAGTAAATACCTGCTGAACGCTGTAGTGGTGGCATTTAATCGTCCTGTAGCAGTAAAAAGTAAAAGAATGGATCAATATGACATTTGGAAAGAGGGTGAAGGTGAAAATGAACTACTGGGTAAAAAAAAAAAAGTTGAACAGCAGTTTTATTAAACCAAGTGCATCAAGATTGAACAGGGAATGAATGGTACTAATTGCTCTGCCTCTCTGCTTATTGATCCACTGGGTTTTAATGTGGATGCAAAGATGGATGGCTCTTTAATGGTGGATGGTAAAGACAAAGGCAAAGGTGTCTTGTATAATTCAGTGAAGGATTGTCTGAAACATAAAGATGTCTGGATTTTTAAGGATTTAGCGCGTTTCCATGACAGCATTAAACCATAAATGAGGTGAAATCTAATAGATTTATTGTGTAAGGGGTAGAAGTGATGACAGATTGGGATACTTTATTTTTAATTATAGTCTATAGTTCAGGTTATATTTATGTGTAGTCCTCCTATGTTCATTTCAAGTTCAGTAGGTCGAATTCATGACAAACTACAGAGCAATATCTCCCAATGAACAGTTAGCAGCAGTTAACGTTTGGCAAATTAATCATAGCTAAAATGGACAACATTAATAATGAAAACAGGTAAAAAATGTATACAAAACATGGCAAAATTACTCATGAAACACTGTACATGATTAAATTTGTCTAAAATATATGTTAAAATATAATACTTGTAAAGAAAACAGAGCTGATTCTGATACCAACCACAGGTACAAACAGCAACTGAAGAAAGGGGGGAGGAGCTGTCAGTTACCGGTTGCTATGGTAACCACCAACTGCCAAGAGACAGAACGCAACAACTTAAAGCACCAATAAATGTCTGAAGAAACAAAGTGTTGACTCAACAAAATAGATTCACAGGATAAACACATTTTGACAAACTTCCCATCTATAATGTTGTTAAAATAAAACTCTGTTGTTTATGCTTGAATGATTCACAGTGCAGGAGAGAATCAAGTGGTTTAAAAAAGAAGCGTTTCAACTGAAATTTGACAGACCTCAAATCAAAAAGAGTAAAATCTTCAAGGAAGAAATTATTCCAGCTGATAATGTTCAACAGAGTGTCACTGATGATGAATGAAAGAATAACTGCAGGGATGGATGAATGGATGGATGGAGTTTGAGATCCGTTATTTTTATTTTTATCCTACGTGGAAAACTAACTCAGTGAAAACACCGTCCACATCATGAAACATGTTGATGGCAGCGTCATGCTGTAAGGAAGGTTTTCCTTCATTTTTCTTCCCAGAGTTTATGGGAAGAAAAATGGAGCTAAATCCAGTGAAATCCTTAAATAAAACCAGCTGAACTACTGTGTGATGGTTTAACCCGTCATAATAAATGAATTGATCGCATGATAAAATGGTCTCTAAACAACAATATTATTGTTTATTGCAATAACTTCTGGGATAATTATCGTCCAGCATCATTTGTTATCGTGAAGATCTAATCACATGAAATAAACCATAGTTGGAGATTGAATGTAAAATGTTCAAGGAGTACGAATATTTATTTCGCTTTATTTTTCATTCACATTCTGTTTTAAATCAAACTTTTTGGCCTACTCAGATTCTCATGGCAATCTGTTAAATATCTAAGTGGAAATGTCTGTTTTGTGTTTGCTTTCAGGATGAATGGAGCTCCAGTTACTCGTCCAGCCGGGGAAAATCTCACAGCGCCGATGAAAAGGCACACACCATCGACGCTCTGCCGCCAGGTGGGACGACACGCCTCCTCATACGACCTCGCCTCGATGAGCTCACAGATCGTCTGCAGACCGAAAAAAAAAACTGAGCGAGAGAAAAACGTGTCGAGCTATTTACGTAATGGTTATTACTTTCTTAGATTTAAAAAAAAAGAAAGAATGTAATTTTCACCATCAGTTGAAGGTAACAGTCTTGGTTCAGCCCAGTCGTAATTTTTCTAAACCTCTTTGTCGTTGCACTTTGAAATGCTGATGCTCATCTCTTTATGTAAAATCAATCTTGATTGCCTGCAGATTTTTGTGCAACCTGATAAAGTCGAGGCTGATGAGAACATTTGTTTCCACCTACATTTCCTTCATGTTTTTATTCAAGCAAGGCTCGGTTTAAATGAATGCTGTAGCTTCAGTTGAAGCCTTGATAGATTTTATGCAATTTGTTTTTCCCACACAGTTAAATAACAAAACTTTGTGTCACAGGTTGAAAGGATGTGTTGGCAGGATGCAGTTCAGTAGCTGGCATCCATCATGATTCATATAATTTATATTAGCAACATGGTTTTTATCTCTAAGATGTTAAACTTCAACTGGGAATTGCTACACATTCTTGAGTATTTGTTGTTTATTTAAAGAAACAAATACAGTTCTCTCAATATCACACCACATTTCTCAACATTTTCATGTCCAGTTATTTCTATTTGCGGGATGTAACTTATAGTTATTTATTTTTTAAGCGTGAGAGTGAATTTGTGATGAGACCGGTGGAGACAGAATTAAAAGCACCCTGTGATCTCCAGAACTTTTCACAATTGTACAATTGTTGCTGGATAGCATCATATCTGGAAAACCTAATTTCAGCATGAGGGGAAGCATGAGGCTAGTTTCTTTTTTTCCTCTGTTGCTTTTCTGACTGTTTCACCACAGTTCTACCCCCATGTGTATCATGCTTGCATTTGAGTGTTTCTTCATTGGTTACAGATTTTTCTTCTATCAACATGAGAGATTTCGGTGCACAAAACGTCTCATATCACTGTTAGTTTCAGTCCTGCTGAAATGGAGAAAACATCCCAAAAACTCATTTTTGTTAGCAGTGACTGAATTTAATTGCTAACCACCTGAGCTGCATGGTTAAATTGAAGGCTGTAGTTAACTACAATGTTGTCTCTAGCATGTTGACCGTCAGTAACAAACTCACAGGTGTGTATTGGCTAAAATAATAAAGTAATAATAATAATAAAGTTAAAGTGATGTCAATAGCACCTGGCTATCACTATGGTGTTGACAATTAACATTTACTTAGTTTGCTCAGAAAGTTAAGATTAGCATTTATATCAAAATTTGCTAAAATGCTACTTTAGATTAAAATGCTATCATTAGCATGAAGGATATCACTAACATAATGCCCTCCAATAGAATTCTCCATGCAGTATACAAAAACTGGATAAGCTAAAATTAGCAAAAATGCTAAGGTTAGTATGTGGGCTATGACCAGGATGTTGACTAACATTGACTTACTCCTGCTAGTGTGCACACATTTAGTTACAATTAGCCACAATGCTAAGGTTGACTAAAATGTTTTCAATTACATGTGGGGAATCACAAGCATGTTCACAATCACTAACTTAATCCAGTTAGTGTGTAAAAGCTAAAACTGGTTATAAGATGCTTTCAACAGCATACAGACCATTTCCAGCAAGTTGACTAACATTCAATTACTCCAATTAGCATGTATAGCTAAAGCGAACATTGACTTCCTCCATTTAATATGCAAACTGTTGTCTAAGTTAAATTAGTGAAAATGTGAAGGTTAGATAAAAACCTTTCCATGGCATCAATAGCATGTTGACTTTCTCCATTCAGCATGTGAAGCTTAACTTTTACATAAAAATTAGCTAAAATGCTAATGTTAGCTTAAATCCTACCAGTATAGTTTTGTATGTCACTATGATGTTGACATAAACTTATGCCAATCAACATACATTACAAACATTAGAAGCTAAATTTAGTCAGTTTTGATGCTGTCAGTATCATGTGAGTTATCACTATCATACTGACTAGCATGGCATGCTAAACTTAGCAATTATTTCAAAAATTTGCTACAATGCTTATTTTAAATAAAAGGGTAATAATGTCAGAAAGTATTGCGTATCCAGCCTGACCTGGGAAGCATTATATCAGATATTTTGGCATTTAATCGAACTGAAAGTAACAACTGGAGAACATGGCTGATTGATTATCTCTCATTATCACTTAGACTCAGCGCCACAGAATCCTGTTTGCATCCCTCACACGACTGAGACCTGCATCTGCCGAACACTTTCATCTCCCCCAACCGTAGAAATCAGGACATTTCAAATTCAGGGAGACTTCACGCTCAAATTTGTTTCACGTATAACTTTCAACAGTAACTCACCTAAAAATATCAGAGATAAGCAGAGAGAAATGGAGGAAGAGAAGGGGCTGGAAATGAGGTCTGAAGATTAAAAGATGAAAAGATTAGGAAGTGAAAAATGTAAAGATGGAGCATTTTCCTCATGCTATTCATAAATGTGTCGCTCTGGAAGTCGTAATGCACTTAAAGTCCTCACACTAAAACATTTAAAGCAGATAAATGAACTAAACCAGCAGTTATCATGTCATAATTTTTGAAAAGCCTGTTTCCTGAATGGCTGGTCATCTTTATTCAGTGTAAGCTGAGTAGCTTTTTTGGTTCTCACACTCTCCACATAAATGTTTAATGGGATTCAGGTTAATGCTTAGTTAAAGGTTAATGCATGCTTTTTGAAACCCAGACCAATATTTGTGTAATGTACTGCAGAGATGAGGGAAACAACCCATTTCATACTTCAATAGTTTGTTGACCTTCTTTATTACAATCTGTCACTTATTTGAACCTTTGCTTCATTTCATTGAGTTGAACATTGGCCTACCCCTACTACACCTTCATTGTTTTCTTTTTCAGTTTTTTTCTTGTGTGTTTGACATTGTGAGTTATGCAATAAGAAATATACTGCTCATATATTCATTTCTTACCAAGCCTAAATTGACACTATTGTCCTTGGTAATGACATCTTTAAATGTCTGCAAGGTGCCATAGTGTTTCCCACTTGTAAATAATAATTCTTACTTTTGAAAGATGGGCTGCAACAAGATAATCATCTATGAATATTATAATGTATAAAACTAGAAACCATCTGTTTTCTTCCTTGGCTGCCTTGATTTGTGTTTTTTAGCTGATTCTGGCCCAGATGTTAGTCAGTAAGTTCTTTATGAACCAGGTTTCCAAATACAGCTGCATCATTCAGAAAGGAATGATGCCGCTGTGATGCAACATCTGGCCCCTCTAATGGAGCTCGGAATGATAAATGTTCTCCTTAAAGATTACATTTTATCAAACACATTAAATATGAAGACAGTAGTTTAACTTATCTTTTAATGTGTTTTAGGAACAAGTTGTTCATCGATGTTCAGGACTTGTCCAATTCAGAGGTTTAAATGAAGCCGCACACTTGTAGTGCAGCCCATAATTCAATACTTTATCATAATTTTTCACATGTTTATACAAGAACCTGACTTGGCACAGATGGGTTTTTTTGTTTTGTTTTGGGGGGTTATCTAACAGTGTTAACCACTGAAATTCTCTAAATGATGACCATTTTTAAAGATGGCCGCCATGGTTGGCAAGGAAAAATTAGTTTTGTTCTAAAACTGGTTGTGCTGCCATGTGCAGATCTGAAACCTCTGATTAAAGAAGCAAATTTTAGTTTAGCATCAATTGAATTGAATTTTAGCAGTAAAACGAATTTTGAGGTTTAATGTTCTGACCTGACATTTTTGGGAAGCTAATTTTTAGCTTCACTTATCATACTCAGGTCTGATTCTAGTAAAAATGTAATTTATAAAAATCATTATCTGGATGATTCTCCAGATAATAGAAATTATCTGGAGTATATATTCTGTGGACTCATGAGACAAAAGGTTTTTTGTCCATTTACGTCAGGCATAAAACAAACATCTTTTCTAAAAATAGTGCTATGAGAATCTCCAACCATCAGTCACTGACCTTTAAACTCATTTAGATTATACAGCACTCAAGCAGGTTCACCTCTGATTGGCTAAAATAAGATAAACTGAAGTTTTTAGAGAGGCCTAGTCAATGTCTGGACCTCAACCAAACTGAGATACTGTGGCATGACCTTAATCAGGTTGATTTTGCTTTAAATGCCTTAATTTGGCTGAAATAAAGCAATTTTTCAAAGCATAGTTGGTCAGAGTTACTCCAATTCCAGTGATGTGAGAGGCTCATCGACAGTTTGTGCAAACACTTGATGGAAGTTGTTGCTGCCAAGGATGGAAAATGTTTTCACATAGTCATGTTGGTTTTGATAGCTTTTCCCTTAATAAATTAAATTATCAATTGAAAACCGCTTTTTATGTTCATGTAGATTATCTTTGTTAGACACATTAAAATGTGTCTCACTTGTAAGAGGGCAATATTTTTTCCCAGAAATGTAAAAACTGAACATTATTGTCCATTTATTCCGATGGAGAGCATGTTTTTAATCTGTCAGCATTTATTTAGTTATGTATGGTCAGTATTAGACAAAAATGTGTCCCGTAATTTTCGGACTATAAGCCGCTACTTTTTTTTTTACCACGTTTTTAACAATTCGGTTTACAGTCCGGTGCGGCTTTTCTGTGGATTTTCCTTCAACCACCAGGGGGCTCTTTAGCAGGAAGTGAATCATTGGAAGTCAAAATTGGAAATCGAAGAAGAACGTGCTAATTTTCATTTAGAACAAGCACATGCTAACAACAGGCACAACGGAGAAATGCTTTCAAACTCAAACCCCCCTCATCAAGGAAGCAACACGAAGAAGTTCATATGATGCAGCTTTTAAATTGAGGGCTATCGATCTGACAGTACAGGAGGAAAATAGAGCCGCTGCACGTAAACTCGGCGTGAACGAATCCATGGTTCGGCATTGGAGACGCAGGGCTGCGTCCTTAATAAATCCAGCAGATTTATTAAGGACCTTATGAAAAACCGAAAGCGGCGGGGATACATGTGTAATGTATCTTATAGCCAGGTGCGGCTTGGATATATGTACGTTTGCAGTTTTTGGGGGGGTTTTTAAACTTTGTAGGTGCGGCTTACAGTAAGGTGCGCCCTGTAGTCCGGAAAATACGGTAATAATAATGATGCCAAATATTTGTATTTGCCACAGGATGAGCAGAGTTTTGGTATCTTGGGTGAATGTTTAGCTGACAGATGCAGGAGTTCAAGTGACTGCAGGAATCCAGAACCAAACACAGACACTCTTCTGGGTTTTTCCCACTTTGGTACTTTTATTGCTGCAGTTGGTGAAAATGAGGTGACAGCTGGAGTATTCAGCTTGACTGACATCTTCACTATTTGTCAGAACTTCGTTTCATTTTATGGCTTTAGAGCTGCAACTGTTAATTTAGTAATTGATTATTCTATTGGTTATTCCGATGATTAATCAGATTTTTAAAAGTTGATGCATTTTGCAGAGTTTTCATTTAACCACTAAAGCCTTTATTTGCATAGGCAAATAAATAATTAAATTCTTTTTTAAAATAAGAGAATAAACATTTTATTACCTAGAAGACAATAACAGCATTCCTGCGGTTAATCTTTGATCATTTGTTGCTAGAATGCATCTTTAAAAAAATTTATAACTTGTTACATGTAAATTTTTGTATTGCTTTCAAGTTTGTTGTTCTTTCAGTAAGTGGCCTTTTATGAGTCTGGATACTCCAGTTAATTATAACTATTACAAAATTAGTTGTCGATTATTTTAATAATTGACTCACCACAATTAATTTGATTAATCGTTTCCATCCTAATTGCTCTGAGTGGTTGTAAGTCTATATTAACATTTTTATATTTCCCTGCTTATAAAGGACAGTGAACTTAAAACTCCAATTGAATTAAATATTCACCATTGTTCAGTGTTTGTGGTGTCACTTTAAGACAGATGTGCAGAGCATGTCTGAACATAAATCCTTCATCTCTGTTGCTATTACGTGGAAACCCAACAGTGTAACATGACTTCCTGAATGTTTTCAGTCTGGAGGATTTTAGTGAAGAGAGGCAAAAGAAAGAGAAAATGTTCAAACATCTGTGAGGTTCCACAGATCACACTGCAGGCAGATGAGTTCAGACTAACAGAGATTATAAACTGCTGGCTTAAACTAGACGGATGTTTCTCTTTGGACTTTACAGAAGAGGGAAAATGTCAAATAAATAAACTTTCCCAGGAAGAACGGGTCCATTGAAATTAAAGAAGTTTTCAGAAAGACAGAAATAAATCGTCATAACTTGTAAATCCTTTACAAAGTGAGCGTTATCGTCAAAAACAGAGCTAAGGTAATGCAGATTTGATTCAGTGGGATAAAAACTTTACACGCTAAACACAAAGTTAAATTTCAATCAGATTACTTTTTTTAAGTTTTGTTTTATTTCTTTGTGAATAAAAATAAAGCAGCAGAAGAGTAAATGTCAGAGGTTTACATTAATCTGTAAGATCAGCTGCATTCAGGTCAGCTTGCTTTCTGCTGAAGTGTTCACGAGACAATATAATCTAGAAAATATTAATAATGTTTTAAGTATGTTTTAAATTATGTGTGAAAGTCAGGTTTGTAACATGAACACATCAGCTTTAAGCAGATCAGGGGATACAGCAGACCAAAGTCATGAAACCACTGGAGAACAAAATGTTTTTTAACATTATTTCTGCAGAAAATCAACCTTACATTACATTTATAGGTAACATTTTCTATTTGCTAATTTGAAACAAAAATGTAATCTATGCCCTTACTGTTATCTTCTCTCTTTGCTTCTCTCACTTTGTAAATTCAGTCCCATTTATGCTAAACCTGCAGCTTTCATATCTTATAAGAATGTTTGATAAGACTGAATAAATCTTAGCAGCTGAACGTTCACAGCGTTTCAGCAGAGCTGCACAATTTATTACATATTTATCGCCATAACGGTGTCAGTATGTGCAATGTAATGTTTGGACTGCAGCAGAACGGCACAGTATGTTGCTGCTAAGTTTCAAGTTTTACACATTCAAATTCTGCATGCCAGTAATATAGTGGCCCTGCTGCTTGGACTTTCACTGCTGATGAAGATGCTAAAGAGAGGCTGGGACATTTTGGTCAAGGAAAAGAATAAGAACAGCCAGGAAAATGTGCTTCAACTTTGATAGATTTCTTTATTGCACACTGCAAAATCACAACATCTAACCAAGGATTTTGGTCTAGTCTCTAGTTCAAAGATCTTTGTGCACTTGAAATAAAACTAACTTTTAAGCAAAATGTAGGAGCTTATTTTTTGTAAATGATTCTTTTATATTAATGAAAAGTTCTAGTTCCACTGGCAGATTATTTTTCTTACAAGACATTTTCCACGTTATAAGTGAAATCATGTGGCAACTTAAAACAAGCTCCCATGTCTTGCTTGAAAGTTATGTGTAAGTTTGCTTTGTCTTATTTCAAGTGTACTAATATTTACATTGGAAACTAGACCAAAACACTTGGTCAGATTTTGTGTTTTTGCAGTGCAGCAAAAGCATCATGTGCACTGATTATAATCCATGTGTGGAGAACTCCTCCGCTGCCTGTTTCCCCTGTTGGATGGAGCCACCAACTGAACACAGATGATTCCCAGGAGGCTAAAGGTCACAGGAAGAGTTGCAACCAGATTAATGTCTGATGAGAAAGAGAGAAGTGGATAAAATATGAATTTAACACAACTTTAAGTTGAGTTTCTATTTATGCAACAATTCATCGTTTATCATTTCTGGCATATTCACCTTTCACTATACACTGTAAGATTAAGGCATGAGGCATGTTTACCGAAAGGCTGTGTTGTTGTTTTTTATTATTATTATGGTCTCATCCATTTATTCAGGTGCAACTTTGCAAACTCGGTGTTGCTGTAATGTTCCTTCTGGAGAGAAGAGATGTTCTCCTTGCAACCCATAAAAAAGACAAACGTGTTTTTACTGTCATGAACTCAACAGTATATTAGTGCTGCAACTAGAGATTAACTTGGAATTGATTATTCTGCTGATTAATCAGAGTGAAAAAATTTGCAACAGACTGCAGATTTTTAATTTAACCACGTAAACCTTTTTATATGTATTAAAAGATGAAAATAAACATTTATAAACTGAATGTTTGATCATTTGTAGCAAAGAATCCATCTGCAGATAAAAAAATTACAAGACAGTGAAAAGCTCAGTTCTTTCTGCTGAACTCAGTGTAAGAGTAATCTGGGGCTCATTTTTAGATTAATTGATTGATGATTGGACAGCAAAAGGTGATTAACAGAAGATATTTTTTGCTGAATTGAACCAGGTTCAGCTAAAACTGCCAGTTGCAGAGTTCTGATTGCAGAAAATGAGTTTTTATTTAGCCTTGACTACTTCCCTGACTGTTGTTTCAGAAAATGGCTCATTTTTGTTTGTATACTCCAGTTAATGATTAATGAATAACTAAATTAGTTGATTATTTCAATTCATCACGATTAATTGTTTTTCTACATTTGACTGAGGTTTATAACCTCTGCATTTCAACCAACAGTCCAGTGCTGCAGGGAGGAACCCACATGCACATCGTTGCAATTTAAATTTCTCCACAGTGATTAATTACTCCTCCTCCTGACATATATCAGCAAGGACATCGCAGTCGCATGCTACGGCGTCTCTGGTTCAGTTGTAGATCATTGTTCTAATTAACATGCCAGACACATGAAAGACTCGCTCTCTCCTCCTCTGAGAGTGGCTTGTTTGTTTGTCTGCAGCACACGCACTCAGCTACGCCGAGAGATGCTGTAATCTCACATTTCCACATGTTTCTCTCAAGTAACCAGCAGCTAAACTGTACTAATGGGTCGTGTGTTTTTCTGCGCGTCACTAATCCACGTTAAACTGTGAAATCAAATGTGACAACTCAGTTTGCAGCGCAGTTCACTCCCTGTAATCTGGTCACACTGCGTCTAATAATATTTGTTCTTAAAAATAAACCGCGCTTGTTGGTTTGCATATTGTTTAAAGCTGCAGCAAATGTGCAAACACAAACCTTTTTGGTTTTTTTCCCCCTGACTCGCAGCGGTTCATGATGCGTCTTGCAGCTCAACCGCCATGTCCTCGCTCTTTTCCCATGAATCCCACTCAGCATATTCCTGCATACATGCAGCATAAATTCCCCGCTCTGAGCGCCGCCTTGTTTTGCTGCAGCTCTCACTGCCACACTTGATGGAGTCTTGCATCAGACGGGCTGCTCCCCC
This sequence comes from Gambusia affinis, assembly GCF_019740435.1. NCBI lineage: Eukaryota > Metazoa > Chordata > Actinopteri > Cyprinodontiformes > Poeciliidae > Gambusia > Gambusia affinis. The sequence goes on along the minus strand of NC_057869.1, from coordinate 12,074,788 downwards.
CAGTTCTTACTCCCAGTGAAGTATCACCACTGTTCAGTACAAAAACAAGTTTTCAGGTTTTATGACAGTCTTTTGGCCGTTTGCTGACAGTTTTTCACTCCTAAATTACTTTGATTTCTTCTATAGCTGTTAAATATGAGTGTGTGGTTTTCTTTCTTGTCAGTCGACATTTAGAGTTTAAGAAATCGCGGTGTTTTCTGAAGCTACAGATAAGTACAGTAAGCTGTTTCCCATAACTTTGAAAACCTGACATTAAGACTCTGAGCATGCTAACACTTCAGGGACATTCACGTTTTAAAGGTTGAGGGACGCTGTCGACGTGGGATGAAGGCCTGACTAATCTAAAAGGTTCTCCACTGGTATTTTGAAGTTAAACGGTTAAAGCTTTTAAATGTAAAGTACTTACACTACCCTCAATGTATTTGAATGGTGGTATGATGTTCTTTGTGGATTAGACACCTTCCAAAATATCCATCCATCAATAAAACATCTTCCCAAATGTCTGGCGCATGTGAGGAGGAACCCTTTTTCAATTCCTAAATCATGAAAACTGATCTCAAAGGGGACCTATTATGTGAAATTCACTTTCATTTTTATTCTTCCATTTGGGTCTCAACTGCTTCTAAAAACAGATCAAGCGCTTAAAAAACCCCACCAAGCTGTTTTTTGGCCGTAAATTAATCCTGTTGCACCGTTACCTGGCAACCCAAGCTGAGCTCCCACACATTTGATCAGCTGGTTTTACCGCTGTATGCTCTGTACAATGGCTGCTGGAGAAGACGAGTGTTTTGTTGCTGATTTACCATCCAGAAACGATTTGCTGCATTCTTGAGGGTTGTGTAGGAGGCTCTACTAGTGCTTTTCAAAGCTGTACGTTTGTGTCAATGTTCTCACAGGTTCTGTTTGAGCTGAGGCAGTAGTCAAGTCTGGGTTTGAATACTGAAATTTAAATGTTATATAGGCAACACACCACAGAACAGAAGAAAATCTGTATAATTATTCTGGCATTCTTAGAATGATTTTTTTAAAACTTGTAACCTGTGAGTGTTGAAACATTTTGACACATTCAGTTCAAATTTATTTAATCCAGGACAGCACTGTAAGCAATGTTGCGTGTTGAGGACAGAGTAACTGTTGTCTTGTACATAATAATTTGCAAACAAAGTTAGAGAAATTAAAATGAAAGATTTCCTGTCTCACACACACTGAATTTCTGCGACTATAAACAAGAAAAACATGGAAATGTATGAAGAAAACTAATTCTGCAGGTTTGTCTTCATCAGTTTCACACATTTTTGTTTTTGTTTTAGTCGTTGCTTCACCTGGGAACTAAAAACTCTAAGACCTGCTACCATTTTTACTGTGGTCTTTGTGTGTGCAGGTAAGGTGCGCTGGCAGGATTTCAACCAGAACCTTTACGTCGGCGCCACCTTGGTCCGACCGGGTCAGGATCCTTACGCCAGGAACAAGTTCAACCAGGTGGAGAGCGACAAGCTGCAAATGGACCGAGCCGTTCCCGACACCAGACACGACCAGTAAGCGTCCGCTGTATAAGACGAGAGCCAGTGAAGGCACCCTGCTGTTCCTGTTAATGACATCTGCTGCGTGTGCGACTGCGCTTCTTCATGCTGCTCTTTGTCGCCTGTCAGTTTGACTAATTGGTACCAGACTGGATACGATCTCCTGGGAACTCCCTCCATTGTTGTCTGAGAGATAAAACCAGGAAGTCTCCGCTGATCAGACTCACTGATGTTTTTTGCCCTTGACATAAAGCAACACAGCCGCCCCCCCTCCGCCAGCGATGGCTGCAGATTGTTTGGTTTACAGGAGATAAAAACGAACTGACATACCACTGACTGAGTAAATTATCTCTTACTAAGCCAGAAGGCCATGCCCCTCTCGTCTCATTTAGCCTTAACATTTGAATGCAGATAAACTGTTATTAAGCTCTTTTTGGGCTGAATCCCATTTACTAGCCTGACCTCTACACAACCGCTCTCCCTTAACCTTTAATTTGAAATCACAAAGTGTAACAATTACATTATTCCACTGCGAAATGGGCTCCCTTTAGGAAGCTAATAGTCACTTTACATAAAATAAGTGACATTAGCATGCCCACACAGGAACTGGCAAACTCTTGACCTTTTGCTCATTTTTCACATTGCGACCACAAATATCAGAGTAATAAAGAGACCCATTGAAAACCTGGTGATTCCACCAAATATTGAGTTATAACATTAGTTTTGTTGTTTCTAAAGGAATATTAACTTGTTTTGTTTGCATTATTTGAGGTCTGAAAGCTCTGCATCTTTTTTCCTTATTTTCACCATTTCTCAATTTCTGCAAATAAATACTAAATTTTTGCTTGGAATTTCATAGACATGTCATCAGTAGTTCATAGAATAAAAGAACAATGTTCATTTTACTCAAACATAAACCTATAAAGAGTAAAATTAGAGAAACGACCATTTTCAGTGGTCTAATCTTGCTTAAATCTCCTCACATTTATCTCTGAACTACATTGTTTTCTTTGACCTTTACTGATTCTCCCCAGCAAAACTCTTCACAGAATAACTGGGTAAATACTGACATAAAGTTGCAAAAAGATGGACTTAATTCACTAATGAGGTGACTTGTGAAGGTTATTAGTTGCACAATTTTATTTATGGGAATTGGATTAAATGCAACTGAAATTTAATGCAATTTTCAATTGTTTTTTATTTTTGAATTTTCACTATTTTGTTTTTGTGTTTGGCGTAAAATCCTTTTTGAGTACATTACAGTGTGTGGTTGTAAAATTAAAAATAATAGAAATCTGAGTTGTCTCTATATCAAGAAAAATGGAATGAAAATGCTGAGGATTTTTTTAAAACATAGATTGTTTTGTCAAAAGTTTTACTTTAGAAGTCTGACAGTTATCCAGATTTTCACAGTAAGTCACATCAACAAAAAAGTTGAGCCCATTGTTGCTATTTTTAGGGTTGCTAAAAATAATTTGATTTCACATTAGTGGTTTCTTTGAGCCAGTGAAAATATTTTCACAAGTGCAACTGTTTTTGCAAGTGCAGCTCATAACTCTTTGCTTCCCAGCATAGTGCTGATAAATCAGACCAGACGGTTATCGCCTCGTCTTCCTGTTAAAACACAAAAATTAACCGGGGAAACACCAACTTCCCTGCACAAAACACACACAATGTAGGCGGGTTCATGTACATATCCATTGGTTTTGATTCAATATAACAACTTAGGGCAGAGTTTCTCAAACCTTTTCAGCCTGAGGACCAATTAGTGTATTTAACAAACACTCACAGATCACCTAACTTGAAATTGCCCCTTCAATAACACAACATCTTAATATGTACAACTTTAAACAAAAATATTAGTCTCTTAACTCACTTATTGTTGTCTCCCTTGTTCGTCTTAAGAAGGGCGGCACCGTTTTGTAAATGTGCCTGGCCATAACAAAACCATAAACACTTGGGGCTTTTTTAGTTCGTTATAGATTATGAAAATGTGGATCCTCAGTTTTCAAGTGACGTCAAACACGTGGAAATCAAAAAATAAGTTTTTTGCTTTGAAGTGTTGTGCACATTAATAACATTTTAAGGCTGTTTGTAATTTAGAAGCATAATAAAAGAAAAGAATAGACTTCAGTTGCTTTTGCAGAAATAAAAAAGATCCACTATTAAATATAAAAATTATCCACCACTTTTTATTAATTGTATTTATTTGCTGATTAAATCAAAAATAGCAATAGCTGTTGACGTGTAAGCAGAGCAATATAAGCAAGCAAACTAGTAAATCAAATAACTTCCCACCCATTGAGACTCGGTCACGGCACAGAGCCTTTCAAAAGAATCGAATCACTCATGAATGACTCATCAATACTCTCAGCAGGTATGACTTCCTCCGATCAAATAAGTGATCCTGGCATTGCTTTCTGTCCACCAGTATTGTCATTTTTTCTTCTGAGTGACCCGGTGTTCTATCAGATTATCATAAACTATCAGAATAGCATACATGCAGCGAGTACCCATGCCTGCGCATGCGCATTAAGAAGTCCGACCGTCAAAGGAGTTCTCAGTTCAGCGACAAGTTATGACGAAAATAAGTCATTAAATTGTTTTCAACGATAACTACATAGATATACATGTATTGTCGTGGTTTCAAAGTTTATTTATCTAAGCCCTCGATACGTGGGTTGTGCTTTTCCCCTGCGCCACCACAGCGCCCCAGTCCCTTGCTAAGTTAGCTGTAGCGTCGCACTTTGAGCTGACGTCACGGCAAATCAACGGTCCTTTACATGCAGTACCATGCGGACCACTAGGGGGCGCCCGCGGATCACAGTTTGAGAAAGACTGCCTTAGACAACTGAGAAAACAAAACACTACCGAAATCTGGGATTTAAAATCTGATAAAGTCACCAGAATAAAAGAGCTGTAGAGAAGTTCAGCTGAAATATAAGGCTGCATGGATAATGCTCAGAAAATCCATCCAATCAAATACATTCTCCATCTTGAAGGTTCAGGGTGGGATTTGTTTGTGTTTTTTACACTGTTAGATGAAGCTGAATTGAGGGGATGTAAGAGACCCCACTCACCCAGACAGCCACCTCAGTCTGTTCTTTATACTGCTCATTTTAGTTGACAGGAACGTTTGTGGAGTAACACCACTGTTTGTCAGATTGCCATCTCTGCTCTGTGACAACACTACCTCCCTCCAATATTTCCATGATACTTTAGTTTCATGTAACATGCATGTCTGTATCAGTTATATTGCTGTCTGTAACTTTCTCAGATGTAGAAAAACAGAACAAAAACCATATTATGTTGCTGATTCTTTGTGATTAGATGTTCTCGCACTGTTTGTCATCTTCATTTTTCCGTGATGCTCAAAAGTTTCAGGTTCAGCTGTCAGTTTTCTGGCTTTATTTCATGCTCTTACTCTGTGTTGATGCTGATTATGATGACATTCTGTTGGTGTGTTGCTTTACTCTGAAGAGACGGGAACATTTCATGTCCTAGGGAATGAGAATACTCTGAATCAATCATTTCTATATCAGGTTTTTTATTGATAGCTTTAAAATCTGGACCAACTTCATTGACTTTTTGCATCATTCTCTTGCTGAACGTACATATTTTTGGTGTTTATGAAGTTTATTGAACGCTATAAGTCACAAATAAAATCACAGCAATACAATAAACAATGAAACGAGTGGGTAGAAGTATAAACTTATTAAAACCAACTCCTTCTCCAGCAACATTACAAAGTGATCTCACCCTATTTATAAGTATTTCCCCAGATTCTTGACTAATGCAATACATTCAATATGTTAATAGTAGCTCTAATAGTATTAACAACGATAATAATTGTGACATTGAATCTAGCAATGCTATCTAACAAAGACAGTTTATCATATTTAGTGTAAACCATTTCCTTGTGCAAAGGTTTGAATTCATCTTTAAATACTGCTGAATATTTGTGTTTTTGTTGTAGAAATGCTTAAAGCTTTTCATCAATAATCCAGTGAAATGTGTTTGTTAATTTCTTTACCATTCACAGGCTCTATGGACGATCTTCCCTTTGAAACAGTGACGTGTAAACGCTGCATTTATCATCCTAATGGAGCAAGTCATTAAATCCATTCAGTGGTTTTATGGCAGCAGCCTCTGTTGAGATGTGCTCTGTGATTTTTGGGTTGTTTCTATGAACACAGACATGCTTGCTCATATATTGACCTGACTCAGACCGTCTGGGCCATTAGGCTGCTGACGGCGCTGGGACGAGTCCATTGATCCAATACTGATGTGTCATTTGCACAATGTGCATCAGTTCTGATTGCTTCCTTATAGTCGGTTTAATCCAGGGTCACAGCACTTTCAAGACCAGATCAAAAGTGCTTTTAGGCTGGACAAAGGTTGTGGTAAAGTCAGATTATGTATTTATGCCATTCCAGTATAAATGGAAGCGGAACGGCTTCCCGCAAGATTAATGCAGGTGGTTTAAATGCTAAAGCTCTTCTGAATGTATTTTTGGGACAAAAGGTGGGAGCATTAAAACTCTCAAACCTCTGATGTTCTTGTATCACCTGTCAGTAGTTTTAATCAGGACTGAAACAATTAATCAGATTACCGGTAATCGTGATGAATTATTTAAATAATCGTTTATTAATTAACTGGAGATTACAGACTCAGAAAACATTTGTTGAAAAAACAACCTATTCAAAGCAGCAATTAAGCCAAAACTGTACAGAAATTATACATTATATGTTATCAGTATTTTTTAGATGCATCCTCAGCTACAAATGACTAAGTGTTCACTAAAAAGGAATGCTCCTTTATTGCATTATAGACAATGAAATGTTCATTTACTTAAAAAATTGATTGAATCATTTGTTTATTGGCATTTTTCAATGTATTTCTAATGTTTTCTAAAAAGGCTTACATATCTAACTGATTTTTTTCTGTCTGATTAATTGATTAATCATCAGAATAATTCATGGATTAATTGATTACCAAAATAAACATTAGTTGCAGCCCTGAACTGAACAGTAGTGGAAGGATGGACGCTTGCATAAAATTATATAAATATGCTGATGACAAAACGTGAAAGAGTTCAGAGTGCGAATACTTTTGCAAGACACTGAATCATTTGTTTCAGCAGGAGAATAAAGTTGCTCAGTTGTTAAAAAATAAATTTAGGAGCAGTTTAGACATTTTATACTGGCTCAACATCTGGAGTTAATCATGGGGTGTGGCTGCTGGACACCGTCCTCTATCTGAACTGGGTCCAGCACAGTATTCAGTGTTGTCACAGGGCTTACTGGACTCACTCTGGATGGTGTCACTGGTTTTACTGGGTTTTAAATTAAGGCAGGATTTCTTCATCTGAGCATCAGTCTTCACGTTTATGCTGTGTGTTTTCATGCTTCGCCTCCATGCCTTTGTGAGCAGAATCAGATCCATCTGGACTTAAAGGGGACAATTTTTTGTGCCTCCATTTTGGATCTCAACTCCTTCTTGAAACAGTCTAAGTGCTCAAAAAACACCCTGCTATTTTTTGGCATATTACATCTGGAAGCCGTTTGAAAAACAGCTAAAACGGTTAAGTCGCATTCCATGGGCACTGCGCCGTTACCTAGCAACCCCAGTGAAACCCAGGTCGTCACCTAGTAATTCAAGCTGAGTCCCAGAACATTTGGTCAGCTGGTTTTACCGCTGTATGCGCTGTACAATGACTTCTGGAAAAGAGAAGAGTTTTATTATTGAGTTACCATTCAGAAAATGCTTCTTGTTGGTTTGACCTTATTTAGTGTAAAAATAAATAAATTTAAAAAAAGCAAAGTTATATACAAACAAGATAAATTTAAAACAAATACAAAAGAAGAACAGTAAAGTATATCTAAACGTTCAAAGTGTTATTTCTACACCCAGCCGTTTTACATTAGTGGCGTCATCTGATAAATTACTATTGGTTGTGCAGGAGGCTTTACTAATGCTTTTCAAAACTGTACGGTTGTGTAATTGTGCATCTGTTTTCAGACATTTTCAGTGCGACTATAAAGTTCGAGTTAGGGGCGTGGCCAGCAGCAGTTATTTGGGTTTAAAGTGACAAAAGGCCCTAAAGCAGCTCATTCTGAAAGGAGCTCAAAACAGGCAGAACGGAGCAGACTAACGTCTCATTATCTAAGAAGGAGCTTGATGAACATGCTTCATATTCAGATCTAAGCTAGCCTCTTCAAGGAATCATAATTGGTCACCTTTAAGGATCTGTTCAACAGCCTGACTTGTACATTCAGCAGTATGTTTGTGTGTAGAAGCTTATATTCATGTTAGGGCATTTTAAAAAAACTGTGTTTTCATCTTTGTCTTGTTTGGTTTTGCATTCAGCTGCAGAAGTAAACAGTGGAGGTCAGACCTGCCAGCCTCCAGTGTTGTCATCACCTTCCATAATGAGGCTCGCTCTGCTCTGCTGCGGACTGTCATCAGGTAGAGCTGTGCCCTCTCTGCTATTATCCTCTGATTTATTGACTCAGATTTATTCATCTGTTTCCTGTTTCTCTCCGTTTAGCGTCTTAAAGAAAAGTCCTCCTCACTTGGTCAAAGAAATCATTTTGGTTGACGACTACAGTGACAACCGTGAGTCGTCTGCCCCGTCACTAACCATTCTGTTTAAATCGGAGCGTAGAAGTGAGTAAAGAGTCTTAATTTATGTGTTTTCCAGCGGAGGACGGAGCCCTGCTGGGGAAGATCGAGAAGGTTCGCGTCCTCAGGAACGACCGCAGAGAAGGTATAAAGAAATAAATCGAAAATGTCAGCTGCTCGTTCTGTGGTCCACAAGATGAAACCGTTTTGTTCTGATAAAGCGTCTTCATTCGCTCAGGACTGATGCGTTCGAGGGTCTGCGGTGCAGATGCCGCCACAGCGCCAGTCCTCACCTTCTTGGACTCTCACTGTGAATGTAACGATCACTGGCTGGAGCCGCTGCTGGAGAGAGTGGCTGAGGTAATCTCAAACACATTCTTCTCTAAAACCTCCATTTAATCAAAGCTTAATCCCCACCTGCGTTATTTTATTGCCATGTACAGTGTTGTTATGGGTGCTTGGGATCCTTGAAAATGCTTGAGGTCCAATTAGGTGTTTTCAAGATTTGGAAAGTTCCCGATTTCTGTATAAAGTCCTTGAAAGTGCTTGATATTCAAACTGCACAGCTTTGAGATAAAGTGCAATCTAATATTTGATTGAAAGCTCAAATTTAGGAATTGATATTTACCAGACATTTAAAGATAATAAAGAAAAACACTGGCTTATTTTTCACACTGTATGAAGTTACATCAGATCAAACTTTTTTTTGTCTTAAATTATTTATTATTGTGCTAAATAACAAAAAAATGTATCAAGAACATTTTTTAGAGTTTTTTGTACCTTTCTTAAACCAATCAGGTGTGTAAGACAGACATTTCAAAACTTTACATTTTGTTATATTTTAGTTTACTTTGTCCATGCTGAAGAATGTAAAATATTATCCCAACATATTATTAACGGCGATAAATGATATTGTATAATAGTGATTTCAAACTGTCTTCTTCAGTTTATTTGTATTATTTTTTATCTCCAGTGTGTGCTGATGGAGAAATTTGAAAACTTACCTTGAAAATGCTTGAACGGTTCTTGAATTTTACTGTGAAAAAAGTAAAATATGCAGGTTCAAACCTGCATATGGACTTTGAACATGTGAGCCAACAGTGGTTGTTCGAAGAAACAGAAATTAATTTTGTTGAATTTAATTTTCAACAAAATGTTAATGTTGTGTTATATTGCTTCTAGCCTCTTTCTCTTTTTTGCACTAATGGCACTAACTGTCTTTGAGCTCTTAGGAGAGTGTTAATACCTTTCATAAGTGCTGCACAGTATATCAATATCAGTGTGATTAATATTAATATTTTAAAAGACTGTTAGGCATGCCATAATTGTTAGCCATAATGCACATTCTACATGCAAGAATGATAGTCGGCCTGTTGGTTGGTGTCTCAGTGTAGTAGATTCCAGAGACAAAATGTTTGATTATCTAGAAAGTCAGGTTCATTTGTGGAGGTGTGAATGTGCAATTGGACTCTGATGAGGACCAAAAACACAAACTCTGATCCGCCAAAAAACCTTGGTCTTGGTTCGGTTGAAGTGAACTCAGTTTGCATGTGTATGTGAACACCAAGCAGAACGGAGTCCGCTCCAAAACCAGGAAGCCATCTGTTGAAGGGCATTCTGGGTAAATCAACCTAACCTTTTAGCAAAGACTAGGGGTGGTAGAGTACCCAAACATTGTACTCAAGTCAGAGGAGCATTACTTCAACATGTTTTTACTCAAGTAAAAGTAAAACATTCCCATCCAAGATCAAATTATCAAACATTTAATATTTAAAAATTACATAATCATACCAAAACAAAGTTAAGTGGAAATTTAAGTATTTCAAGGACCAAAATGACCATTTTTAGAAGTAACAAAAAATAACAAAATAAGGCAAAAGATCTTTTCAATTCAGTTTCTTTCATTAAAAAATCTTATAAAACTTTAATAAAAACAGCAGTTGTGTGTCTGTGTCTTGTGAATTTTTGGTTGAAACATGTTTGTTTTTCATTCAATAGGTAGAGAATACAAAGATTTTACTCAAGGAAGTGTAAAGATACCTCACAATAAAGTTACTCTGGTAAAAATAAAAATAAATGTGTAACCCGCAAGAAATGTTACTTCAAATACCCCTGATAGTTTGTAGAGTAGTTAAGTTACTTCAATGACTAAGACCAACACCACACACTTATAAAGGATGTTTCGCCTGATCAGAAGATTCTAAATGGATTCTGCACGTACGGCGCTGACGTCACGTCCCCATGAGTGAAATGAGCCTTTATTGCTTCCGCTTTGAGTTACGATACGATGACAGCTAGGAAAGACAAAGTCGTATTTCAGAAGCAAATAAAGCAATACCATGAACATTGGTGTCTTTCTGATATATTGGGCTTTTAAGTTTTCATGGATTTCCAAACGATCCTGAGTTCAGAAGACTGTGGCTTGTAAATATTAGTCGCTACAAGTTAAAGCTAACGCCGCACAGCAATGTTTGCAGCCTTCACTTGCTACACGGGGATTTCCGGGCTTCTGCCACTCACAACGGAAGCTTTCTGGGATTTAACGGGTTTACTATTATGAATGATATATTTTGAGTAGCTGTTTTAGCATTGCTTTTCTAACCGATTTCCAAGATTCTTCATCGAATTTTACAAGAACTTCCGGGCTATTAGCGGCAGCAACAATCAACTCTGAGCTCTCTGACGTGTCTGATGCAATCTGAGCAAAGGGGAGGGACAATCAACCTTATTGGCTGATGTGAAATCAGACTGCGTCAGCTATTGGTTGTTTAAGCCATCGCTTTAAACGATCACTAAGGGCGAATTGCAAATTTTTAAAGTTTGGTTTTTTTTGTTGCACTTTTACAAATATTTATGAACATATTTCGGAACTTATTTTTAATTATGTTACTTTTTAAATCTCATTGTAGAAAAAAATATTAAATCAATATTTATTCTTGCGCGTGTTTTTTTAAACTGGATTACAACAGCGTAGTAAAAATAAGTTGACTCATGTCTTCTTTGTGTGTCGTTTCCATTAGCAGTTCTTGGTGCCACACCACCACAGTTGAGGAGGGGAACAGATTTTTCAAATGGTTTAAATTGTTACACACAGTTCAGTGTGAAAGCAAACAGCTTTATCTGAATATATAACAAATGTTACAACTCTGATCCCCAATAAAACCCAGTCTACTGGACTATAAGCTGTTAAAAAACACACAGTCTAATTACACCGAATATTTCACATAATTTTTCAAATCAAATGCTTTCCTCATATTGTGCAGACTTATTTCTTACAATATTTGCAGATCAGTTGTCAAACTAAAATTACACTAGGCTGTGATTCTGACAGCCTCATTAAAAAAGCAGCACTAAAATGAAACGATCTCTAAATACTAATCTCATCCCATCCAGAGCCGCTTGACAGCTTGAAGGTTTGTGTGATTCAGTTTCTCTGCTGAGAACAGGTTGAAATGACTTTTATTTATATGTGAATCCAGCACAGTTTTATTTTCAGTTCATTATAACCAGTGAAGGTTTATGTTTTGTTTTCAATCAATTTCTTTCCATCAACAGAGCGCATATACTTCAGACTGTTATTGATGTGTGAAATGTGTTTATGAATGGATTTTGAAGGAGTTTCATGTAGGAGACAAATGTAGAGATCCTGTTTTGTTTCCTTCGTTTTATTAAAAAAAACTTTTACACCCAAATGATTGCAATGTTTATGTCCCATTTTTCATACAAATAAAGATCAGGGTCTCTTTAACACAAAAAGTGCAGAAATGTTTCATTCGCTGTTCAAAAACAAAACTTATTTTACATTCCCAAACTATTCCCCTGAAACAAACAAATAAATTTTAACACCATAAAATACAAAGAGCTGTCAGGTAACATTTTTAAAAACTTTCATAAGTGGTTTTAAAAATGTTCTTCCTCATAGACTATCTGGGAATATTAAGTTTGCTTTAACTTTTTTAAATGTTTATTAACCATTCACACTCGACCTTTCCAGTAAGAAGAATCAAAAGTTGTTTGTTTATCTTTTACTTACAATAAATCGCAGATAATTAAAGTTAAACTAAAGATTTTAAAATAACTTAAAATGAGTCAAGACAGCTAGTCAAACTTATATTTGTTCCTTAATAGGTAAAATTGAAAGAGACACAATAAAATAAACAGGTTTTCAAACAAATACACCCGTTAATTGTTTTCAACAAACTGCTAATTAAACTGATTAAATCTGAGAAATTGTTCAGTCTCTAAAAAGCCTAAAGAAAAGAACTTTTCTGTATAATGTGGTGTGTCTTTTGTTTGCAGTTTGCTAAAACTGTTTTATTGTTTGCGTATTTGGTTCAATAAATAATAAAAGAGGATAGAAACAGCATTCCTTGTAGTTGTGAGACCACAACAAAATAAAGATGTCATTTACTACCTGGAGGTTTGTTTCTGTGTTTGGAGCCATGTGTTCAGTGTTTTGTCTGAATCCGTTTTAAACCAGCTGAGCCTCACTGCTCTGACGCTCTGCTGGGAATAACGAAGCTGCACAGCTTTCCAGCTCTGAAACTCAAAAAGAAAGTAAATCCAAAACATAAGCGCATGAATCAATACTTTGAGTGGAAATGTTTACTTGAACTTTCTTCATCATGAGGTCCTTTGATTTCTCATAAATATTTACTGATGCGCCAGATTCCCTGTCATTGTTTAGCTGCAGTGGAAGGAAAATAAATATTTTTCTGTGCCTGTGTTTCAGGATAAGACGAGGGTAGTTTCCCCAATCATTGACGTCATCAACATGGACAACTTTCAGTATGTGGGAGCCTCAGCTGATCTGAAAGGAGGTCATTTCTGTTTTCATGTATCTCACTATGACTTGTTACAATTTATTAAGTGACTGATTATAACTGTCTTCTTGTTTCTGGTTCTGTTGGTAGGCTTTGACTGGAATTTGGTGTTTAAATGGGACTATATGACTCTGGAGCAGAGACGAGCCAGACAAGGCAACCCCATTGCCCCCATCAAGTGAGTTACTCTCACTTCCTGAAACAAAATGGCTCAGTTTTTCACCCAAGTGTTTGTTGTGAACCCCTGACCTCTCTGTTCACTGCACTTGAAGGACGCCGATGATTGCTGGCGGTCTGTTCGTCATGGATAAGGAGTATTTTGAGCGACTAGGAAAGTACGACATGATGATGGACGTCTGGGGAGGCGAAAATCTGGGTGAGTTCCCAGAGTTAGGGTCAACACCCCCACTGTGGGTCAAAAAACACCAAATTACATCAGTTGGATATGAAATCCAGAAAGAAAACAACATTTAATCTGATTTCTTACATAGTTGCTTTAGATAATTGTGACCATTGAACTTCTGCGTCTGGATTCAGAGGCGGTTTCCGGTTATTCAACTTGATGTATTAGCATTAGCACATAGCATGTTCATCCCCTTCTATACAAAATAATAGTGTTAGCATGCATTGCACATTGTGGTCATAACAAAACCAAGCGCTTTGTTATGACCATAAAACACTTGGTTTTTTGGTCTTAACCAAGCGTTATGACGACAAATGTTGTGATGGTGTAATAACCACTTAAGTAAAAATATTCAAACACCCATCATTAATACATGAAAGAAAAAACATTTGAACAATATACATAAAAGGATTGCAGTGAATTATAAAGCTTGCCTCTTATCAGTGAAATAAATAACAAAAGGGAAGAGGAAATTAATAACTTAGTATTTATGATGGTCCAAAAGAAGAAGAAAATGAAGTGAAACTGGAGGACCACACCCCGAATGATAGACGTGAGGAAACACAGGAACAGTCAGGTATAAACAGTCAGAAGCATTAAAGAAACACATTTTTTGTAATTATACAACTATTAATATATACCCAATTACATAAGCCTAGGTTGTGATTAATTGTCGATTAATAATTAATTAGATTAACTAATAATGTCCGATTAGATCGTCATCCTTAAGTAGAGCCGTTCATAAAGGAATCAAGATGGCGGACCATTTCTCAAAATTTTGAAATATAAACTCTTGACAAACTCTTAAAGTTTGACCTTAGTATTGATAATTCAGCCGGGCTGCATTGCGGAGCGGCGTCAACGTAATCCAAAATTTCTGATGTGCTAAGATACGAAGACCAGGATAATCTGACAGAAAAGTGGAGAAAAGTTGTACAATAATGGAAAAAGACGTGATGGCAGGAAGCAAGGAAGACTTTTTCCTATTCTGTCAGTTTCATGTATTTTGATTCATTTCAGTTCATTTCAGTGTTGTTCTCTATAGTGCACCGTGAATTAATGCAAGAATGCTTCATTAACCCCTAGGAGAGAGCTACACGTTATGTTCAGTGGAAGTTTATTTCATAATCTTGCTGTAATCTGTGTTCTTTTTTTTGGGGGGGGCTCCCACTGATTACTTCCCACTCATTAAACTCCCACTCCCCTGTGCGATGTTTACTGATGAAGCTCTGCTTGTGCTTCATGCTGCGTCAGGAAATTGTCTGCATTTCCATGCCAAGAGCAGAAAGCCATTCAGTGATTATATTCTCAGTTTAGAAATGACAGCGGTGCTTCGATGATAATACAACTGAAACACTGGGTGAAAATTACTGGTCTACACAGTGGAGATCATTTGCAAACTGTGGAGTGATATAATTGCAGCTTTGTCTCCCTGTTGCCTTTGTTTTGGATTCAGTTGGGAAGCGGGATGAGCTGACAGAGTGATTCACGGCGCTCCCTGGGAGGCGCAGGCAGAGACTCAGAGACTGGATTGACAGTCCAGACTCATTCAAACCCAGAGGATGTCACAAAGCTAACTGCAAATTATAAACACTTTTCAAACATTTAGAAGGTGCAGGAGACTAAATTAGTTGTTCTTTTCACACACGTTTTGATATAAATTACAGAGCCCCTCCAGGGAGATGGGGAAACAGTTTTCTTTTGTGTTGCCTCACAATAAATTTGCAAATACACCCTGGTCTATTGTGTGTACAGTCACAAATGTCTCACATTTAAAAAGCCTCAATAAAAATGTGTTTTTATATTCTTTTTGGTGCAAAAAGTGTATCAAAATCAATTTATTCACTTTTTGTTTGTCTGTTTGTGTAAGCTTGAGATGAAGCTGCACATGAAAACGGCTCTTTATTAACCATTCAGACTAACAACACAAAAAAGACACAATCAAAACTGTCAGAGGACTTATTACCCATGAAAATAACTCAGAAATACTCCAAATAGTTTGGATGTATTTTTTCTTTCTTTCCTTCTTGCAGAAAGTTTCTGTTTCTATCTTAGAAGTGATGGAAAGTCCATGTTTGTATTTTGCACATAGGTTTGTAGTGCTTTTCTACCCTAAATGAGGAGATATAAAACTTCAGACTTCTCACAAACAAGACAAAAACATACATGGAAAAACCTTTCGAAAACCTTATTATAGCAGAAAGACTTTCAATACTCAATCATGCCGCATGAACTGACCAGTAAATTACTGCGAGGTAACGCAAAATAAAGACAATCCTCCATGTTCTCTTGGCGGCTCCATTATAAATAACAGACTGTGATGGGCGTTTGTTTGTTGTTGTTTTTTTTAGAGATCTCGTTTCGTGTGTGGCAGTGTGGCGGCAGCCTGGAGATCATCCCCTGCAGCCGGGTTGGCCACGTCTTCAGGAAACAACACCCCTACACCTTTCCTGGAGGCAGCGGGACTGTGTTTGCGAGGTAATGCACCAAAAAAAGAGAAACACACATTGTTCTGCTGGAAACTCAACGTTTTGTGTCCTTTATTGACGTCACAACGAGCTCTTGGCTGCAATCAGCAGAAACAAAAATCCACAGAAGATCCGTTTCCAAACTTCTCCAGTCCACCTATTAAAGGGTTTTATGCAGAACACACAATAACCACAGTCTTTTCTCAGCTCTCCCTCAGTCTGTGAACGTGAAAATTAGTTTGTACAGAAGATTTTTTTATTATTATTATCTTGCCTTTTTTCCCATCTGTGTTTAAATAAACTAAAATTAAATGTTGAATTCTCTTCACTTTGAGATTAAGCATCATAGTCATGATTAAGGATATTTGAGGACATCAACTAGCAAATATAACAAAATGTTGACATTACTGCGACTCCCTCTTGTCTTTACCTGAACGTTTTTAGAGTCTATCATCATTATCTTTACTATCTTAATCTGAAACGAGTGAAGAATCTTCAAAGAGGAAAAAGTTGCTCCCACAGCAGCAGAGTATGGAGCTGATAAACCCCAGTCTTCTGAACCATGGGTTTAAAATAACGTGTCCAAATCTAATTTTGTTTTTCTCAGGAGCTACAAACTCTATTTCAATAATCACGGTTTTAAAATAAAGCTAACACTTTGGAGAGTTGATCAAAAGTCTCTGTATCACAGTAGCTGCTATAGTTTCAGAGAAAAAGAGTATAAAACATAAAATCATTTATTTCTGCCTCGCAATTATAATTTTTTTTTACATTATACACTATATAAACCTTTCAGAAATATCATAAATAAGGCTACAAACCTTTGGAAGGTCCATCTGTGGATATTAACTGTGTAAAAGTTGATGTAGCTCAGCAAAACTAAAATAAATTTACAGAGGTCTGAGTTTTGCTTTTGGGCGGGTTGACACATCTCCTAAACTGGAGATTTATTGTGTCTAAGCTTTAAAACTCATTTTCCATGTCTAAAATTGCTTGTTGTTTTTTTAAATATTGAAAATCCAGTGTAAAAAAATTAAAACAAATTTACAACATTTGGTTTAAAACCACCAAAATAAATCATTTTATTTTTTATTTTTGGCAGTACCAGAGCTCCCTACAATGTTTTTTGATGATGGTTCTTGGTCACTGACGTCTGTCCTGCCCTTGGGCATAAACTTAAATTCTCAAATGCTTTTTATCAGCTTCTAGCCAAGAGTCTGACATTTCTGTGGACAATTAATATGTCTGTGTTTAACTGAGGGGAGGTGCAGAAATTAGCGTGGGGAGAAAAAGTTAAAATCTGTGAGGCTTAGCAAGTTTTTAAATGTCAGACAACACAGCAGTTGGCTACTCGTGATGCGATGGATAAGAGTTGCTCTGTATGGTTACTGAGCAGGATGAAAATAAACTCTGTAGATATGGATGCGCTTCAGCAGCAGAGTTTAAGCATCTCCTGTCAGTTTCACTCCCCGTTTCGTCTCAGCTGAAGTGTCTGAGTCCAAACGGAGAGCAGCAGTGCAGCGAAAAGCAGTGCCATCTGCATGTAGGTGGCTGCGGTTTCCCGTCTCGCCCTTGAAACAATCCCAGACAGTGTCCCAAAGCTTCAGGACAGACATTGTTTTGTGAGCCTGGGTGAGTTCGTAATTGTCCCAGAGGGAGCAGCATTTCCAGCACAGCCAAGCAACAATCGGCTTTTTGAGGCCGGGCCAGCTCAAGCTGACTATGAAGAAAAGCATCTAAATAAAGTTCACAGGAACATTATCTGTTGCTGTCCTCCAGATGGGCATTTCTAAAAAACAAAACAACATCTTGACTGCAGACTGAAACCACTTGCACTCTTGGACCTTGGAATAGATCATTTTTGTAATCAGCTAATTGAATGCAGTTAGAAATATCTGGAGGTACATTAAGAACAACAAAAACAACAAAATGATTTTCCATGGCATTTTTTCCATTTATATATTTTCATTTGGGCCTCAAATGTTTCTAAAAACAGCAAAGTGCTTAAAAAACTCACCCAGACAATTTTTTAATAAGTAAATGTTTTTTTGGTATCTGAAAAATTAGCCTTTTCAAAAATCTCTGGAATGTTATGTCGCAAATGAGCAGGTACCCCCCGTTGCCTAGCAACCCCAGCCAAGCCAAGCCTGTCACCTAGCAGCCCAATCTGAGCTCCAACACATTTGGTCAGCTGGTTTTGTTGTCTATTTTGTTGTTGACTTACCATCCAGACACCGTAAGTCGACAACTTGCTGCTTTCTTGTTGGTTGTGCAGGAGGCTCCACTTCTGCTTTTTAAAGATCTAACGTTGTATGATTACGCATCTGTTTGTTGCCATCTTCACTTTTCTCTGTTTTTAACCTTTTAATTTCTGTTCAAATGGTTGAGCTGTGGCGTTTTTCCTCAGGAACACAAGACGAGCAGCAGAGGTGTGGATGGACGAGTATAAGAACTTCTACTACGCTGCTGTTCCCTCGGCGAGAAACGTTCCCTACGGGAAGTGAGTCCAGTCAGATTTTAAATAAATGCAGTAAACAAGGTTCCTAGATCACATCAGTCCACAACAATTAGGAACAAGTAAATGGAAAATAACTTTTTCTAACAAGTATTTCAACTCCTACACATTCAATTTCTGTCGGGAAACACATTTGTAAAGCTTTAAAATGAATTTATTTTATTATAGCAGCATAATCTGACAGTGGAAAATATGAAATCCCATATTTAACATTTGTTCTGCAGGAATGACCCTTGTTAAGATCTGCAACTTAAACAAAGGAGAGATGTGCTGATCTTTATTAGCCATTAAAAGACTGCAGGAAAAAAGTTATTTTTCCAGTTCTTTAAAGTTTAAAACAACTGGAATAAGGTAAAGAAATGTTGGAATGAGATTTCCCAGCAAAGGGTGAAGGAGGTGTGATGCTGTGGGTCATTTTTCCAAAGGTCCCTGGATGCAGCATGAACTCCTTAAAATAGCAGGAGACGGTAAATAAAAGGATAACTGGATGTTACCAGTAAACTGTTACTTTGTAATTATTGGGTCTTTAAGCAGGAAAATGATCCAAACTTATCAACACAGAAAATGTTAATTGAACTAAATGAACCGTTTTTCATGGTCATCTTAGTTCCCAGACCTGAATCTTAAAGAACGGGAACAATTTTAGATTTTTAGCAGCAGACATGACCAAACTTTGTTCATAAATGGAGAAATAGTGAGAAAACAATTAAAAAGCTGTTGGAGATGTTAGTCTAACGATCATACATAAGCAGTGTTTCTGTGCTTCAAGGCTGGTGTTTTATGGGTCAGAAGCTGAAAACCGGAGAGCCTCTCATCTAAAAGGATAGAAGCAATATTATGATAATATTTACCAAAGAAAATAAAAGAAATGGGAGGAAAAACTTCTAATCTGCGTGGAAAATTATACAACAGTGTGTTATGTTGCTCATAATGAGGCAGAGCTGTCTGGCTCACTAATACGACCATTCATCATTAAAAATGCATCAAAACCTGCAGGAGGATTTAAGGCGCGGCCTGCTGACTGTCTGGTCTGCGTATGTCCCGGTGCAGGGGGTCTAAAACCCGTGGTTGCAGAGCCACAGGTGGCTCGTTTGGCTCCTCATTCTGGGCCCTCTTGCCTCCAGCCAGAATCCTTTGAAATGACCAACATTTGTATGCAGGGAGATACTTTTATCAGACCTTTTATGTGTTTTCATAGCAAGGAATTTACACAGAAAGATGACAATTATTGATACAGACAGGTTTATTTAGTTAGTTATCTTAGTTTATTTAAATGTTTGTAATTTTTCCATAAATATGAAGTAAAACTAGCTTGTTTTTCCCTTGTTGTAAAGTTTTTATGGTTTTCATTACTTTGAAGCCCAAAAAACAAAAGACGAATGTTTTCAGTTTCATCCAAAATAAGAGATTTTCATGCATTAATTTGATAAATCATTTATCCTCTGATCCTTGGATGTTCAAACTTTTTGTCAAATGGGCCAAAACAATAGAGGGGGAAAACGACAACCTACCTACTCAACAATAAACCATGTTGCAATACTTTGATTAAATGAGTAAAATAGTACATTTTCAAGTTGGATGTGTTAATTATTGTAGATCCAAAATGTCGGAAGGATTTTACAGGTTTGCCTCATAAAATAAAAGTGTCCACTTTGTGAATTGTAATAAAGCATTTTCTGTAAATTTTTTAGCGATAAAATCAAGATTTAGGTCACCTTCATTGAAAAGTCTGAGCTAAGTGTAATAAATAGATTAAGATCAGATCTGAGTGCATCAGAGTCTCACAAGAGGAATTTGTATTTTCTTGAATTGGAGTTGTGGGCCCCAGAAAATCACTTAAGAGGCCGGAAATGGCCCCCGACCCGCACTTTGGATACCCGTGCTCTTAAGGTTGATGAAATTTGAAAGAGGTTTGACACATCTCTCTTGTCTTTGTGCCTCTAACACCGACAGCATGGAAATGGTTGTTATTTGGACTTGTGGGAACCCAGCTGGCGTATCAATGAGGCTAAGCGGTTATTTTCCTCTAATGCAGCCAATCAGACAAGCCTCCACTTCCTGCCCTCACCGACTATTACTGTGATCAAATCAAACCCCAGAAACACACTGAAGATCGCAAGTTACCATCGTCTGATTGCATACGATGTCTGTGTGTCTCAGTATCCAGAGTCGCTTGGAGATGAAGAAGAGGTTAGGCTGTAAGCCTTTCAAATGGTACCTGGAGAACGTCTACCCCGAACTGAGGTAAGAGCTTAATCAATCAATCAATCAATCAGCCAATCAATCAATGTATTTATAGAATACTTTTAGTCAAGTGTAGGGATGGAAATCCTACGAAACATGTTCAATACATTATCACGCCAATACGCACTACTTGCTTAACAATTCCAAGTAATTGAACTGCTGAGAATCGTAAAGCAAACGTCTTAACGAATCTGCTTATCGGTTCCCGTAGCGTGACGTATTGGCGTGATGACGTAAATCACACGCTCTGAATTTTGCTTTAGAAAGTATCCAAGATGGCGTTGCGGCAGAAGCGCTCCAAAATATGTTTTTATTTCACAAAAAAGGGCGATACGAGGGCCAGTTACAATATGTTCTGAACTTTAATCACAATAAAAGTAGGAAATGTCCTCAAACAAGTGGCCACCCAGCATGCAAACAATTTGTACGAATGTAAAGCGTTAATACGTTGCTTAGCAATAGCGGTGCTAAGCAACCGAGCGCGGAGGTTTGAGCGGGGCGTCTCCTGCTATGAATGTCCCAGGTAACGTTGAACTGGTTTTTGTATCAATGTTATCTCCATACAGCATGAATAATCTCCATCTCACATTAACATTTACAGTCATATTCAGTAAATTAGAATATATTTAATGAAGAAGCTCGTTTATTATACTGGAAACACAAACTGTTGTGCAGAAAGTTGCATTTCACTTTAAAATGTTCATGTGACAGAAGGATTCTTATAGTTTTAATTTTGTTTGAATTGAATAAAACATGGTGCATATTTTGAATTAAAGAGTTTATTTCCTACCTCAATGAGAATCAATATTAATAAATTCTTATCAATTCCCATTCCTGGTCAAGTGTAACACAAAGTTCTTTAGAGTTGTTTAAAATGTAAGAACGACATTTGACCCCAACACAGATGCACAGTGTAATGATGAAATCACGTAAACAGTCCAAGTCAGAGCAGGAGGAGTCCGTCACCTGGTTCTGGTGTTTGCAGGGTTCCAGATCATCAGGACATCGCCTTCGGAGCGCTGCAGCAGGGAGGGAACTGCCTGGACACCCTGGGGCATTTTGCAGACGGAGTGGTAGGCGTCTACGAGTGCCACAACGCCGGAGGGAATCAGGTAGAGATTCAATGACAAAACACACAGGAAACCTGGGAGGACATGAACTGAAGGAATCTGGCTGGATTCTGTTAGTAAAACTGGTGATTGAAAAGGATAACGTGTAGATATCTCCAAAAATGTAAAGAAAAAATATCTCCAAGTAAAGAAAATCTCTGTATTTTGAGTTTATAGGGTTTTTGTACAGAAATGTGCAAATTCAGCCAAAGTGTTTTGAAAAATGTACAATTTTATGTTAGTCTGTTATTTAAAATAAAAAGCTTGTAGTAGTAATTTAACAAAATGTGAGGAAAAACCAGAAGTATTCATATTTTCACACAATTTAATGAACACATTAAATTAATTAAAAATCTTTTCTTATCTGTTTGATAATTCACTATATCTGGGTTGTGCCTTTTCAGGGAGTTTTCCTGATGTTGAACTATACAGACTATTGACTCCTGAATCTGTTCTATGGAGTTTATTCTGTTTTTAAAGGTGTTTGGTCTACAGAAGCACGATAGTCACCGACATCGGTATCGGACGATTGTTGTTATGTTTTTCTCATCAGTATTGGTTCAATATATGAAACAGGATTTTTTTCCAAAGGTGTTGAAATGGTAGTGAAATATATGTAATATTGATAAATATCGGTTATCTGCCATAACAGTGTTATTAATATCGGATGTTGATATCAGCTCACATTTTTCTATCGGTCATAAAGAATATTTCACTGGGATAAGCTGATGTTTAGATCTGGACATGTTGAACCATAATATAAATTAAATCCCTCCCGTTGAGATTGTCCTGTACTCAAACCACTAATCTTATACATTTATTTATTTATTGTTTTTTAGGAATGGGCCCTAACCAAAGACAAGTCGGTGAAACACATGGACCTTTGTCTGACGGTGGTGGACCGGACCGCCGGCACCCTAATCAAACTACAAGGATGTCGAGAGAACGACAGCAGACAGGTACTGATGAAACACACTGCATTAAAAAACTAATAAGCTTTTATTTCTGACATTACATCAGACAAAACGTTTCTAGTTGTAAGTCAGCTCGGATCCCTAAAATTATTCCTGTGTAATAAATGCAGAACAAGGAGGGAGGACTTGTTTGACCACTTTCATCAAATTAGAGGTTCACCTACATTTCCTCAGTATTTGGCTTAATTCCCCTAAAGGGCCTGAAAAATGAGCTGTCGCAATAACTTCATGATTGTTAAGTCGTATTCAACGGGCACTGCGCCGTTGCCTAGCAACTCCTTGCCGAGCCCATCCTGTCACCTAACAACCCAATCACCTTTGGTCAACTGGTTTTTCCGCTGTTATATATTATATATTGCTGACAAGCAATGTTTTCTTAATTTTTACAGAAATGGGAGCAGATCGAGTCCAACTCGAAGCTTCGCCACGTGGGCAGCAACCTCTGCCTGGACAGCCGCAGCGCCAGGATGGGTGGGCTAACCGTGGAGGTCTGTGGGCCGAACCTTAGCCAACAGTGGAAGTTCACCCTGAATTTACAATCATAGGGGGCGCCGCAGAGCCCTGGATATCTGACTGAGACACAAAAAGACAGAAATACGAGCAAAAGACTGGAGGAGCAGGATGGACTGGAATAGTCCTCGTCCTCCGCAGAGACGCAGCCAGTTCTCTCTACACCCCTCTCCCCCACCGACCCCCCTCCCTTAAACGTCGAGCCACGCCCCGTGGGGGAGGGGCTTGTAGACGGCGTGGGAGCGAACCGGAGACTGACTGCATGCGGTGGATGGAAGCGATGAAGAGGATTTAGTTTCCAACGACATACCTCGGCGTTCTGTCATTGACGGTTCCAGAGAGATTTCCTTTTTTTTTCTTTAATGCTGGTTGAAAACAAACTAAACCTTTTGGTGGATTATTTTTATTTTTCTTATGCGTATTTTAAATTTTTTTTGATTTTTTATTCTTGAATCTCTGCTGTGAGCTGCTGGAGCAGATTCTGTTCCTAAGTGATTCTTGTTGGGGCAGGTGGAGGTTTCCTATGGTGGGTTTTGGGTGTCGAGTGATGATGGAAGGAGGAACCTGGACTCGATTCTTCGAGCTGTTCTTCTTTTGTTCTCTCACTAGTTTACAAAATTGACAAAAAAAGATGGAGGAGGAGAAAAGAGAACTCTGTATTTTACTTTCTGTGCGTCTGATTCCAGTCCGTTGTCCTTGGGAGCGTCTTTACTTCTTGACGGAGGGTTGTGTCTGAAACCGAAAGCCCGTCTCTAAGGTCTTCAGGATGTAGCGCTGGCTGCTGCAGCATCCTTACTTCTTCACTTTGTTGTTTCTTAAAGACTGCACAGAAAAAGAAAAAAAAACATCACAAGTCTTTGTTTTGTTTTGTTTACTCTTGTCAACATATGGCACCAGATTTGAAAGGAGTTTGTTTTAAGTTTCAGGAGGACCAGAGGAGCAATTAAAAACAGTTTTTCCTTACATACTGTGACTGTTCTCTGACTGCTCCTGGTGGTCTGTCTTCACATCTTTACATTTACTGGTTTAGATGGCATGGTATGGCATGGTATGATCAACTTCACTAAATTATATCCTAAATATTTTGACAATATTTAAAATGGTTTCATTACTTTAACCAAAAACAGAGGAGCAGAAATTATTTCTGTTTATAAAATAACATACAACGATTATTACACACTTACTAGTAATAATACTCACAAATATTTATTTTATTTTCCTACAAAAACAAGGCTAACACTTGGTAAATTTAATTGTAGCTTTCAAGTAAACGTACAGAATATTTGTATTATTTTTTTTTTTGCTCCATCATGGCCTGGTGGTTTTCACTACTGGAAGTATTTCCAAACAGCTGAATTTACCCCTTTGTATAAGCAAGAGGGGAAGAAACAGTAGCATTTTTTTAAAGCCAGCTGACCAACAGTGTGCAGCAACAAGTGAGGGGAAGGCAGCACTGTGAACATCTGAAACTCTACATGTTAGCACTTTCTCTGACGCCTCGTTAAAGGAAAGCTCCAAGCAGCAGGAACTATTTCATGTCAGTTTTAATAGTTTAGAGGACAGAACCTTTGATTTTGAATACATTTCACTTCTTCTTCAGTTCTGATCACTCAGGCTTCACCGTTAGAGGCGACCTGTGACGCAAAATTCACATTCTGCCTGTTTCTACGCCTCCATTTGGGTCTCAACTGCTCCTAAAAGTAACCCAGTGCTTTAAAAAGAGAAGTAAATGTTTTTTTGGTGTCTGGAATGGGCGCTGCGCCGTTACCTAGCAACCCTAGCCGGGTCCTGCCCCGTTACCTAGCAACCCAAGCAGAACTCAGGCACATCTGGTCAACTGGCTTCCTCGCTTTATGCTCCACTAATGTCTTTCAAAGATGTACAGTTGTGTAATGACACATTTCCTTGCAGCCCTTTTCATTTGTGAGTGTAAACATTGCCTTGGGGGCGTGGCCAGCAGCAGCTTATTTGGATTTAAAGTGACAGGACGCCCTAAAACAGCTCATTCTGAAAGGAGTTCAAAATAGACATGGAGTCTGATTATGTAAGAATGATTTTATGTAAAAGAAATTGTGATCAGTTTTGTGAAGCCCATAAATCTGTCCTAACCTGTTCAAAGAAGCAGACTCGGTCACCTTTACTGTGTTTTAGTTCAGCTCTATGGACTTCTCTGTCCTAAACGATTCATAATCTACACAAAGTTATGGAAACAGAACCTTCTCAGAGGACAGCTTGACACCAGTTCCTGGTCCATGTCTGCTTCTGTTTCTGAGATTTACTGTCAGCATTGAGTCTGATGGGCAAATAATCACTAACATCACTGAGGCGTACTTTCAGTTTCTCTACTTTCTTATTGACAAAAGCATCAGAGGTGTTCATTTCGCTGAGTAGCCTCCATCAGCATCCTGTCACCACTCAGAACCACCTGGTCGTTTGAGTCTTTTTGTTTTCTGATAAGTTTGAAGCTGCAGTCAACAGGGTTTTACTGATTGTCCTCTCAGTTTCTTTGCAGGTTTTTCTGATAACTCAGGCATTGCTGCTCTGTTCATGCTGACCGTGGTTGAAATGTGAAGCCTCTTCTCATTTTACTCCAACAGACGATCCAGAGCAACAATATTTTGGTGTCACAAATCAACAGAGTGGCGTTTTTTTCCTCCCATCTGCAGCAACTAGATAGTTTTACAGAAGCCATTTTTAGTTCATTTCTCTTTTGTTTGTAATCTGACTCCCTCTGTGTTTATTGAGCATCTTCATTGCATCATATTTGTTGTTTATTCTCTTCAGGTCTATTTTTTTAATAACTAATGATGAAGATTGAGGAGAATAAGCTCTGAATACCGTCGGAGTGACGCATTAACTTGGAAACTCACTGCATCTTATATCGGATCAAGCAAAAGTATTTGCAGTCTTAGAGCTTTTATACATTTAGTTACATAAATTTGGAAACATGTTTTAGTATTTAATGTGATAATGTAAAAGTTTTAAAGGAAATGTACTTCCCAAATAGTTTACAAATAAAAGTGGTTAGGTTACACTGCAAAAACACAAAATCTTAAGTATTTTTGGCCTAGTGTCTTTGTACACTTAAATTAAGACAAAACTAACAAGAAACCTCAGCAAGATATAGGAGCTTGTTTTAAGTAAATGATTTCCTAATTTGGATTTTTTTTCTAAGTACTGGATCAGATGTGAGATTATTTCACTTATAGGAAATTGTTTTGTTAAAAGTGAAAAACTCTGCCAGTGGATCTAGTACTTTTTAAAATCAATGTTAATGAATTATTGAGTCAGAACAAGCTCTTGTATCTTGCTGAAAAGGTGCTTGTTAGTTTTGTCTTATATAAATTATTTGCACCAGAAATTTGAATTTAAATATTTTGTTTTGTGTTTTTCAGCGTTTGTAAAACATCTGGAGCTCTAATCGTCTCTGGATCGCTGTTAAGTTCTAGTCAACTCTGGGAAATGGCGACGGCATTATGATGCTGAGGACGTTTTACTTCAGGACGGCCCCAGTGAGGGGTCAAAGGTCACGGGAAGATGAATGAAGCTTTGCACATTTAGAAACCAACTTTTTTATGTCCTTTCTTATTTGCAAAATGAGCCAATCTTAGTCAGCGTAGATGGAGAGGAACGATCAGCAGCTTTCCCTTCCCTGCTGAAGAAACGCATCCCCACAGCATGATGCTGCCGCCACCATGTTTCACTGTGAAGATGGTGAAACGCAGTGTGTGGGCAGTCCTGTTCACTGTTTCATAACCCTGATTTTTTCATGATGCTGTCGTCTTCCCCGTCAGATTTATTCACCACTCTGTGTTGGTTTGTCATAGAAAATCTCAACACTTTTCAAAACAAGCAGCTTCGTCTGAGACAAACTGGAAGTTAGACACGCCTCTGATCTTAAAACCATAAATTATTTCTTCCTCTGCGACTTTGCTCAAACGTTCCTGTTTACATTTTCCGTTCCAATCAGCCAGCAGACGAGGACAACATCTGGAGTGTTGTCTGATACTTTGCTCTGTGCTTGCCTGATCTTTGTTTCTCTCCCTTTCTGTGTTTGTTTCGCTCTGCGATGTGTTCGGCTTTTCTTTTAAACTTTGTGTGACGGGAGGATCTGCCGCCGAATCTACAGATGTGGCATCAAAAATGTATTAAGGTCCAGTCAAAGAATAAAGGGTGACTTTTTAAAAGTGTTTATACCAGAAAATTCAAATAATCAAGAAATTGTGTGCTTAACGAAGTAATGCCTTTTGAACGTGCGTCAGTGGCGCAAAAATACCAAAGGGACATAAGTTGCTCTAATTAGTTTAAAAAGCACATGAAAGGGCTAGGACAAAATATTAATTTCCAAAACATACACTGCATGAAGTTTCCTTTGGTTGAAGATTGTGTTTGAAATTAGAAGAGCAAAAAAGTTACAAATTTTATATCAAGTTTCCTACAACTTGATATAAAATTTGTAACTTTTTTTTTTTTAGTACACAAACAAACCGGCCCTGTTCTAACAAAATAAATGAGTGTTTTTACTTTTGAGCACAAATAAATGTAATAATTGCATATTGTTTCCTGGATAAGATCTGGATTTACTGACTTTTCAGTCACATTTTCTCCATTAACCTAAACTGAAGTTTCACCTGCACATCTTGGCTGTTTTTCAGTAAACCCTGTTGTTATTCACCTAGGATGAACTTTAAAGAGTAAAAATATTTTTAATGGTCCACCACTGCATCCTTTGTTGCCAATCTGATCGACTGGAACATCCTGTGACGTGAAGCCTTTTCTCTCCATCCGGACGAGATGTTTGATACTTTTTTATTTGTAATCATGTTTTCCCAAGAGGACATTAGAAATGACAGTGAAGTTGATCAGATAAGTAAATGTTTACATCTTTTGCACAATGTGCCAAAGCTTCTTTAGATTTTTGCTCTGCGCCGGTTTTAGTCGACTGATGTTAGCTGCAAAGTAGAAAATGGGCTAAAAATATCAGTCTTCAAATTTGAGGGTGAATATTTTAAATGTAAGTCTGCAGAAGATCCTCTGAGCTGAATAATGTTTTAGGTTTTTTTTGGAAGAAATCTCACAGACAGGCATTTTACTGCTTGCCTTCCAGTAACCACTTTGTTTTAAAGAAGTTTTTCTTTTCAACAGGGTGAAAAGTTTAAGTTTCATAACCTTTAATTAAAGTTTAACAGTTGAGCCCCGGAGGTTGTAAAAAAACCAAAAAAAGAAAACCTTTGACGTTCAGCTCACAGCTGGTTTTTATTTTCTGTCGGTAAAACCGTGTTTGTGAGTCAGCGAATGAGACAAAACACTGCTGACGGTTTATTTACCAGGAATCAGCAGCAATATGTGAACAGTCTGGTTCTTTTTTAATTCTGGTGTTCAGGTGGAACGTTTGACTCACGGGGTCACTCATGTAAAAGTGTATATTTTTGTATATACCACATCCGTGTGTGTACAGTATGTACATATATACACAATGTACTTAGCAGCAGTACCTAGTTCTGTTGTCGGACTGTACAGCGCTTCTAACCGTTCCCTGTTTTATAAACACTGCAGAAATTCACCTTTGAATGAGGAGAACTGATTAAATTAAATAAATCATTTATATATATATGTATATATATATATAAATTAAATGGTGTTCAGTGTGGTTATAAATGTACCATTGAATATGTTTTTGTTTTTTGCACAACTCAACAACCTGATAAAGAAGGCTGGTTTTGTTCTGGAGATTACTGAAAAACCTAAACGCGGCCTTCTGTGGAGATTGCAAAATGTTATAACATACTATCTCATAATTATGGCTTAAGTCATAATTATGAGATTGTTTAAAGTCAAGAGTAGTGGAAAAGGACTAACACACTTTGGAGCTGTTTTTTTCCATCAGTAGCGAAAATATACATATATTGTGAAAAAAATATATACTAATATCATTTTCCTTCCACATTAAATTTATTTAACATACTATGTACTAATTTATTCCATATTACATGAATCTTAAAATACATTAAGATTCAGAAAGAATAATGGAAATGGGATTCTATAAAAAGGAGCAATGTATACATTTGTTTATATATTATTTGTGAAAGGTTAAATAGTCATTTTCCTTCCACTTTAAGATTACTTAATGTACTTTGCATTATTTTATTCCATTACATACCATTAAAATACGTTTAGATTCATAAAGAATCTGCATGTTCTGTTTATGTACTGTGCCGCGGTGCAGTTCCGGCTCATGTCCAGCAGGGAGCGATGTCAGACTGCAGTCTTCCTTGCCGTAGATCGCAGAGGAAGAAAACGGCTCAGACAGAAGCGGATTAGCCAACTCAGCAGACTGTGGAGGTCTGTAGGGTCTGAGGGGAACAGCGACCTGAGAAAACCATGAAGAACGAAGGCATAGAGGGGACGGAGCGGTTCCTGAGCCCGGACCGAGGCCGAGGCCTCCGGGCGGTGAGGCACTTCGCGGTGGGGGAGCTGGTGTTCGCCTGTCCTGCCTACTCCTACGTGCTGACGGTGAATGAGAGGGGGGCTCACTGCGAGCACTGCTTCACCAGGTAACCTGCTCCCCAGCTCCGTGAACCTAAAGCAGCACCTTTAAACACTGACGGGTTCAAAGGTCAGCTTGACTCAGCTGCTCAGTTCGTGGGAAGCTGCAGCAGCCGCCAATAAATGGGTCAGTGAGGCAGGTCACCTCGTTCCTGCTGCAGTCATGCAGGTAGCAGAGGCAGATTTACTTACCTGGGCTGCCATGGGCAACAGAGTAGAGGGCTAGTGGAGATGTGTAACCACACCAGCTTTTAAAACAGAAAGGAAGATTAATTTAGAAACCTTGTTTACCGCAACATCTGGTGCGTCATGTAAGTTTTTAATAGTTAGCTTAATGGAAGCAGCAGCAGCAGTTTTTCACTTGGCCACATGTGTCCCACGCAGGTTGCCATTGCACCACCAAAAGGTTATGGGGCTAAATATAGCTGTCCATGAGTCCCCGGACAGGAAAAGCCACGGCTGGGTTGAATGCAAGCACATATATTTAATTATAGGGCTGCAACTATCAAATATTCTGACGATTAACCGATTAATTGAAAATGCTTTTTTTTTGTGGATTTTTCTCACAACATGCATCCAGGATGGGCAGAAGATGCAGTCATCTCCATGCTGGAATGCAGAACAGTAGTGTTAATAATTGCACCTCATGCTGTACATGTTGATGTTTTGATGTTTAGCATTGACACTTGTGGATTTTACTTTATTTTTAGGATGAAAAAATTATTATGACTGAAAAACACTGACATAAGAATCCTGTGTTTAGTCAGATTTAACAAATCAAAGTGATTTATTTTTTACAATCTTAGTTTAGAACCTGATGATTATTAACTTTACTTGCTATAAGACTATTTTGTTAAAGTTTGTATTTGGAGTGAATTTTAGAGTTGGATCATCAGCTATACGTTCAGCTCTGATCATAAAATTATACTTTTTTGCTTTTTGCAGGAGAGAAGACCTTTTTAAATGCGGTAAATGTAAGCAGGCCTACTACTGCAATGTTGACTGTCAGGTAAGAGGAACCTTTTCTCTCTTCTTTCCTCTTTTGGGAATGTTTGATTTCTGCTTCCCTTTTCCAAAATGAATCAGAGGAACTGAGAAATTTTCAAATTTCGTTTGAAATTGTGTGGGGCTCTTGCAGATTTAAGCTATTTTACATCCAGGCTTATTTATTCCTGGAAATAAATGGATCCAAAGTCTTTTTAGTGTTTCATCTTTGATGACAGAGGATAGTTTTTGGACCTCACATCATGCCAACACCAGAGAGGATTTCCATTTTTACATTAAAAAAGTCTTTTTTAGGGTCTTTGTAGATTATGATTTAATTACTCTTAATTTTGAGCTTTTAAAAAGTTCTAACTATGTAAAAAAAATCCATATTGGATTACAGATTAATTAAGTCGCTGTTTCTTCCATTAAATTAAAGAAATATTATTACTATTAGCAAGTTTTTGCTGAAGCCATTTTGTTATCTTGTTCTTATCCACAAATAGTTAATAAAGTGTGTATAACAAAAACATAAGTTTTTGTTATGTTGTTAGCTAAAAGTTGCACAATGTTAGTTGGTTAGAGTTATAAATATTAAACAGAATGTAAGTTTTTTTTAATTCACACAAATCTTAAATGATAAAAAGAAAATCTTTTTTTTTGTTGTTGCTTATTTATTTCCCTGTTAAGTGCATTTATTGGTCTTCTTATTTATGATTGAGTCCTTTGTGCTTCTTCTCTGCTCAGAGAGGTGACTGGCCCATGCATAAGCTGGAGTGTGTCGCCATGTGTGCATACGGGGAGAACTGGTGTCCATCAGAGACGGTGAGACTGGTGGCCAGAATCATCATGAAACAGGTAACAGTCACCAGATGTAGGAGAATGTTTCAGGTGTGAAGCTTATGAGCCATCGCAGTCTATGATCTAAACCATTTTAATCCAGTATACATATAGAAACCATAATAAAAGAGGGTAGACATGTATTGTTTTTAGTGGACTTCTTTTTAAATGTTAATTGTCTGATTTAGATTGGTTTGTACTTGGAATATTTTCTACGTGTTATGGCTCTAAAATAGTATTTTTTTAACAGATTTGCAAAGTGTAAATCTAAACTCTACAACTCAGAAAGTGAACTCTTCATACAAACTGTCTTTTATGATCCATCTATAGTTTTCAGCAAAGCTTTGTCAGTAATAAATTATCTGAAAAAACAGTTTATGTCTTAAAACGTGAGTCCTGATTAAAGCCTTATGCATGTCTTCTGCATATTTATGTGCTGTGATTAAACCATCCTCCTGTGTCTGAACTGTTCTGTTAGAGAGTCACGACGGATCGGACCCCCTCAGAACGGCTGCTGCTGCTCAAAGAGTTCGAAGCACGTGAGTCACCATCCGAGTCTGTGAATTAAAGCACAAGCGTTTGGTTACATATTCCTGCACTTTTAGTTACACGGTGTGTTAATTTGCTCATCTGTGTGTGATCTCGCTGTAGTTTTAGCAGAATCTATTAATATTCTCCGCTGTAGCCTCCAGTCCTGATTCTGTCTCTTTCACTCAGTATGACTGCAGAGCTGTGGGACTTAAATCCCAAGTTACAGGGTGCTGTAATTTTATTCTCTTTCTGTGTTCCCGTTAACTGCTGCCACTTTTTTTTTTTTCAGCGAGGCACTTTCTCAAGAGATCATATCGGGACAGACTTGCAAATAAGCCGCTGCTTCACCACAGCGCTAACACTCACGACTTTCTCTGAACTCAAAACAAACGTATGACCAGCTGCTGCCTGCACTGCTTCATGTTGGTGCTAGTTCCTGATGCACATGCATCAATACTGGGGAAGCAAGTTATCTATTAATAAGATAATTTATTGGTCCCCCATAGAAGACATTTGTCTTGGAAGAAGGGGCAAGGCTCCAGTACAACAAAAAATATAAACAATAGTTCAAAGTGACAATAACTATAAATACATAAAAGTAACAAAAAGTTAATCTAAAGTTGATCCATCTTATTCACTAGCCATTTTCTTAAAAATCTCTTGTATCAAAATGGCCGACCATCTTTCTCAATATCAAAACACGCATTTTTCAGAACATGCTTAATGCACGTAAAATCTTTACATTTGGTCATTATTTTGTATCATCTGTATTTAATACTGACTAAATAAAGAGAAAGTTATGCTTTTCTCACATTATTAAACATATTTATAAAATATAGCTAAACAGGAACATCACAGGTTGCTGCATAAAGATGAAAATAATAAAATAGGTGAAACGGTTAACTACACATGAACAGAGCGAGTTCATACGGTAATACTGTCGATGGTTGCTCTTGAAGGGATGTTAAAACTTCGCTAAATGAAGAGCTTTAACTCAAAATCTACCGTCATTATTGGCATCGTTTTCCTTATGTTAAAATGCTTAGTTCTCCGCTTTTCTCTCATTACATTATCGCTTCGTAACGCATGAATAATTGTTGCGGCATGACGTTCGGCTTAATGATCGATGTTAATGTGAAACTTAAGGAGCTTAAGTTTTGTAGACTACGGTAGATGTCAAAACAGAACCACATAAAGTGAATTTTGCGCCCCACATCGGACTCCGTTTCGACCGTTACTCGTTGCCGTTTCGTCTTAGCCGCCATTTTTTATTCCCGTATTGGCTAACCTGTGGCGCCCTCGTCTGGATGGCGACCAAACTGCAACACTGTTAGATTGAAACGCACTTTAATTGTAGATTAATTGTTTGTAATCAGTATGGTTTCACAATAAAGAGTGTTTGAAACTTCTGTCTAAAATCACTTCCCTAATCTCTTCTTCTTTATGTACGGCACTGTAATGTTCTGTTGCGATGTTCAATACTCTTTACCTATGGAAGTAAATATGTGCCATCAGAATTTGAATAAAAAATACCTCTGAAATTTGAATGTTGTATATTAGTGCTTACTTTTTCAGTATTAAAATAAATTCAGAATATATTTTTAACCTAAAAAAAAATTCAATGTCATTATTTTTGCAGTAAAAAAAAATTCGGTGTAATTTTTTTTACATGGTTGCAATTTTCAGTTATTAAAAAAATTCACATTCCTATTTCAAAGTGATCAAATTTTCAATATACATATTTTTCACAGTTTAAATTTTCAGTGTTAAAAAATTCAGCATATAAAAAATTCAACTTTTCAAAATTCAAATGCAATATTTTCGTTGTCCTCCAATTCAACTTGCTCAAATTCGCCGTCTCAAATTCAGCGTCTAAAAATTCGCTGTCTCAAATTCAGCGTCTAAAAATTCGCTGTAAAAATGGCCAAGGTTACTTCAGGTCACAGACATTAGCAATGGATGTCCGAGTCCAACATCCACCTAATCACGTGACACAACCATATTGAAGAAATACCAGCATCACCCAGGCTGGCGACCATGGAGGCGAACGACAAAACCCAACGGTGAGTTTAATGCTTTCATATTTCTATAGTATATTTTATTTTGTGCATGAAGTTTGATACATTATCTTAAAGCCTGATTTAAAACACGGGTTGGGCCGTTGTTAATCTTGTAGTGCCGGCATATTACATCTTGCTACCTCCTAGCACCCCCAGCCCCTCCCCGCTGTCCCACGTCCAATTTCCCCAGTTTTATTTCAAAAAGAAATACCACTTGGGTCAAGTCTAGAATCTTTAAAGAGAACTGATGGGTGGCGACATTCTGGGTTGTTTGTATGTTGTCTTAGGTGAGACTGAGACAGGCAGTCTTAGTAAAGTCGTAATTTTTCAGGAGATGCTACCGCTAATATGGCTGCCTTGTGTGCTTCAAAGAGGGGCTGTGAACACTTTCCGACATTAATTATAACCACAACCCCATTCTGATCAGCTACCGTATTGTTCAGGTGACTTCATTACAACATCATCCAAAATACTGCTTCTCTTATCTGACAATTGTTGATATACAATATTAATTTACATTCTTTTTACTTTGCCTAAAACCTCGTTCTGTTACCTAGAAACACTATAAACAACCGCCTTTGTTTTTTCAGTTGATTTTAACTCATTTTCAATAAAATATATGCTTGTAAGTACATCTGTTAACTTATTTTAGATTAAATATCATAATTTAATTTAGATTACTGTGACTTCTCAATGCTGACCTACTGATGTCAAAATACTTTTTTATTTTACTGACAATTTTTAAATGTTTTTTTTCTTTTTTCTCTTTTCAAGGAACTTTTGCTGAATCATATTTTTGATAGACTCCGTGATCGTTTGGAGCAGGAAGAAGCAGTTTTATATCTGGGAAGAGTGTGCACAATCAAAGGTTTGTACAAATGACAAGTTTCAATATGTGATGCTTTTGAATGTCTATAGTAACATTAGCTTTGTGTGGTCTTCAATATGATGAGATTTGAAGGGCAGTTTTTAATCGTTTATTACTCCATAATTGAAGGACTGAGCGACTGTGGAGAGATCTGTGGACGGCTGTAACATGCATCTATTATGACGTGCTACACTACCTTAAAGAAGAGGGATACCTGGACATTTCAAATGAAGCACTCCTCTTCTGTTGCCATCAAGTCTTCCTGCCATGTCTGCAGGATGATCTGGATACTTTCTGCAGTGGCTGGGACAATCACCCACTTCCAACTGAAGCAACATGACTCCTAACCTGCTCTGGGTTCTTGGTCGTACACATCATCCAATTCCTGAACCCCACGGTGCCTTGACAGAGGTTATAAAGATTATAACGGAGGCTCAGATGTATTTGCTGAACATTTTATGTTCAGATTTTTATTTAATAACAATAGCTGAATAACGGCAAACGGCTGTTTGTAACCAAGCAACCAAAATCACCAGAAGGCAATCATGTTTTAACAAGATAACTATCACATTTTAATAAGATACATATGACGTTATAACGTGATAGCGCTCAATTTTTTTCCTGTGACAGCAATACGCTTCGCCAGTTTAAAAATTCACCATTTATGAAATGTAAAGCAAAATGCTGATCATGTTACCACAGAGGTGAATTTTAGTGCT
Organism: Gambusia affinis; assembly: GCF_019740435.1. Taxonomy (NCBI): domain Eukaryota; kingdom Metazoa; phylum Chordata; class Actinopteri; order Cyprinodontiformes; family Poeciliidae; genus Gambusia; species Gambusia affinis. Next base: position 12,039,050 of record NC_057869.1, on the reverse strand, counting down.
TTTATGGTAGACATGTTAGAGAACAAAAATGTTCTAAATTTGTAATTTGTTTGTTTTTTTCTTTACTCAAAAGGAACCCATTAGGTACATTTGTACATTGTTGTATTGCTTTACATTACTTGAATTATAAGAATCAGAAAAAGTTTTGTCTTATGTTGTTTATTTTCTAATACCTAAAGCATATATGAACTCATCTAAGTACATTCAATAAAATTTTGCATAAAAAAACAATTTCAGTTTCATATTTAAAACTGCCTGTACAAACAGTACTGACTCAGAGAAATGAAATATCTACTCTGAACATTGTGTTATTCTAGTTCCTCTAGTTTTGAATTTGACAAAACTAGAGAAATTAGAGTAACAGCAATGTTGTCGCTCTAATGAGTAATACATATGATCACATTTAAACATATGTATCGAACTTGTGATCTGACAAAATCAGAAAATTGAATTGATTCTACATTTCAACAAAACTGTTTTGTTTTAACAAACTGATTCACAAACAAAGAACTGCTACAGCTTAAATGTAGATTTATTTTTATTTATTATTTTTTTAACAGGTCAATCACTCAAAGCAAGCCAAAGCCAGACTCGAGAGGAAATGCATGCTACAAAATCCTCACTGAAAGAGTTGTAATTCCAGTAGTGACAAGGAATTCTTAGTGTTTTGTAGTTTCCACGAACAATCTCCACAGACAGACTTGCTGGCAGATTTTCCCATCCAGTCCAGAATTTCATCATGTCTCCTCTTCCTCCACTCCGTGGTCTTTCAGTTAGTAAATTAAGTAAGTGGCTTGCAGATTCAACAATAGCATCCTGACTACCCTGTAGTCACAAAATATATAAAAGACAAAGTAGCAGTTGAAAAAGGATTAGTTAAAAAGAAATTTACACTTCATGAGAATGATCACTTTTACTCAGGAAAGCTCTGTGCTGTAGGGTTCCCACCTTTCAGAAATTAAAATAAGGATCTAGCAGATGGAAAGTGTCATTCTATTTCACTAGAGAAACTAAAACTGCAGTACCATAAGTTTTAAAGAATAAAGAGACAGTATAATTTCTTCAGTTTCCCTCTTAATTTTTTTTTACAATTGCTAGCATTCATCCTCACTGACACTGTTCAGCATGGCATGTGTCTTCCCTCTCCTGTATCTTTGCTAGGACATGGTAGAGTATCGGTTGAGGAAGTTTTAAATAGACGCAGGTTGAGAGCGGCTCACCACGACTGCTAACCCTCTTTTGCACCCTAGTGTTTCTAGGCAACCGTGACATCATCAATGGTCCAAAGCGTTCTGGGGTCCTTACTAGCTCCCGCCACATTAGCTGAGCTTAACATGTCTTGTGTTTTATTTTTGTAATTATTGTTACACTAAATGTTTATATGCATGTGATAGGCGTTACTGTCGGACATACAGAAATACCGAACAAATCGCGTCTCGTATACGGGGCGATTCCGTATTTTACGAAAGGGATGGCAATCCTACTGTGCTCTTCTCTCATTAAAATTATAGAAACTATATAAAACACAAATAAATCTACAATTTGTAAGATTAACAACGGCCCAACCCGTGTTTTAAATCAGGCTTTAAGATAATGTATCAAACTTCATGCACAAAATAAAATATACTATAGAAATATGAAAGCATTAAACTCACCGTTGGGTTTGCGTTCGCCTCCATGGTCGCCAGCCTGGGTGATGCTGGTATTTCTTCAATATGACGGTTGTGTCACGTGATTAGGTGGATGTTGGAATCGGACATCCATTGCTAATGTCTGTGACCTGAAGTAACCTTGGCCATTTTTACAGCGAATTTTTAGACGCTGAATTTGAGACAGCGAATTTTTAGACGCTGAATTTGAGACGGCGAATTTGAGCAAGTTGAATTGGAGGACAACGAAAATATTGCATTTGAATTTTGAAAAGTTGAATTTTTTAACACTGAAAATTTAAACTGTGAAAAATATGTATATTGAAAATTTGATGACTTTGAAATAGGAATGTGAATTTTTTTAATAACTGAAAATTGCAACCATGTAAAAAAAATTACACCGAATTTTTTTTTACTGCAAAAATAATGACATTGAATTTTTTTTTAGGTTAAAAATATATTCTGAATTTATTTTAATACTGAAAAAGTAAGCACTAATATACAACATTCAAATTTCAGAGGTATTTTTTATTCAAATTCTGATGGCACATATTTACTTCCATATTTACCTCCATGTGCTGTCTCTCCTTTAATTTCCTGTTTTTTTGCCTCTTACAGATCTGGATAAGATGGACAGTGAGAAGGAGGAGTTAAACCAGGCTGACATTGCGGCTCTACACCATTTCTACTCCAAACACATCAGTGACCTTCCTGACGACCAGGCTCTCACTGAGCTCTTTGCACAGGTAAAATCTGAGAACATTTTGATCAGAAACATTAACAAAATAAGCAAAATGAAGCTGATGGTTCATTTTGGTCACTGCGTTACGCCGGTCATTCCTTTATGGGGCTTAAACGGCATCGGTTCTGACTCTAAAATAAATATTTGACCAAACGTTTTGTTGATGAATATACTAAGTGTTGTACTTTGCAGAAGGAATTGTACCAATCAACTTTTTCACAATCCACTAACTTTATCATATTTTACTGAAATGAACTGCATCTAAATCGCCACCTTTGACCCTGAAATACCTAAATAAAATATGGTGCAGCTATTTAAAGGAAGGTTTTATGAAACCCCTGCTCTAGTAAGTTTCTTATGCAGCAGTTGGATTTATGCTCAGATGATATTACACACAAGAGGACACATTTTACTAACTGCAACTCTTAATCCATAGAAATTAAAAGAATAATGCTTCTTGCAATGTTTGAAATGAATGAAAATGAAAAAGCTTTCTGGATTTTTCTTGATGTAAATATGGTTTAGAATCTCTACAACACAATAACAATTATAAATATTTTAACAAATGTGGTTCTTTAATTGAACCATAAACCAAACAAAAATGGCATTTTAAAAATGGATGAGCTCTTTGTTTTTAATGGGTCATGTTGTGGCTCCAGACAAATGTTGCTAAAAGAGTTTTAAATGTTTTTATTTTGTGGCTTCATAGTTAAGGGTCTGAATACAGTGAATAACACATTTATGAGAGTATTTACTAAAATGTGCTTATTCTTTGTGCTCATTTGTGTTTTCCAAGGTTTGCAACTTGACAAAGTTGGTTTTTTTTTTTTTTTGTCTAGGATGTTGTCATTCAAATTATATCTGAACTCTGCTCCTCCAGCTTCACCAAATAAAATGGTGACCAAATGGGAAATGGAAGTGTTTTTATTTATATTGGTCAGCAGCAGGAGTAGACTGGATCCGGTCTGCAGCTCTTATCTCTTTAATTTGATCCGTCTGGCGGAGCCGCGGCCTCTTTGCTTTCACACTGCGCTAATGGAAACAACCTCTTTAGCCTCTTATCTCAAGGCTACATTTAATCTCCGCTGCAGGATGTCCTCCATCCTATCGGGCGTTTCACAGCACTTTGGTCTGCGATGCTTGCTTTGTCATCATATATCTGAACTCTGGTTTCTTTATTGTTTTTTTTTCTGATTCCAGGTAAACTGTAATGGTTTCACCATAGAGGACGAAGAGCTCTCCCATCTGGGTTCAGCTGTTTTTCCTGAGTAAATACTTTACAAAACATCACAAAAAACTCTCGGTTAAAGTAAAACCAGGGCTGCAACTAATTATTGTTTTTGTAATTGATTATTGTATTTATTATTCTGACAGTTAATTGGGTAAAGAAATTGCCACATTTTCCCAATTTAAAAAAAAATAATATTTTTTTAACCACCTAAATATTTTTATACACTATTAAAAGTATTTAAAAATGTAAATAAGCAAGTCATTCAGTTCGCTTTGTAAATCACAAAATAAACATTTTATTACATAAAAGACAATAACCTAGCATTTATACTTTTAACATGGGAAAAGCTCAGGCTTTTCTTCTTGACTTAAAATCAGTACAGTGTAGGACTGATCTGTGTTTTTAGGTTAACCAGTCAATAATTGGACTGCAAAAGACACTTTTGATTTTTATTTACAGAAGGTGAATTAAGTGAATTAAAACTGCCACTTCAGAAGTCCTGGGTTGAACATATTTTCATCTTAAATGCAAAATGTTTATATTTTTTGTACAGTTTTGGCTAAATCATTGCTTTCGGCGTGTTGTTCTTCCAGCTGTTTGCCTTTTTTGAGTCTTTATACTCTAATTAATCATGATTAGCCATAATTAATCCCATGAATCGTTTCAGCCCTACACATAACCTTCTCTTCTGTTATGCAAGTATTTTTCCATCTTTATCTCCTTTTTAGATGTGATTAATTTAAATTATGCCTTCTCCGTCCAGTGTAGCACTGATGAACCACAGCTGTAGTCCAAATGTCATTGTGACCTATAAAGGCACAGCGGCTGAGGTCAGAGCCGTTCAAGAGATAAACCCAGGGGAAGAGGTAAAAGACAAAGCTTCTGTTTTTGCCAAAATGTAAATAAAAATGCCCTCCACTTTAAACTATATTGATTTTATTTCTGCAGATCTTTGACAGCTACATAGACCTGCTATATCCAACAGAGGACCGGAGAGAGAGGCTGTTAGAGTCCTACTTCTTCATGTGTCAGTGCACCGAGTGCACCACCAGGTCTAAGGTATAGAGATAAATCCTCAAACTCTTTTTATCCAAAGCAAAATGAGGATAGAACAGCGTAGTTCAGGGCTGTGAGTAAGTGTGACATATCATGTTATTAACATGTTATTTTGATGGATTGATTGGATTTGATTTATCGTTGCTGTGCAGCAAACTGTATAACAAAATTAGTAGTACAGCTTTTCTTAGGGCATTTATAAATAGTCAAAGCAGAGAATACTGGTGTGAAAATGAAAATAAATGATATAACATCTGTCATAAACATGAAGGAGTCTTCATGGATGTTTTTCATGAAGTGTCATTTGGTAAATAATGACACTTTAATGCAAAGTTGCATTAAAAGTACATTAAAAGTGTTAACGTAGCATTATTTGGTCAATGTGAGGCATCTACACAGACCAAATGGTTTCCAAAAATATTCTTAATTTATTACAAAATGTTCAAAAGCTGGTGCTAAAATGATGATTTGAGCCCAAAGCAGAGGTCAACACAGCAAACTGCAACTGAAGCACAAACTGAAACACAACCAAAACATGAGAGGAATTAAATAGAGGCTGATCAGATCACTGCTGACAACACAAGGGTAATTAAATAAACACACAAAGGCTTAACTGACAAACAAATACTGCTCAGAACTATACTAAGTAACTTTTAAATTAAACAAATAGTATTAGAACTGAACTAACTATCAAAAAACAGAAAGACTAAAGAAATAGTCAAATTAAACTAAAGTATTAACCAAATTTCCCCTCCTCCCTGGTGAACGAATGGTGCAACCCGCTGAGTTGGTTTCCCAGGAAAAGCAGCTTCTGTGTAGCACTCTGTCAAAATGTAGCAAACTGACAGGTAAAGCCAACTAAAGAGTCATGAAAATAATTTTAATCAAAAATGAAAATATAATCACTAAACTAATTTTAAGGATGAACAGAAAAACAGTTACCTTTCAACGAAAATAGTGAAACTTTTATGCATTAAAACTTACAGTAGTCAACTTTCCATTAAAAGTGTCATTATTTACAGAATGACACTTTGTGACAAGAGTCATAAACATTAATGTTTATGACAGGTATCAGGTCTTGTTTATGAGTCTTATGAAAATCCCTCATCGCATAAAATCTCTCACATTTAAGTTGCATAAAAGGTTAAAGTAGATGTTTTCCTAAGGATTGTATGTTGCTACTATTGAGCAACACACAAAAATACATGCATACCAGTATTTTCTGTGTTATAGTTTCTGTCTGGAAACTTTACGACTATTTACTGCTTTTCTCGTTGTGCAGGATAAAGCAAAAATGGAGGTCAGGAAGCTGAGCTCTCCACCAGAACCAAAGGAAATCCAGTCAATGGTCCATTATGCCAAAAATGTCATTGAAGAGTTCAGAAGAGCCAAGCACTACAAAAATATCCTGTTCTCATTAGAGCTCTCCCTGTGACGTTTCCTGTCTCGTCTCTTTGTGCCTCCTGCTGTTTGTCGTTGCTCCTTGACTCTGTTGCACATCCCGGCGAGCTGCTGGAGATGTGTGAGCTCAGCCTGGAGAAGATGGGAGCTATTTTTGCAGACACCAACGTCTACATGCTGCACATGATGTATCAGGCCATGGGCGTGTGTCTCTACATGCAGGACTGGGACGGCGCCATGAGCTACGGGGAGAAAATCGTTCAGCCTTACAGGTAAACATTTGTTTGAGGGCGTCTCTGGATGCCCTAAAACATCCAGAGACGTTTGAGGGCAGAGTGGGTTTTTGACTGAAGTAACTCTTGTATTCCAGTTAGTCTTAATGAAACATTCACCTCAGCAGTTATATTAAATGAGCTCTTTTTTTTTCCAACTCATCTGGCTCCTGTGATTTAAAACCCAGCATTTCCTTTTATTTATATTAAAATGTATGTTAAAAAAACACATTTAGCACGTTTTTATCCTTCCATTTGGGTCTCCACTGTTTCTAAAAACAATAAAACCTGCTTTATAAAAACCGTCCAACAAGGCAATAAGTTGATGTTTTTATTCTTTTTTTGGTGTCTGGAATTTCCGCTGTGCCGTTACCTAGCAACCCCAGCCAGGCCAAGCCCGTCACCTAGCAACCGAAACGGAACTCCAGCCCGTTTGGTGCTTACCGTTCAGAAACCACTTGCTGCTTTATATTACATGTTTTCTCTTTATTCATGTTCAACCCGCCTGACCTCTGTGGTTTCTGAAGGCAGCTGTGTTTTTAATTATTGAAGCACCAAAACAAAACCAAACCGTTTGTCTCAGTAACTCCATGATTATCCTCTTCTTGGGTTGATGCGTTGCCGTTTTCTCCGCAGTGTTCACTACCCGACCTACTCTCTGAATGTGGCGTCCATGTACCTGAAGCTGGGACGTCTCTACCTGGGACTTGAAAAGAAATCCCAAGGTGTCAGAGCTTTGAAAAAGGTCATTTTTGTCTTTATTTGTTTATTTTTTACTGCAGGATATTATATGTTAAAGTTTGTAAGTTTATTTTAGAAGTAGAAAATATGGCTTCTTTGGCAGAGTTGCCAGCAGGAAACAGATTGTAGAGAAACTTTGATTTGCAATGTTGTGTCTGATGAAACCTATTTTCAAACACTCCCTGTACCATTCTATTCAAAACACTGACGTCAAGCCCAAATGTTTCAAACTTTAAAAAATCACTTAAAGGAGGCATTTTGTGTTTTCCAAGCACGTAGTTGTTATAAAAATGTTTATATCAAACATAACTTTTAAAAAATTGGACTTTTCAATTAGACGCCTTTAAATTAGGCCTCTGTCTCTTTAAGAAGCTCCTCCTCTTTTCGAGATTCAGCCTTCAGCACATTATCATAACAATGATCCTCCATTATCCCGTTTAAAACTGTTCTCAAGAGCTTTGGACTATTTGTGACTTTATTGTTGTACAGCTTCTTGTATTACTAGCACTGCATTATTGTACTATGACTTTATTCTCATAATTAAGAAATTAAGAGATGGCAGCCCGGCCCTGTTATTCTGCTGTAGAGCTGACCTGAATTCAGTCCACATGAATACAAACTGTAAAACATGCTTGTCAAACAAGATGGCGGCTCTAAACTACGGAAACCCAAGGAGTTTATTGGTCGGGAAAATGCCAGATTTACCAAAAACGTAATCCTAAAAAAATTAAAATTTGATTAATCCATAAAATCAGTTTATTGACTGGATGCCTTCGTCTCTTCTGGGAGGTCTGTGTCAATAATCTCTTTATTTCTCCTCAGGCGTTGGCCATCATGGAGGTGGCTCATGGGAAAGACCACCATTATGTAGCAGAGGTCAAACGGGAAATCCTGGATCAGAAATAAACGAGGAGAAAGAAAATTAAACTTGGGACCTCCTTCAAAAAGCAACAAAACTCACTTCTCCAAAGCATGGCATGCATCCTTTACCTCTGTTTTTACACCTTTTTTATTTTCCTGCCTCAATTTATGCACATGTGTTCTGACTGGATTATATTTTTTATCTGTCCCTGATTTCTTCAAATACTAGACTTTAACTAGATTAGCTTTTTTTGAATTAATTTAAAAACACCTGTGGTATTTTGTTTTTCATCCTCAATCTAAACTCAGTCCTGTTTTTTAAAGCTGCCTTCTGAAGACAGTCAAGGTTTCCTCTGGTAGCTTCCACCTTCGTCCTGCTTTTCCACTCAGTGTTTTGTGGATTCCTCTCCAGACTGTTTGTGTTTTTGCAGCATTTCGAGCTGCGTGTGTCCTTCCAGATTAGTTACTGGGTCACAGCCTGTCTGTTTACCACCAGAGCACAGTTTATGGTCACACATGCTCTCAGTGAAACTGTGACTTAACACTAAATCATGCATCAGACACTCTGTAGCACCAGAGAGCTCTCTCAGCGTGTTTTGGTTTGTTGAAAGGAAGTGTTGCATGCTTGACTTATTATGCATTTGTTTATATTTCTCTTTCTCCTTTTTCAAATGAAGTGGTCAGTTCATGTCTTGCCTGTTCTCTTTTCAAAAAAGAGAATAGGAAAAATATCACATCAAAGCTGAAAACAACACTGTATATTTTTTTATTTACTGCTAAAAAATATTGCATATACATTATTACAGTACTGTATTAGTTGTTTTTTTTGTCATTCTGTGTTTTAGCCGATTAGTCGGACATTCCGCTCGAGTAGCGATCCTGCAGTCGGCTGCATTACAGACGTCCAGTTTGCAGCGAAGTAGCATAAGGACGACGTTGTTGCTGCTTTCGTTTCTACATAATCAGTGTTTGTGCTTTTCACAACTGGCAATATTTCCAAATAGATTTTTTTCTTTATTACAAATAAATGAGCAGAGTGGAGGTTTTATTCAGCCAGCTGACCGGCAGTTGACTGATTGTGTGACCTTGGCAGATCAGGATGCCAGTAACCGACCCAAAGCGAAACACTCGGGCCTGGAGATGAACGGAGGACTGAGATTTGACCAAATGTTCTGGGACTTTCTGCCAAGGATGCGGCCAAAACCGGTGATAAAAGCAGGAACTCTGTATTTTGTCTTTTTTTATGTTTTTTTTTCTTTGCAGTTTCCTAGAAAAGCATATTCTCATCAGTCTGGGTTGGACGTTAACATGCACTAAGAAAGTTACATATCTATATTCTATAAGAAATATTTCTTTATGTAATTTTGAAAAATGTTCCTGCTTCACATTTCTCAGTGCTTACTGTCATTTTTGAATTATAAACTTGATGCTTTTTGCTTAATTTGCACTGCAGCGCATCAGAAAAATCCAAACAGGTCAACCTGTGAAAAATTGTTACAACAGAAATTATTAAATACTAGCAAGACAAGTCTATATTATAATTTTCAGGCAGCTGCAAACCCTCACTCTAAAGTGTGAGGCAGGTGCCGATTGTAAAATTATAGCTTTTTGTAGACTTTAGATTGCAAAAATAATAATAAAAAAATCTTACCTAGTATTTTTGCCCTAGTATGTAGTGAAAATATCTCAGTACTCTTGAAATGGGACAAAACTAACTTATAAGTAGCTTTTCAGTAAGATAGAGTAGTTTGTTTTGAGTAAATAATTCATTAATATTGATTTTTTTTTAAAGTACATGTTTCCCTGGCATATTATTTCACTTATAAAATGAGGAAATATTAGTGAAATAAGCTGCTAGTGAAACTAGCATCTTTTAGTCAATATTTAGGAATCACTGACTTAAAACAAACTACTGTTTCTTGCTGAAAAGTTACTTATATGATAGTTTTGTCTTATTTTAAGTGTTGACTTAGATATTAACACTTGACCAAAACTACTTGGTAGCATTTTTTGAATTTGCAGTATAAATCTCCTAACCCACTGAGAAATACTTTTTTCCCCTCTTGACGTTTTAGCTCTTAATTTGACAGGCAATGAAAAGTGAAGCAAAGTTCACCTGGGCCTTATCTCTTTTTTTAAGGTTTTATTGGCTCTAGTGGCCTTTATTTGATAGTTAATTGACAGGAAAGTGGGTAATGAGAGAAGGGGGAAGACATGCAGCAAAGGTCGCCAGGCCGGGAATCGAACCTGCGACGGCCGTGTCGAGGACTGAGGCCTCCTTATGTGGGTTGTGCTTAACCCCTGCGCCACCACAACACATCCCACCTGGGCCTTATCTAAGGGTTTTCCTTGCACTCTTGTTTTGTATTCTCATTGTGACTGAATGATGTCAAAAGACAAACTTTAACGTGGTTTGTACATGAAGTGGACAGTTTCGCTGTCACTGGATTGTCATCAGAAACCAGTAGCTTCTCCTCTTTTGTTTACTGTTCAGTGAATTCAATGCACCACATCAATGTGGCCTACAGACTGACGTAACCTTGCGATGAGTTTTCTGTGGTTGTATTTGTAGCATTTCCTGCGTATGTGACTGTCAACTCTGTTAAAAAACGATGCATCTGCAAGGTGCCTGCCTTATAGCTGTAATGTGAAAAGCACCATTTCAGCAGCTCAGTACAGCCCACATAATCATTTTTGCAGATTTCTGCAAGAGAAGAAGATACAGAGGCTTTGCACGAGCCAAACACTGTTTGGACTATCAGTCCAAACTTAAGCGCAGCATTTAAGACTTTCTTTTCCCTCGGATGTTCAAACAAATCTGTTGTTTTGTAATTCTTTGTAATCCTTTCTGCATGTTTCTGGAGTAAATTACCAAGCATGAATGTTATTCTGTTGGAATGCAAAAAAAAATCTAAGTCTATAGTTTTTCATTATGTTTTAAATGAAAACTAATAAATGATGATTAAACTGTTTGTACTGTATCGATTTAAATATTGTAACTGAAAATGTTTTGAATCAATTAGAGTTCAGAGAACTTTAATTTCTTCCGCTTTTTTTTTTTTTTTTACCGTTTCTCTAAATTGTGCTTTTCAATACCCCATAACAAAAAAGTGAAACATTCGGCTTTAAAATTATTGCTTGTGAAAGTTGTTTTTTTTTTTTTTTTAACTGGTTGATTATAATTTCATACTAATCTGCTGCACCTAGTTCTAAAAACAATACATTGTTTCCAAGGTTACACTGTAAGAAAAAAACCTTAATTCCTGCTACACAGCATCCAAAACCAGGGTGAAAAATTCTCCAAACAAAAATATTATGAACAAAAGTCTACAAACAGCAAATCAGAACTCCACTGTCACCATGGACTGTGCAATTCTGGAATCATCCATATGTAAGCATCCATAAGATCAAACTATTGCTAATATATTTCTCATTTTTAACAATATTCTAATTTATAGAGATCAAATTTGATTTATGAGTTTGACTGGGTTTTGATGATACCAAACTTCTATATTTCTGTCAGTACAGATTAGACATTTCTGTTTGTAGTGTGTGTTGACATACTGACACCACAGGAGGGCGCTGTGGAAACAGTAAAAAGTAAGCCAATCAGGTGCGGTATATGAGTCGTGACGTCAGTTTGATTGGGCCAATGGACGTGTAGGTGAGGGAACGAACGCTTCCTCAACTACAGTTTGAATTTTCTAAAGTCGAGCAAGACGCGTCGCGCCCAAAGTAAGTAGGCGAGCTTATCTTTTATATCTTCATATGTTAAAATCATCTCTGAAGTTATCTTGACAATATGAGTCGGTTTTTGTTAGAGTTGCCAATCTTCAAGCCGTGGATCGGTCAAGATCTACGTTAGTTAGGTTATATATTATCGTTGAAACAATTCAACACGATTAACCTAACGATAAACTACAATAGAAACGGGCTGTACGTTTTTAATGCTTTTCTTTACGTTTAACGGTGTTTTCACTCCTGTTTCAAATGTGTGCTTGTTGGCCCAGAATCCTTCAAAAATATTCTTTATTCATGTTTGTAGTTTTTATTTATTTTTGCACTAACGTCAATTAATGGTGCTAATTCTACTAGCTTATTACCGACCTCATTGCAGTACAAACAGATGTATTGATTACACATTGCTTAGTTAATGTTTTCTGTCATATCTGTAGGTTATGAACATATAATTTAAACAAAAAAATTTAAATTTATAGCTTTTTTCTGTCGTTGTTTTATTCAAATATAATCCGTTTTAATAAGCTTTTCCACAAAATCTGCATGTTGTGATACAACCAAAACAAAAACATTTGATTTAAAATAACAGTTATTAACCCATACAAACTCAGACTCATTTTCTGCTTATAAATATTCCAGAATATATATATTTTTTTTAAATTGTTTTTTTCAGTAGCTAGATATCACAATTTATTTGGGATCTCTATGGCTGAAACTATTAATCAGATTAATGGTGATGAATTGATTTTAAAAATTGTCAACTAATTTACTAATCCATGTTTCAAATACTTTTCATTATTTGAATAATCCAGATCTTAAGAGCTTTGTCAACTTAGCTGAGTTGGTTATGTTTAATGTTCAGCTCTAATAAAATACACATTATCATGATATGCAATACAGAAAAATTTAATATTCTAAGTTATTTAAGGGAACTCTTGGTTATTTTGACAAGAGAGTCATATGGAATTTTTTAAACTTTAAAACCTGATGTACATGTAACAATATTTCCCAAATGTTTAATATAAAAACTGATTAAAGTTTCTCCAGGTGGGTCAGGTTGGATCTATGATATGCTACTAAATCTTTGTAACACATATTTTTGTCATGACTTGTCTTGTCACAGTGACGCATTTTTCTGGACGGTAAACTGTCCCAGTAATTGTTGCGATAAACGGCATTGTTTTGTGACTATTTTAACGTAATGTATAAATAACGGCATAAAAACGCAAACTTGGTCTATCAAAGACCAAGAAACTTTAATTTTGTAGAGTGCACTTAAATGAAACATTTTAAATATCCAAAATAAAACACAACAACCAAATGAAATAAATGAGATGTAAATAAAAACCACTTGAACCCGAAACATTGGATTATGATGTCTCTGTAAACAAATTGCCCTTCAAAAAATATTAATCAGAACAAAAATTATCAAGCTCATTTTAATTTGTTATGCAGTTAAACGGTGTTAGCCATGACAGCATAGATTCAAACACTAATTTAATTTTGTTCATTCAGCACCGATGTTCTGAAAAAGCAAATTAAAACGCACTATATATATCCAATACAAGAAAATGGCATAAAGCCTATAAATAATAATAATTTCAAACGGTAGCATAAATTAGAAATCTGTGTATTACAGTCCACTAAAGCAGAAAAGATGTCTAAAAAGAAATAATTTATAACTTTTAGTTTTTTGTTGTCTCTTCCTGGGTCTGTTTCCTTTTAACTGGAGGAACTGGTGAGTTAAGACCCAAAGGGCCGAGATCTCTTTGGTTTTTGGTCTTGAATTTCACCTGATTCCAGTTTGAGGTGGAACTGACTTCACCTGGAGGTGTTACGGGTTGAAATCAACTAGCAACTTTCCAGAACATTAAAATTGTTCTAGATTTAAATTTTGAATTGTTGGGTCAATTCAGAATTTAAAGGTAAAAGCAAAGCTAGTTTTGTTGGCTCAACCAGCTGCTTCTCCAGGTTTTTGGCTCTGTTCTGTCTCTAAATGATCGTGTCTCTGGTTGAAGTTTTAGGCCATGAGCTGGGCGGTGGAGGAGTGGAAGGATGGACTTCCAGGGAAAGCCCTGCAGAAGATCCAGGAGATGGAGGTCCAACTGGACAAACTGAAGAAGGAAAGGACACAGAAGCAGTTTCAGCTGGAGTCTCTGGAAGCTGCCCTGCAGAAACAGAAGCAGAAGGTCAGTTTTCACTGGGAGTGAGTGGGTTTGTGACTTTGACACGTTTGCGTGAGTAACTTGTCAAACACTCCGCTCTTCAGGTGGACAGTGAACGCACCGAGATCTCTGCTTTGAAAAGAGAAAACCAGTCGATGATTGAGTCATGTGACGCTTTGGAGAAAACTCGTCAGAAGGTCGTTCATGACCTCGGAGTCAAAGAGCAGCAGGTCCGTTTCTCACATGAAGCCAAGGAAATGTAGGCTGTGCTGAGAGGTTCTCTCATCATTTTGTTGTATTTATTGTCATGAAAAATTTGTTGTAGTTTGTTTGTTACTTTAACAAGTAAAATATTAATAAAACGCATTGAACTTTGTGGCTGAAAATGGTAAAAATGTGTGGTTGACTGATTTACCCCCCTGGACTCAGGTGAGCTACCTGGAGGGTCAACTTAACTCCTGCAGGAAGACAATAGATCGTCTGGAGCAAGAACTCAAGAAGTGGGTTTGTTTTTGGTTCTTGTTACCTTATTAGGGCCATGATTGTTTGCTTTATTTTTAGCAAACGTGTCGGTTCTCCTTCAGGCACAAAACTGAGCTCGATCGCTCTCAACCTGCCGGATCTTCCTCGCTGTCCACCTCTTCCTCTGACCTGCAGACGTTCAGCACGCCTCAGAAGACTTTTGCTACGCCAGCGCCTGTCTCTGCACTCAGACAACCAGGTATCCTGGTTTGCAGGGGCTTTGTGTTTCGTCTGAGCGGTTATATTTGCAGGTCTCACTCGTGTGTCTTTGCAGACAGCAAACTGAACGAGCTTCAGGAAAAGTACAACCATGAAGTGGAAGAAAGAAAAAAGCTGGAAAGTGAGCTCAAATTGTTGCAGGTCAAGGTTGGTTTTACTTTTCCTGATGTCTTATTTCTTTAATTGTAGGTTTAACAGGGACCAATAATGCAAAATTCCTATTTTGCATGTTTTTGTATTTCCATTTGGGACTTAACTGCTTCTAAAAACAACCTCAACACTTAAAAACCATTTTTGGCTATAAATTGATGTTTTTTGGTGTCTAGAAAATGAGCCATTTCAAAATCCTCTTGATTATTAAGTCACATTCTATGGGCACTGTGTCGTTTCTTATTAACTATCGCCAAGTCCAGCCAGTTACCTAGCAACTTAAGTGGGACTCCGGCATGTTTGGTCAGCTGGTTTTACTGCTGTATTCGCTGTACAATGGCTTCTGGAAAAGAGAAGTGTTTTGTCCATGACTTACCAGCCAGAAACCACTTGCTACATTCATGTTGGTTGTGCAGGAGGCTCCACTCGTGCTTTTCAAAGATGTATGGTTGTATAATTGGGAATCTGTTTGCTGATTTTCCTGCTTGAGCGTAAATGTTGAGTTGGGATTGTGGCCAGCAGCAACTTATTGGGATTTAAAGTGACAAGATGCCCTAAAGCAGCTCCAAACTGACCAAAACTAAAATCAAAGTTTTGTGTAAAAACTGTAACAAGCATGTTTGGTATAACCAGTAGATCTGTTTAAGGAGCCACAACAAGTCGCCTTCATCGTGTCTGTCCTCCTTCAGTTGCTGAATCAGTCATCCGTCAGCCACAAGGACATCGCCGCCCGCCAAGCTGGGTCATCCATATTCCCATGGCAACAGCAGGATCAGGTCCACAGCCTGCGGGGCCAGGATGTGATGGAAACGCCGCTAAAGAGACGCGGTGCTTCTTCTCTGTGGGACGCCGAGGAAACGCCGATCAAACCCAGCCAGCGGATGAGTTCGTCCAGAACCGTCCAGAGTCCCAGTGGATCGTCCCAGCAGACGGAGCAGCTGAAGAGCCTCAACCAGGGTGGACTTTCATGGATTTCATAGTTAATTAGTTTGATAAGTTATACATGAGAAATGCCCTGTAAACCTGTTTGGGCTTTTTTTTTCTCTCTCTCTCTCATGATCAGAGCTGCGTGGTCGTGTGTCAGAGCTGGAGAGGAATCTGGCCGCTCAGGAAAAGGAAATTCGAACCCAAACGTCGAAGCTGCAAGAACTCCAGACCCACTTGAACCAAACCCGCAAAGAGCTGTCGGAGCGGGACAGAGAGCTGGTCAAGGCCGGCCACGAGCAGAGCCAGGCTGCAGACCGTTACCAGCAGCTGGAGGCAAAGGTACCAGGGCTTTGTTTCTGTTTGGTGACGTCATCCACTGGAACAGAGGCGCTAAGTGATCTCTGTTGTGTTAGTGCTCCATGGTGGAGCAGAAGCTGAAGCAGGTCTCTGAGGAGATGAGCTGCCAGAGGCACAACGCTGAGAGCTGCAGACGAGCTCTGGAGCAGAAACTCAAAGACCAAGAAAGAAACAGTCAGAAGGTAAAACAACGAAACGTCGTCTTGTTGTGTTAAGATGCAGGGCAAGTCATGGAAAACGCTTGAATTTCAATTAGTTGTTGATTTATGCATAAAATCCTTGGAAGTGGTTGATATTCGAACTGCTTAGTTGTATAATAAAATTCAGTCTAATGTTTGATTAAATGCCTAAATGTGGAAAACAGTATTTGCAGTTAAAAGGAAAGTTAACTGCGGTTCTACGAATCCCGGATGACCACCAGAGATTCTCTGTCTCTGTTTCACGAGAAGAAAAGAGCAACAGAGCCTCTGATGACGTCCTGCTATGTAGCCTCTGATTGGTCATCCGATATGTCACAGGTGTGACTGTTGATTTTACTGCTGAGCGACGTGAAGGCAGCGTTCAGCGCTCTCAGCACCGCCTCCGACCGGGTCAACATGCTGAGCACGAACTGACGGCTACATCTGTCAGACAACTCTACACTGTCATTACCACATGATTTCATTTAATCAGAATCATGAGGTAGATCCTCATACACTTTGTTATTAACAGCTGTTTGACATCCTGACTTAGCGATTAAGTAGGTTAATGAGTTTCACATGACGTGTTTTGTAATTAACTGCAGCTGCAGCCAGACCCTGCTTTAAACACACTTTGAAACCACCACAATAACTGCATGTATATCTATCTAGTTATCATCGAAAACAATTTAATGACTTATTTTCCTCATAACTTGTCGCTGAACTGAGAACTCCTCTGACAGTCGGACTCGCTGCATGTAGGCTGTTCTGATAGTTTATGATAATCTGATAGAAAACTGTCAGTAGGGATGAAATGGAGCCAGACGTTTTCATGCACCTAA